>NC_059218.1:1465172-1800172 GCF_020615455.1 Coregonus clupeaformis
TATTTTTTGGGTAGGCACAAAACTACCTTCATACTTCCATTAAACCGGTTACCTTCAGACGAGTCCTGTGACACTTGTGGGGGTCATAGCGCAAAACGTGAGAATCTCCCCTTTCCACAGAAGGTGTAGCCCAAACGGTTCGGATGCTACCAAACAGAAGTTGCCACATCGACGGTACCGACTTTAGACGAGTCTCCTGACACTTGTGGGGGTCGTTAGAGCAAAACGGATAACACCATCGTGTTCGTAAGACGCATCCAATGCAAAAAAACAACCTGTCTCTTGCTTAAACTGATCGATTTTGATGGGGATTTTTTTGTTATGTAACTTAGATTGACGCACCGGTGCGTCAATTGACTCTAGGGGGTTATCAAATGGTTTATCTTTATCAAAATTAAGAAAGGACCAGCACTCACTTGATATGATTTGCAGTTAAAGCTTTGTGTTTATTTTCTTAAATTCATAGTAACAAAATGTCTTAATGCATTACATGGATATGTTTCAGCTTGCTCCTTCCTCAGTGTGTGTGTCTAGTTCTTACACTTACTTCCTGGCTCCAACGAGACCAGATGTTTGAAGGTTAGCAAGAGCTATTGGTTTGGTTGAGAGGCAGGCAGCTAGGTTCCTATGAGCAGCCATAATAGATCCCTCTTCCTGTAGAAAGGTGATGTACTCCTTGTGCATTTCCTTTCTTGTATACACTGCTCCACTGAGTGACCATCTTCACATATCATTCTAGATACATGGGGTGTATTTTCAGGTAGAGTTAGGACAGTTTGACTTATGGGGTCAAAGAGGGACCTGAGTCTACTGGTGGAATCAAGGGCTCTGACAGATACATGGTTGAGCCCAAACATTTCTGGGGATCTGATTGAGCAATGGGTCTGAGGCCTGATTGAGACATGGGTCGGGATCTGGAGGAGGATTAATGTTGTCCTTGGTCCTCCTGTGTGTATATCCTATCCTTAGGTTGCACATTCTGAGTGAAATGAGAGTTTGGGTTTTGTTTTAGTGTTCATATTTTTTGTATTGAGTCCACCCTAGTGGGAGCTTTTCATGTCGCTCCTGATGTCGCACCTCTCCTCACTGCTTTTAAACATTGAGGGCACTAGTATTGGTAGATGTTGTATGTCCAGTTCAAGCTGCCTACTTTTCCTTCTCTTATTCCTTCAACACAAGTTTATCTTCAAGAGCAGGAGCATGTACAGCAAGAGTTGCCATCCCTGCCTTAGTCATTGTGAGTGCAGAGACTTTTGATGATGCAGGATAAAGGCTTCCCCTTCTTAATCTTTTGATTGCAGAATTTGACTCACTGCCATCACAACCAATGTCACTGCTGCACATAAAGTAATCATCCTCAGTGCACTTTCTGCGCTGTGCCGTTTTCTTGATTCCCGACCACAGACTGGCAAAATGGCTCTTACAAAGTACACCAACGGTCAGTGACAATTTGTCCCAGGTGGTGAATGTCTTTCCCGGTCAGGGTTCTGCTGAGGTCCTGCTCCCAGTCTGCTTTCTGACCAATACAGCGTTCTCTCTCGCATCACCTTTGTGTGTATGTGACATGATTTGTGTTATGTCTCAGTTCTCTACCTCAGGAGTTCAGCTCGAGAACCAAATTTGGAATTAACTGTCCTCCAACAACCCAAATTAATAAGAAATAGTATTATATGTGATTATAGATGTATTGACTTGCGACCCACCTCTCACATACCCAGGGCTCACTTTGGGTCCTGATCCATAGTTTAAGAAACCCTGCTCTATCTCCCTAAGTGTGCACCAATGGCACCCCCTCATTAAAGCATTGGATTGAGTCATGTTTTATTTTTCCATTCTGGTTTGGATTTAAAACCCAGCAAATGCATATGATTTCAGATTTTTCTGGTCAAGGCACAGATTTTTTACCAATGCACATTACTAAACTTTTGGGACGGACACAATATCCTTAAGAACCCCAATAGTAGTATTTAACTCATTAAGAACTCTTTGTTTTACAGGTTGCAGAGGAGGTTATGGAGGAGTGAGCCCTTGACTCCCCTGTACCATAGACAATGTTCAGACAAGACAATTGTGTAATCCTGTGTGTGTGTGTTATGTATGAGTGTGTGCCAAACAGATTGCAGATTTCTGAATTGTTAACTAAATTATAAATGTGTTAACTGTTAACATTTTTGGAATACCCATCCACGACCCATTTTCAATGCCCTGGCTGAGGGAAGGAGGTTCTCACCCAAGATTTGACGGTACATGGCCCCGTCCATCGTCTCTTTGATGCGGTGAAGTTGTCCTGTCCCCTTAGCAGAAAAACACCCCCAAAGCATAATGTTTCCACCTCCATGTTTGACGGTGGGGATGGTGTTCTTGGGGTCATAGGCAGCATTCCTCCTCCTCTAAACACGGCGAGTTGAGTTGATGCCAAAGAGCTCGATTTTGGTCTCATCTGACCACAACACTTTCACCCAGTTCTCCTCTGAATCATTCAGATGTTCATTGGCGAACTTCAGACGGGCCTGTATATGTGCTTTCTTGAGCAGGGGGACCTTGCGGGCGCTGCAGGATTTCAGTCCTTCACGGCGTAGTGTGTTACCAATTGTTTTCTTGGTGACTATGGTCTCAGCTGCCTTGAGATCATTGACAAGATCCTCCCATGTAGTTCTGGGCTGATTCCTCACCGTTCTCATGATCATTGCAACTCCACGAGGTGAGATCTTGCATGGAGCCCCAGGCCGAGGGAAATTGACAGTTATTTTGTGTTTCTTCCATTTGCAAATAATCGCACCAACTGTTGTCACCTTCTCACCAAGCTGCTTGGCGATGGTCTTGTAGCCCATTCCAGCCTTGTGTAGGTCTACAATATTGTCCCTGACATCCTTGGAGAGCTCTTTGGTCTTGGCCATGGTGGAGAGTTTGAAATGTGATTGATTGCTTCTGTGGACGGGTGTCTTTTATACAGGTAACAAGTTGAGATTAGGAGCACTCCCTTTAAGAGTGTGCTCCTAATCTCAGCTCGTTACCTGTATAAAAGACACCTGGGAGCCAGAAATCTTTCTGATTGAGAGGGGGTCCAATACTTATTTCCCTCATTAAAATGCAAATCAATTTATAACATTTTTTACATGTGTTTTCAGGATTTTTTTGTTGTTATTCTGTCTCTCACTGTTCAAATAAACCTACCATTAAAATTATAGACTGATCATTTCTTTGTCAGTGGGCAAACGTACAAAATCAGCAGGGGATCAAATACTTTTTTCCCTCACTGTATATACATATGAAATGGGTAAAACAGAATGTAAACATGATTAAAGTGACCAGTGTTCCATGTATATGTGTCAGAGACAGTAGCCGCAGCATCACCCTTCAAAAAACAACCTGCAACAGATTGGCTAGTGAAATGCACACTCGGCACTCTGATTGGACCAGCAAACTGTCAATCAACACAGGTCAGGTGAGCTAGCTTGCAAAGTAAACAGTTAGCATTTTTTATCACCAAAATTCTTTGGAGCTGCATATTTATTTATTTATTATGGCAATCCTCTCTTCCTACAATTTGATGTTTGCGCTGCACCCGATCCTATAGCTGTACAGCAAATCAGCAATCTGTTTGCTAGCTCACCCGACCTGTGTTGATTGACAGTTTGTTGGTCCAATCAGAGTACATAGATTGCATTTCACTAGCCAATTGCTTTTTTTGCAAGGGTGGCCACAGTCTGGCTGCATGTAGAGTAATCCACAGACTCTGTGCCACAAAATGAGTGACAAAACCTGGCCAGATCATTTCAAGTCATCAGTCTCAAGTCAAAGTCGAGTCATGAGTCTTGAGGCGCCAAGTCAAGTCTCAAGTTATTTTATTTTCTATCAAGTAGAGTCTCATGGCATCAAATTTGTGACTTGAGGCAGACGCGAGTCCAAGTCATGTGACTCGAGTCCACAACTCTGCTCACTTCCATGCTCACTGAAGCCTGCTGGTGCTGCTGGCTGTTTGAGATGCTTTAGAAGCAACATTGATGGTAGGGACAGCATCCACATTGAGAAGCAACTTCTTGCTGAAGCCCTCCTTCCATTGTTGATAGATGTGGAAGTTCTCAGGGATTAAATGTGCATTGGAGTGTTTGGAACTTTTTTCTTCACCATCCCAGAATTGTCCCGAAGTGCAATTTTGACCATCCCAAACTGAAGATGAACCATCCCAAATTAAAATACTTTAATTGTTATGTTTTGATATGCCAACATGGGTCTACTCTAGGACCTAGGTCATTCACAGTGATTTAAAAGGCTAATAAGAGTACTACTGAAATGGTTACTACTCCAATAGAGTTCCACTTGTAGAATTACATTTACATTTTAGTCATTTAGCAGACGCTCTTATCCAGAGCGACTTACAGTTAGTGAGTGCATACATTTTCATACTGGCCCCCCGTGGGAAGTATCTATGCCAAGGAGCATTCAAGCTGTTTTGGTGGCTCGTGGTGGCCCAATGCCCTATTAAGACGCTTTATGTTGGTGTTTCCTTTATTTTGGCAGTTACAATGGGGGAAAAAAGTATTTAGTCAGCCACCAATTGTGCAAGTTCTCCCACTTAAAAAGATGAGAGAGGCCTGTAATTTTCATCATAGGTACATGTCAACTATGACAGACAAAATGAGAAGAAAAAAATCCAGAAAATCACATTGTAGGATTTTTAATGAATTTATTTGCAAATTATGGTGGAAAATAAGTATTTGGTCAATAACAAAAGTTTCTCAATACTTTGTTATATACCCTTTGTTGGCAATGACACAGGTCAAACGTTTTCTGTAAGTCTTCACAAGGTTTTCACACACTGTTGCTGGTATTTTGGCCCATTCCTCCATGCAGATCTCCTCTAGAGCAGTGATGTTTTGGGGCTGTAGCTGGGCAACACAGACTTTCAACTCCCTCCAAAGATTTTCTATGGGGTTGAGATCTGGAGACTGGCTAGGCCACTCCAGGACCTTGAAATGCTTCTTACGAAGCCACTCCTTCGTTGCCCGGGCGGTGTGTTTGGGATCATTGTCATGCTGAAAGACCCAGCCACGTTTCATCTTCAATGCCCTTGCTGATGGAAGGAGGTTTTCACTCAAAATCTCACGATACATGGCCCCATTCATTCTTTCCTTTACACGGATCAGTCGTCCTGGTCCCTTTGCAGAAAAACAGCCCCAAAGCATGATGTTTCCACCCCCATGCTTCACAGTAGGTATGGTGTTCTTTGGATGCAACTCAGCATTCTTTGTCCTCCAAACACGACGAGTTGAGTTTTTACCAAAAAGTTATATTTTGGTTTCATCTGACCATATGACATTCTCCCAATCCTCTTCTGGATCATCCAAATGCACTCTAGCAAACTTCAGACGGCTGGCTTAAGCCGGGGGACACGTCTGGCACTGCAGGATTTGAGTCCCTGGCGGCGTAGTGTGTTACTGATGGTAGGCTTTGTTACTTTGGTCCCAGCTCTCTGCAGGTCATTCACTAGGTCCCCTCGTGTGGTTCTGGGATTTTTTGCTCACCGTTCTTGTGATCATTTTGACCCCACGGGGTGAGATCTTGCGTGGAGCCCCAGATCGAGGGAGATTATCAGTGGTCTTGTATGTCTTCCATTTCCTAATAATTGCTCCCACAGTTGATTTCTTCAAACCAAGCTGCTTACCTATTGCAGATTCAGTCTTCCCAGCCTGGTGCAGGTCTACAATTCTGTTTCTGGTGTCCTTTGACAGCTCTTTGGTCTTGGCCATAGTGGAGTTTGGAGTGTGACTGTTTGAGGTTGTGGACAGGTGTCTTTTATACTGTTAACAAGTTCAAACAGGTGCCATTAATACAGGTAACGAGTGGAGGACAGAGGAGCCTCTTAAAGAAGAAGTTACAGGTCTGTGAGAGCCAGAAATCTTGCTTGTTTGTAGGTGACCAAATACTTATTTTCTACCATAATTTGCAAATAAATTCATTAAAAATCCTACAATGTGATTTTCTGGATTTTTTTTCCTCAATTTGTCTGTCATAGTTGACGTGTACCTATGAAAATTACAGGCCTCTCTAATCTTTTTAAGTGGGAGAACTTGCACAATTGGTGGCTGACTAAATACTTTTTTCCCCCACTGTACCTGTACCTTGTTTCGAAGTATAAAACTTATAAACACTTCCTTATGCCATTGAAACTAGCATTTGTTCTAATGATTTTCAAATCCACTTTCTTTCATTGTCCAGCTGCCAAAGACACAATCCTAGTCATATTAGCAACCCATGCTAGTTGTTGCATCTTTAGACCTCCCTTCTTTCTAAGTTTCTAATGGATATTTTCATATCTTTCATATGAAACTGCTCGCATGTGCTGTGCGCTTTCTAGAATGGTGTGTTCCTGCTAATTGCATTTTGGAACATTTGCACGCAGCCTATAGGCCTACTGACGTGTGCGCATTGCTGCGCTTATCACAGCATGAACAGGCCGACTGCCTCTGGGGACCGGGCGCAACCAAAACGTATTTGATGGCGGGGGGATCCAATCAAAAATGAGGAACTGAGTCACTGTGGCGCAAAGCCACACAAAACCAGTAATTGCCTGGCACTTTACAGTGGGGAAATGTTTTCTAATCAATCAAACTAATCATGGTATATTATTGGGGGGGGTCAAATTGAACTGTTTCTAATATTGACCCACCCCCCCACCCCAACTTTCACACCTGGCTGAGGCTGTGTTGTGACATGGCAACATTTCAGTATTAACCTTGCCAAAGCGACGGTTTCACAGACCATACTCCTACAAAAATCAAAACATATATATCATCAATTGCTTTTAATTTAAGTGCTTAACAATCATTTAAATCATGTAGTAATCATTTAAATCCTTAAAAAATATTTTATATCATCCGCTAGCGAAGGACTTCATTTGGGGACAATCAGAACAGACATAGTAAATCTATTAGAATCAGAATTGAGTAATTTAGCGATACACAACTAACATCCAGGGAGCATCGTTAAGACATACAGTGCCTATAGAAAGTCTACACCCCTTTCAATGTTTTCACCTTTTGTTGCCTTATTATGTGTAGATCCTTATTATTGATCTACACATCCTACCACACAACTACCAAGTGATAAAAACACTCAGGATTTATAAAATAAAAATGGAAATATCTTGGTTGGATAAGTGTCCACTCCCCTTGTAATAGCAATCCTAAATTAGCTCAGGGTGTAACCAATCACCTTCAACATCACACACAAAGTTAATTGGCCTCCACCTGTGTGAAATTGTAGTGATTCACATGATTTCAAGATAAATTCAGCAGTTCCTGTAGTTTTCCTTTGCTGGGTAGTGAATTGAAAAGCAGACATTCAACCATGAGCACCAAAGCTTTAAAAAGAACTCCGGGAAAAAGTTGTGGAAAGGCACAGATCAGGGGATGGATATAAAAATATTTAAAAGGCCTTGATTATCCCTTGGAGCACGGTCAAGACAATTACTAAGAAGTAGAAGGTGTATGGCACCACCAAGACCCGGCCTAGGCTGTCCCTCCAAACTGGATGCCCGAGCAAGTAGGAGACTGATCAGAGAGGCTACCAAGAGTCCAATGGCAACTTTGAAAGAGCAACAGGCTTTTATGACCAAGACTGATCAAAGTCTGCATTTGACAACAGTATCCCAAGCACTCTACAAATCTGGCATGTATGGTAGGGTGGCAAGAAGGAAGCCATTACTCAAGAAAGCCCACTTTGAATCCCGTTTGAAGTATGCAAAAAAATAGTAGGGAGATTCTGTAGCCATGTGGCAAAAAGCTTTGGGTCTGACAAAACTTAAATGGAAATGTTTGGCCTAAATGCACAGCGTTACGTTGGGCACAAACTCAACATGGCACCACCCAAAGAACACCATCCCTAATGTGAAGTATGGTGGTGGCAGCATCATGTTATGGGAATGTTTCTCATCGGCACTTATCAGGATAGAAGGGAAAAGGAATGTACAGAAAAGGAATGTACAGAAAAGCTGAAAATGGGGCGGAAGTTCACCTTTCAGCATGACATGGACCCAAAGCACACAGCCAAAGCTACAGTGGAGTGGCTAAGGAATAAAAAGGTAAATGTCCTTGAGTGGCCCAGTCAGAGCCCAGACCTAAATCCAATTGAAAATTTGTGGCATGACTTGAAGATTGCTCTCCATCAATGCTCCCCAAGGAACTTGACAGAGCTTGAACAGTTTTGTGAAGAAGAATGGTCAAATATTGCCATATTTAGGTGTGCAAAGTTGGTAGAAACCTATCCCAACAGACTCACAGCTGTAATTGCTGCCAACTGTGCTTCCACCAAGTATTAACTCAGGGGGGTGAAGACTTATCCAATTATATTTCAGTGTTTAGTATTTTTAATACATACTTCTTAACACAATTTAAAAAAAAATCCCCTTAAAGGTGTGGAGTATAATGTGTAGATAAGTGGAAAAAATCCTTGTTTAAATGCATGCACTGACACAACAAAATGTGAAAAGTTCAAAGGTGTGTAGACCTTTTATAGGCATCTTCTAATCTAAAATAAGGGTTAGTGGCAATCACTACTCTCCCCTAAAGCCACGCCCTCTCTCTCTGCGCCCTCCCTTCAAACACGTCCTCTTTCTCTTCCCTCTCATTGGTCCTGGGGGTTGGTGCTGACCTCTGATAGGCTGATGGTCAGAGTTGTAGGTGTTTCCCTCCAGGAGGACGTCTCCAGTGGTGGAGTAGATGGCCTTGGACCAGGTCAGCAGGTTACCAGGGGTGTAGTGGTAGTAGCTTGGGTTGTAATACCACCCAGACATGTAGTCCAGTATCCAGCTCGAGGAGAGGACTCTGTCCCACATTTCCACGTCAGTTACCTGGCCCTCAAACTGATACACGTTCAGGACAGGAGGTTCACTGGTCATCTACACACACATACAAATACAATCATTAGAATAAAATATGACAAATGCACACACTCATTGTCTACATTTTGCTGAATTACTTCAGGAAATACTCAGGATTATTTTTGAGAAATACTGAAATGTGTCTTCTGCCTTTCCTTACTACCCACGACTCACGTTAAGAGGCACAGGGACAGCTGCGGTGCACTTACGGTGCCTTCAGAAAGTATTCACACCCCTTGACTTTTTCCACATTTTGTTGTGTTACAGCCTGAATTTTAAATTGATTAAATTGAACTTTTGTGCCACTGATCTACACACAATATCCCACAATGTCAAAGTGGAATGTTTTTGTAGACATTTTCACAAATTAATAAAACATTCTAAGCTGAAATGTCTTGAGTCAATAAGTATTCAACCCCTTTGTTATGGCAAGCCTAATACATCCAGGAGTAAACATTTGCTTAACAAGTAATATAATAAGTTGCATGGACTCTGTGTGCAATAATAATGATTTTTTAATGATTACCCCATCTCTGTACCCCACACATACAATTACAGTGCCTTCGGAACGTATTCAGACCCCTTGACTTTTTTCAAATTTTCTTACGTTACAGCCTTATTCTAAAATTGATTTTTTTTTAAATATCCTCAGCAATCCACACACAATACCCCATAATGATTAAGTGCAAACTAGTTTTTAGAAATGTTTGCAAATTTATAAAAAAACAGAAATACTTTATTTACGTAAGTATTCAGACCCTTTGCTATGAGACTTGAAATTGAGCTCAGGTGCATCCTGTTTCCATTTATCATCCTTGAGATGTTTCTAAAACTTTATTGGAGTCTACCTGTGGTAAATTAAATTGATTGGACATGATTTGGAAAGGCACACACCTGTCTATATAAGGTCCCACAGTTGACAGTGCATGTCAGAGCAAAAACCAAGCCATGAGGTCGAAGGAATTGTCCGTAGAGCACCGAGACAGGATTGTATCGAGGCACAGATCTGGGGAAGGGTACCAAAAAATGTCTGCAGCATTGAAGGTCCCCAAGAACACAGTGGCCTCAGTCAAGTATTGAATTTCAAGCACAGATTCAAGCACAAAGACCAGTGAGGTTTTCCAATGCCTCGCAAAGAAGGGCACCTATTGGTAGATGGGTCAAAATAAAATAAAAAGCAGACACTGACCATCCCTTTGAGCATGGTGAAGTTATTCATTACGCTTTGGATGGTGTATCAATACACCCAGTCACTACAAAGATACAGGCATCCTTCCTAAGTCAGTTGTCGGAGAGGAAGGAAACCACTCAGCGATTTCACCACTAGGCCAATGGTGACTTTAAAACAGTTACAGAGTTTGATGTCTGTGATAGGAGAAAACTAAGGATGGATCAACATCATTGTAGTCTGTACAGAATAGGAAGGAAGTCTGTACACAGAAAAAAAATATTCCAAAACATGCATCCTGTTTGCAATAAGGCACTAAAGTAACACTGCAAAAAATTTGGCAAAGAAATTTACTTTTTGTCCTGAATACAAAGCGTTATGTTTGGGGCAAATACAAAACAACACATCACTGAGTACCACTCATCGTATTTTCAAGCATGGTGGTGGCTGCATCATGTTATGGATATGCTCGTCATCGGCAAAGACTAGGGAGTTTTTTTGTTGTTCATAAAAATAAATGGAATAGAGCTAAGCACAGGCAAAATCCTAGCGGGAAACCTGGTTCAATCTGCTTTCCAACAGATACTGAGAGACAAATTCACCTTTCAGCAGGATAATAACCTAAAATTCAAGGCCAAATATACACTGGAGTTGCTTACCATGACTACATTGAATGTTCCTGTGTGGCCTAGCTACAGTTTTGACTTAAATCAGCTTGATAATCTATGGCAAGACATGAAAATGGCTCTCTAGCAATGATCAACAACGAACTTGACAGAGCTTGAAGAGTTAAAAAATTATAATGGACAAATATTGTACAATCCAGGTGTGCAAAGCTCTTAGAGATTTATCCAAAAAGACACTCAGCTGTATTCACTGCCAAAGGTGATTCTAACATGTTATTTTTCATTAAACTTTGACATTACAGAGTATTTTGTGTAGATCGTTGAAAAAAAAGACAATTACATCCATTTGAATCCCAATTTCTAACTCAACAAAATGTGGAAAAAGTCAAGGGGTGTGAATACTTTTTGAAGGCACTGTATATCTCCCTCTCTCTCACCTATCCTCCCCCTACACCTGTCTACCCCACTCTCCTTTCCCCCATCTCCCCCTCTTTGTTCTCTCCCCTGTCTCTCCACTCTCTCCTCTTACCTGGCCAAGCACTCTCTTCCTGACGCTGACAGTACCGCCCCTCCACACCTGGGCCACACCCGTCTCTGTTTCCCAAGTAACACACAGGCTGGTCCAGGGGCGGGGCTCTATGTCTGTGATGTACTTCGAGAACAGCCTGTAGGTGCTGAAGGACTGGCGGGAGTAAAGGGTGGATAGGCGGTCCTGCCCGTTATGCCTTTCCAGTAATAGGTTCCAGTTGTACCCCTGAGTGAGTCTGAAGAAATTAGGACTAAAGTCCTCCTCGGCCATGTAACGCAGACACACAGTCAGAGCAGAGAGAGAGGGAGAGGAGGTAGTGTAGGGATATGAGGTGTATGGAGAGGAGGGTGAAGGAGAAGTGGAAGGAGAAGGAGAGGTGTAGGCAGTGGGGGAGGGAGAGGAGTAGGGAGAGACCACGTGTGTGTACATGGTGAATCCCCCGCCGTTCGACACTGTAAACATTCGACCACGCAGGTCTGTGGTGGGGCCTGGGGCGGGGGGCAGAGAATCAATCAACAATCAATCAACCAATCAATCAATCAATCCAATATTATGTATAGCCCCATTATAAAAGTAATTTGTCACAGAATTCTTCAAAGAACCCAGACCTAACCTCTGTAGTATCTGTGGCTGTGTGTGTGTATGCATGCAGGTGCCCAGACAACAAACATTCCCACAACATTAGAGAACGTTCTATTTTTCATAGAAATGTTCCTGTGAGGTGCAAGTAATGTTTCTAAGAGACCATTCCCTTAATGTCAAATAGAACTTACCCAGAACGTGGTTACCATGTTCTCAGAACATAATATATTAATGTTCTAGACACGTTTCATGGGAACATTGCAAGTACATTCAAATGTCTAGTTCAGTGGGTTAGGAGAATATTCCATCAACGTCCCACCAAACATACACAGAACATGGTTGCCATGTTCTCAGAATATAAGATATTAATGTTCTAGACACATTAAATAAGAATGTTGCAAGAACATTCATGTGTCCAGTTTTCTGTGGGTAAGGAGAATATTCCATCAACGTCCCACCAAACATACACAGAACATGATTGCATGTTCTCAGAATATAAGATATTAATGTTCTAGACACGTTTCATGAGAATGTTGCAAGTGTGTTCAGGTGTGTTGGCCGCGTCCACTAATTGGCCACACCTGATCTTAATGAGTCTTTTGAAATATGGTCTGTTTGAATAGACTAAAATTAACAGCTTAGTATGAGTTAAAAAAACATGGTATGCTAGCTCCATCCTGGTGGCGCAGTGGACTCATTCCATGGATAGAGAGCAGAAGATCATAGGTTTGAATCTCACTGACGCCATGCAGCAATACAAAATTAAATGTGTTTGCATGATTAATGCCTAAGCAAATTAATTTCCACGTGTTCTATCTGTGCTTGGAGTTCGAAACGGTTAAACTAAGCTATAACAGAGTTATTAAAAGCTCTCAGAACGTTATTTAATTACCTTCAAATATCATATAATTTCCATTATCAGAATGTTAATAAAACCTCAGAGGAAAACTTTCAGGGAAACATAGAAAAACATTCTCGGAACCTCCCTGCAACCTAAAAATGTATGTTCCCAGATGTTCTCAGAATGTTAAATAAAAAAATAAAAATGACGGTCAGGAAACTTATGGCTTCGATCTCAGAACCAATGGGAAACCAAAAACCTACCTTCCCACAACTTCCAAGGAACAAAATCTGCTAGCTGGGGTGTGTGTGCGTATTTGAATGCTGTACCTGAAGGGGTTGTATAGGGCGATGATGTTGTTCGGTATCTTGCCCCAGTTCGGCCCAACGCCGACAGCAGCACGAGAGCGTTAAAAAGCACGGAAATCATCTTCATCTTCTCGAGCCAGACGCTCCGGCAGTGTGAGGAGTACTAGAGAAGTAAAATTCTAAGAGTGAGAACGGCCCCCAACAGCATATGGGTAGGCCTATGGGTTTCATTTCCCACTTACTGAAGAGTTTCAGTTCTGCAGAAATGTCACGCTAATAGTATTTTTTAGGCTGGCTGAATTAGCCCCACAGTCATACAGCACAGTAGTCACGATAACACAGTAGCCTAATAGTATATATCCAAGATGGCGTAGTAGTGCAGTCCTGTTTTTGTCGTGTGTCTGTAAATAGCCTGTAAATACCCTGTTTTTTTTGTATTTTTGGTACATATTTCCCTATCAGACTTTTCATCCTTCTACAAAATATACTTTCCTGCAACCCGCCTCACTCAATGTGGAACGGATTCTATTATTGACTTACAGTTTGGGAAAAAAGTATTTAGTCAGCCACCAATTGTGCAAGTTCTCCCACTTAAAAAGATGAGAGAGGCCTGTAATTTTCATCATAGGTACACGTCAACTATGACAGACAAATTGAGAATTTTTTTTCCAGAAAATCACATTGTAGGATTTGTAATGAATTTATTTGCAAATTATGGTGGAAAATAAGTATTTGGTCACCTACAAACAAGCAAGATTTCTGGCTCTCACAGACCTGTAACTTCTTCTTTAAGAGGCCCCTCTGTCCTCCACTCGTTACCTGTATTAATGGCACCTGTTTGAACTTGTTATCAGTATAAAAGACACCTGTCCACAACCTCAAACAGTCACACTCCAAACTCCACTATGGCCAATACCAAAGAGCCGTCAAAGGACACCAGAAACAGAATTGTAGACCTGCACCATGCTGGGAAGACTGAATCTGCAATAGGTAAGCAGCTTGGTTTGAAGAAATCAACTGTGGGAGCAATTATTAGGAAATGGAAGACATACAAGACCACTGATAATCTCCCTCGATCTGGGGCTCCACGCAAGATCTCACCCCGTGGGGTCAAAATGATCACAAGAACGGTGAGAAAAAATCCCAGAACCACACGGGGGGACCTAGTGAATGACCTGCAGAGAGCTGGGACCAAAGTAACAAAGCCTACCATCAGTAACACACTACGCCGCCAGGGACTCAAATCCTGCAGTGCCAGACGTGTCCCCCAGCTTAAGCCAGTACATGTCCAGGCCCGTCTGAAGTTTGCTAGAGTGCATTTGGATGATCCAGAAGAGGATTGGGAGAATGTCATATGGTCAGATGAAACCAAAATAGAACTTTTTGGTAAAAACTCAACTCGTCGTGTTTGGAGGACAAAGAATGCTGAGTTGCATCCAAAGAACACCATACCTACTGTGAAGCATGGGGGTGGAAACATCATGCTTTGGGGCTGTTTTTCTGCAAAGGGACCAGGACGACTGATCTGTGTAAAGGAAAGAATGAATGGGGCCATGTACCGTGAGATTTTGAGTGAAAACCTCCTTCCATCAGCAAGGGCATTGAAGATGAAACGTGGCTGGGTCTTTCAGCATGACAATGATCCCAAACACACCGCCCGGGCAACGAAGGAGTGGCTTCGTAAGAAGCATTTCAAGTGATAGTGTTTGGGATCACTTGAAATCCGACCATCACCCCTGGTGAGACAAAACCGTGACTCGTCAGTGAAGAGCACATTTTGCCAGTCCTGTCTGGTCCAGTGACGGTGGGTTTGTGCCCATAGGCGACGTTGTTGCCGGTGATGTCTGGTGAGGACCTGCCTTACAACAGGCCTACAAGCCCTCAGTCCAGCCTCTCTCAGCCTATTGCGAACAGTCTGAGCACTGATGGAGGGATTGTGCGTTCCTCGTAACTGTGACCTTAATTGCCTACCGTCTGTAAGCTGTTAGTGTCTTAACGACCGTTCCACAGGTGAATGTTCATTAATTGTTTATGGTTCATTGAACAAGCATGGGAAACAGTGTTTAAACCCTTTACGATGAAGATCTGTGAAGTTATTTGGATTTTTATGAATTATCTTTGAAAGACAGAGTCCTGAAAAAGGGACGTTTATTTTTTTGCTGAGTTTATATTGTGTAGAACTGACATGCCTCTTTGACATGACTATTTGACATGCATAGTAAGGCATAATTTCAGATCTATTTATGGCATTTATATCTGCAATGTCCAGTATGTGGCTGAACTCTCCTGAACACGACCCTGTTGTCTGTGTGAGGTGCAGCGCCTATTCAAGCCACTATAGATTAGTGTAGTGTCTGGACTGTCCTGCCTTTACCTGCACTTCAGGCAACGAGGGAAATGGACCTGTTTGAACACTTGTAACATGCAACCCTCCTTATTCTCTTCACTGATCCCAACAGAGTTGTAATAAACAAGGATTCAATTGCATACTGTAGTGGGCTAACCTCGTACCCAGGCTGGTGGATAAGACGAGTAGCTGTTATCCTGTTGGAATAGGATCAATGATTACGTCAAGCAGGAGGGGAGAGATAGATTTTGAAGTCACACACACCTCAAAACCTTCCTGCCTGCCTGGTCTGATGCTGTTTTCCAGGCTATATACAGTGAGGGAAAAAAGTATTTGATCCCCTGCTGATTTTGTACGTTTGCCCACAGACAAAGAAATGATCAGTCTATAATTTTAATGGTAGGTTTATTTGAACAGTGAGATACAGAATAACAACCAAGAAATCCATAAAAACGCATGTAAAAAATATTATATATTGATTTGCATTTTAATGAGGGAAATAAGTATTTGACCCCCTCTCAATCAGAAAGATTTCTGGCTCCCAGGTGTATTTTATACAGGTAACGAGCTGAGATTAGGAGCACACTCTTAAAGGGAGTGCTCCTAATCTCAGTTTGTTACCTGTATAAAAGACACCTGTCCACAGAAGCAATCAATCAATCAGATTCCAAACTCTCCACCATGGCCAAGACCAAAGAGCTCTCCAAGGATGTCAGGGACAAGATTGTAGACCTACACAAGGCTGGAATGGGCTACAAGACCATCGCCAAGCAGCTTGGTGAGAAGGTGACAACAGTTGGTGAGATTATTTGCAAATGGAAGAAACACAAAATAACTGTCAATCTCCCTCGGCCTGGGGCTCCATGCAAGATCTCACCTCGTGGAGTTGCAATGATCATGAGAACGGTGAGGAATCAGCCCAGAACTACACGGGAGGATCTTGTCAATGAGGCAACAAAGGAGTGGCTCAAGAAGAAGCACATTACGGTCCTAGAGTGGCCCAGCCAGTCTCCAGGCAGCTGGGACCATAGTCACCAAGAAAACAATTGGTAACACACTACGCCGTGAAGGACTGAAATCCTGCAGCGCCCGCAAGGTCCCCCTGCTCAAGAAAGCACATATACAGGCCCGCCTGAAGTTTGTCAATGAACATCTGAATGATTCAGAGGAGAACTGGGTGAAAGTGTTGTGGTCAGATGAGACCAAAATCGAGCTCTTTGGCATCAACTCAACTCGCCGTGTTTGAAGGAGGAGGAATGCTGCCTATGACCCCAAGGACACCATCCCCACCGTCAAACATGGAGGTGGAAACATTATGCTTTGGGGGTGTTTTTCTGCTAAGGGGACAGGACAACTTCACCACATCAAAGGGACGATGGACAGGGCCATGTACCGTCAAATCTTGGGTGTGAACCTCCTTCCCTCAGCCAGGGCATTGAAAATGGGTCGTGGATGAGTATTCCAGCATGACAATGACCCAAAACACACGCCCAAGGCAACAAAGGAGTGGCTCAAGAAGAAGCACATTAAGGTCCTAGAGTGGCCTAGCCAGTCTCCAGACCTTAATCCCATAGAAAATCTGTGGAGGGAGCTGAAGGTTCGAGTTGCCAAACGTCAGCCTCTAAACCTCAATGACTTGCAAAGAAGAGTGGGACAAAATCCCTCCTGAGATGTGTGCAAACCTGGTGGCCAACTACAAGAAACGTCTGACCGCTGTGATTGCCAACAAGGGTTTTGCCACCAAGTACTAAATCATGTTTTGCAGAGGGGTCAAATACTTATTTCCCTCATTAAAATGCAAATCAATTCATAACATTTTTGACATGCGTTTTTCTGGATTTTTTTGTTATTCTGTCTCTCACTGTTCAAATAAACCTACCAATAAAATTATAGACTGATCATGTCTTTGTCAGTGGGCAAACGTACAAAATCAGCAGCGGATCAAATACTTTTTTCCCTTACTGTATAGAAACATTTACATTTTAGTCATTTAGCAGACGCTCTTATCCAGAGCGACTTACAGTTAGTGAGTGCATAAATTTTCATACAGAATGTGTTATTATGGGACTGTCATGGAACTGCAACAATTGGGAAGTGGTTTAATGGTTTAACATGTTTTTGTCTCTATGGCTGTCAGTTATTAGGATTATTGCATTGAATGTTAATTAATCTCATATAAAGTGCGTGATCTTCTCAGATAATTGCAAATTGTGAATGCCGCAACAATACAGAAGCTCTGTCTGAGTTTCAGAGATCTAAATTTGGATACGGCAGTTGGAGGAACACACAAACACTCACGCATGCACGCACACACACACACAACCCATGTGGAATTCCTAGTCTCCGGCAGTGTTTGGAACTGCTGATCTGCTGTCATTAAGGCTCAGTTCATCTCATCATACAGTGCATACGGAAAGTATTCAGACCCCTTGACTTTTTCCAAATTTTTTTACATTACAGCCTTATTCTAAAATTGATTTAAATTGTTTTTTCTCCTCATCAATCTACACACAATACCCCATAATGACAAAGCAAAAACATGTTTTTAGATTTTTTAGCAAATGTATAAAAATAAAAAACTGAAATATCACATTTACATAAGTATTTAGACCCTTTACTCAGTACTTTGTTGAAGTAACTTCGGCAGCAATTACAGCCTCAAGTCTTCTTGGGTATGATGCTACAAGCTTGGCACCTGTATTTGGGGAGTGTCTCCCATTCTTCTCTGAAGATCCTCTCAAGCTCTGTCAGGTTGGATGGGGATTGTCGCTGCACAGCTATTTTCAGGTCTCTCCAGAAATGTTAGATCGGGTTCAAGTCCGGGCTCTGGCAGGGCCACTCAAGGACTTTCAGAGACTTGTCCCAAAGCCACTGCTGTGTTGTCTTGACTGTGTGCTCAGGGTCGTTGCCCTGTTGGAAGGTGAACCTTGGCCCCAGTCTGAGGTCCTGAGCGCTCTGGAGCAGGTTTTCATCAAGGATCTCTCTGTACTTTGCTCCATTCATCTTTCCCTCGATCCTGACTAGTCTCCCAGTCCCTGCCACTGAAAAACATCCCCACAGCATGGTGTTGCCACCACCATGCTTCACCGTAGGGATAGTGCCAGGTTTCCTCCAGACGTGACACTTGGCATTCAGGCCAAAGAGTTCAATCTTGGTTTCATCAGACCAGAGAATCTTGTTTCTCATGGTCTGAGAGTCCTTTAGGTGCCTTTTGGCAAACTCCAAGCAGGGTTTCATGTGCCTTTTACTGAGGATTGGCTTCCGTCTGGCCACTACCATAAAGGCCTGATTGGTGAAGTGCTGCAGAGATGGTTGTCCTTCTGGAAGGTTCTTCCATCTCCACAGAGGAACTCTGGAGCTCTGTCAGAGTGACCATCAGGTTCTTGGTCACCTCCCTGACCTAGGCCCTTCTCCCCCGATTGCTCAGTTTGGCCAGGCGGCCAGCTCTAGGAAGAGTTTTGGTGGTTCCGAACTTCTTCCATTTAAGAATGATGGAGGCCAATGTGTTCTTGGGGACCTTCAATGCTGCAGAAATGGTTTGGTACCCTTCCCCAGATCTGTGCCTCGACACAATCATGTCTCGGAGCACTACGGACAATTCCTTCGACCTCATGGCTTGGTTTTTGCTCTGACATGCACTGTCAACTGTGGGACCTTATATAGACAGGTTTGTGCCTTTCCAAATCTTGTCCAATCAATTGAATTTACCACAGGTGGACTCCAATCAAGTTGTAGAAACGTCTCAAGGATGATCAAACGAAACAGGATGTACCTGAGATCAATTTCGAGTCTCATAGCAAAGGGTCTGAATACTCATGTAAATAAGGTATCTCTGTTTTTTACAAACCTGTCTTTGCTTTGTCATTATGGGGTATTGTGTTTAGATTGATGAGGATTTTTATTTATTTAATCAATTTTAGAATAAGGCTGTAACGTAACAAAATGTGGAAAAAGTCAAGGGGTCTGAATACTTTCCGAATACTTGCCCTTCAGTCCCTACACTTTTTGGCCCTCACGGAGACATGTATTACCCCAGAGAACACTGATACTCCAGCTGCATTCTTGTCATCTGCCTATGTGTTCTTTCATAGTCCGAGAGCATCTGGTCATCGTGATGTTGGCACAGGGCTACTCATTTCTCCTAACTAGAGATTTTCTCTTTCCCCCCTCTCTCACCTGTCTATCTCCTCATTTGAATTACATGCAGTCACTGTCACCTGTGCACTTAGGGTTAACATTGTTGTCATCTATCGCCCATCAGATGCCCTTGGAGAGTTCCTCAATGAGCTTGACACCTTGATAAGCTAATTTCCCGATGATGGATCACCAGTCATCGTACTGGACGACTTTAACCTCCCGATGCCTGACTTGAATTAATTTCTTTCCACCTCTTTCTTTTCACTTCTTTCCTCTTTTGACCTCACCCTTTCCCAATCCCCTCCCACTCACAAGGCAGGCAATATGCTTGACCTCATCACCTACTAATCTAACTGCAACCCCCCTCCATGTCTCTAATCACTACTTTGTTTCCTTTTCTCGCCATCTCTCCTTCAACCCTACCCACTCAGACCCTACCCAGATGGTCATGCGCTTCTGCAATCTTCGCTCTCTCTCTCCCACTACTCTCTCCTCTTCTATCCTATCCTCTCCTTCTTCTGCTAAATCCACCCTCCTGTCTCCTGACTCTGCCTCTTCGACCCTACTCTCCTCCCTTTCTGCATCCTTTGACTATCACTGTTCCCGTTCCTCCCAGCCGGCTCAACCTTCCCCTCCCGCTCCTTGGCTCAGTGACTCACTGCGTGCTAAAAGAACAGGACTGCGGGCGGCTGAGTGGAAATGGAGGGAAACTAAACTTACGGAGGAACTATCATCCTTCCACTCACTCCTCTCTACCTTCTCTTCCTCTGTATCTGCTGCTAAAGCCACTTTTTATCACTCTAAATTTCAAGCTTCTGCCAACCCTGGGAAACTCTTCTCCACTTTCTCCTCCCTCCTTAATCCTCCACCTCCTCCCCTCCCCTCCTCCTTCTCTGAGGACGACTTTGTCAACCACTTTGAAAAAAATGGTTGACAACATCTGCTCCTCATTCACTCAGCCTACTGAGCCCACTGATCCCACTCACACAGAACTACCCTACGCCTTGACTTCTTTCTCCCCTGTCTCTCCAGATAAAATCCTGCCTGTCTGGCCACCCAACAACCTGCCCACTTGATCGCATCCCCTCCTCCCTTCTCCCATTCCTGACTTCCCTTATCAACTCATCCCTGACCACTTCAAGATGGCCAGAGTCGCTCCCCTCCTCAAGAAACCAACACTCGACCCCTCTGACATCAAAAACTGCAGACCGGTGTCCCTTCTTTCTTTCCTTTCCAAAACACTTGAGCGTGCTGTCTCTGACCAACTCTCTCGTTATCTCTCTCAGAACAATCTACTTGATCCTAACCTGTCAGGCTTCAAGGCAGCTCATTCAACTGAGACCGCTCTCCTCTGTGTCAAAGAGGCGCTCTGCTCTGCCAAAGCTGACTCTCTCTCCTCTGGCAGAAAGCTCAGCTTGGATGTCGGCCCACCACCTCAAGCTCAACCTCGACAAAACGGAGCTGCTCTTCCTCCCGGGGAAGGCCTGCCCACTCCAAGACCTCTCCATCACACTTGACAACTCCACGGTGTCCCCCTCCCAGAGTGCAAAGAACCTTGGCGTGACCCTGGACAACACCCTGTCCTTCTCTGCAAACATCAAAGCAGTGACTCACTCCTGTAGGTTCATGTTCTACAATATTCATAGGGTATGACCTTATCCTCACACAGGAAACGGCGCAGGTCCTAATCCAGGCACTTGTCATCTCCCGTCTAGACTACTACAACCCTCTGTTGGCTGGGATCCCCACTTGTGCCATCAAACCCATGTAATTTAAGTTCTTCTAAGTTCTCTGCTCCTCCGCACACTCCACTGGCTTCCAGTCGAAGCTCGCATCATCTTCAAAACCCTGGTGCTTGCCAACGGAGCAGCAAGGGGAACTGCCCCTCTTTACCTTCAGGCTATGCTCAAACCCTACATCCCAACCCAAGCACTCCGTTCTGCCACCTCTGTTCTCTTGGCCCTCCCACCCCTATGGGAGGGCAGCTCCCGCTCAGCCCAGTCAAAGCTATTCTCTGTTCTGGCATCCCAATGGTGGAACAAGCTTCCTCCTAAAGTCAGGACAGCTGAGGGCTCCATAACATAGTTTTATGTTAAATAGCAATGAGGCTGTTTTGACATGGTAACATTTTAGTATTAACCTTGCCAAAGGGCAAGTTTCACAGACCCAGGTTAAGCCTATTCCAATAAATATCACACACAAATGTTTCTCATCAATGCCTTTTAATTTGCCACATGCTTCATTTTAACAATCTTTTAAATAATCTAGCAATCATTTAAATTGTTTAACAATCATTTAAAGCTGCAGTATGCACGTTTTTGTATTTTTTTATGTTAAAAAGCTCCAATAAGTCGCTTGTGGTCATCCAATGTGATGCAACAGTAACAATATTGTGCTTCTAGCCTGCCTGAGAACTGCTGAATTCATTGGTTTTAGTTTTCCCTGTCAGGTCGGATTTCCCGGCCAGGGTATGTGCTGAGCATAATGTGTGATGTGTTTTCCGTGGTGCCACAGCTCTAATGGGTAGCACTATGATAGCTAGCTAGGTGAGCAATGTCCACACTTGGCTAGCGGAGATACTTAGCTGACAGACATGGGAGATGCAAGGGGCAAACGACATGATCATTAGCCAGAGTAGGACTTAATTTGACCCTGGGGACCATCAGGACAGACATGGATATCACAGAATCAGAATTTGAGCAGACATTGATCCAGAGTGATTCACAAGTAAGGAGTGTCGCTGGGTCATACATGAAAATGGGAAATACTGTATATCTTCTAATCTAAAGTAAGGGTTAGTGGCAATCACTACTCTCCCCTACGGCCGTGCTCTCGCCATCTACTCTGCCCTCTCTCTCTTCTTCCATTCAAACTTCCTCATTCTCTTCCTTCTCATTGGTCTTGGGGGCTGGTGCTGGCCTCTGATAGGCTGATGGTCAGAGTTGTAGGTGTTTCTCTCCAGGAGAACCTCACCATTGGTGGAGTAGATGGCCTTGGACCAGGTCAGCAGGTTACCAGGGGTGTAGTAGTAGGACTGCCACCCAGACATGAAGGCCATTATCCAGCTTGGGGAGAGGACTCTGTCCCACACTTCCACGTCAGTTACCTGCCCCTCAAACTTATACACGTTCAAGACAGGAGGCCCATTGGTCACCTACACAAGCACGCACGCACACACACACACAAAAACACATAGAGCATATAATTAGAATACATGATAATACAGTGCTTTCAGAAATAATTCATACCCCTTGACTTATTCCACATTTTGTTGTGTTACAGCCTCAATTAAAAATTTATTCAATATTTTTTCTCTCTCACCCATCTACACACAATACCCCACAATGACAAAGTGAAAACATGTTTTTAGAAATGTTTCCAAATGTATAATTTTTTTTATCCAGAAATATCTCATTTACGTAAGTATTCACACCCCTGGATCAATACTCTGTATAAGCACCTTTGGCAGCGATTACAGCTCTGAGTCTTTCTGGGTAAGTCTCTAAGCACTTTCCACACATGGATTGTGAAACATTTGCCCATTATTATTTTCAAAATTCTTCAAGCTCTGTCAAATTGGTTGTTGATCATAGCTAGACAACCATTTTCAGGTCTTGCCATAGATTTTCAAGTAGATTTAAGTCAAAACTGTAATTCGGCCACTCAGGAACATACACTGTCTTATTGATAAGTAACCCCAGTGTAGATATTTTAGGTTATTGTCCTGCTGAAAGGTGAATTCATCTCCCAGTGTCTGATGGAAAGCAGACAACCAGGTTTTCCTCTAGGATCTTGCCTGTGCATTCCATTTCCATAACTCCATAACTCCCCAGTCCTTAAAAAAACAAGCATATACATAACATGATGCAGCCACAACTATGCTTGAAAATTTGGAGTGTGGTACTCAGTAATGTGTTGTATTGGATTTGCAACAAACATAACACTTTATACAAAGGACAAAAAGTAAATAGCTTTGCCACATTTTTTGCAGTATTACTTTAGTGCCTTATTGCAAACAGGAAGCATATTTTGGAATATTCTTATTCTGTACATGCTTCATTGTTTTCACTCTGTCAATTAGGTTAGTATTGTGGAGTAACTACAATTTTGTTGATCCATCCTCAGTTTTCTCCTATCACAGTCAACTCTGTAACTGTTTTAAAGTCAACATTGGCCTCATGGTGAAATCCCTTAGCGGTTTCCTTCCACTCTGGCAACTGAGTTAGGAAGGATGCATGTATCTTTGTAGTGACTGGGTGTATTAATAACTTCACCATGCTCAAAGGGATATTTAATGTCTGCTTTTAAATGTTTTACCCAACTGCCAATAAGTGCCCTTCTTTGCGAGGCATTGGAAAGCCTCCCTGGTCTTTGTGGTTAAATCTTTGTTTGAAATTCACTGCTCAACTGAGGGACCTTACAGATAATTGTATATGCGATGTACAGAGATGGGATAGTCATTAAAAAAATCATGTTAAACAGTTATTACACACAGAGTGAGTCCATGCTACATATTATGTGACTTGTTAAGCACATTTTTACTCCTGAACTTACAGTAGGCTTGCCATAACTAAGCGATTGAATACGTATTGACCCAAGACATTTCAGCTTTTCATTTTTAATCATTTGTAAAAAATAAAAATAAAATAAAAACATAACTCCACTTTGACATTATGGGGTATTGTGTGTAGGCCAGTCACAGAAAAATCTCAATTTACTCAATTTTAAATTAAGGCTGTAACACAATTTTTTTGGGAAAAAGTAAATGCATTTGAAAACATTCTGAAGACATTCTATATACTAAAGGAACACACTCATCTACATTATGCCAAATTATTTCATTAAACTCAGGAGTTTAATAGATAGTTCAGTATCTTTTTTGAGAGATATTGAAACTACCTCAAGACACATGTTGAGAGGCCGTGAGCGCCAAAAGTATTGGGACAGTGACCAATTTTTTGTTGTTTTGGCTTTGTACTCCAGCACTTTGGATTTGAAACAATACATGACTATGAGAGTCCAGACTGTTGTAATGAATACTCAGGAATCGTGGTCACAGGCAGGCAATGGTCATACACAGGTAGGCAAACAGGCAGGTGAAACAAAACTAGGACTGAAGGCTATAACTGGTTCTCATAAATGAGCTAGGAAAAGGCTTAGTAGAGTCAAAACGAACAATACTTCACAAGGCACAAACAGAATGAATTGAACTAAATAAGGAGCTGATGAGACCAGGTGAGTAACTAACACAAGTGAAATCAATGAACAAAAATGAAAGACAGGGCTACGTTCAAGAACACAAAGAAACAGGGCTACGTTCAAGAACACAAGGTGAACTAAGAAAATACAGACAGAATCTTACAACTGTCAGCTTTAATTTGAGGATATTTTCATCCATATCGGGTGAACCGTTTAGAAATTACAGCACTTTTTGTCCATAATCCCCCATTTTAGGGGACCGGACAAATTTACTTATACAGCTCTGGAAAAAAATAAGAGACCACTGCAAAAATATACGTTTCTTTGGTTTTACTATTTATAGGTATGTGTTTGGGTGAAATTAACATTTTTGTTTTATTCTATAAACTACTGACAACATTTCTCCCAAATTCCAAATAAAAATATTGTCATTTAGAGCACTTATTTGCAGAAAATGACAACTGGTCAAAATAACAAAAAAGATGCAGTGTTGTCAGACCCCGAATAATGCAAAGAAAATAAGTTAATGTTCATTTTTAAACAACAAAATACTAATGTTTTGACTAAGGAAGAGCTCAGAAATCAATATTTGATGGAATAACCCTGATTTTCAATCAAAGCTTTCATGCGTCTTGGCATGCTCTCCACCAGTCTTTCACATTGATGTTGGGTGACTTTATGCCACTCCTGGCGCAAAAATTCAAGCAGCTCGGCTTTGTTTGATGGCTTGTGACCATCCATCTTCCTCTTGATCACATTCCAGAAGTTTTCAATGGGGTTCAGGTCTGGAGATTGGGCTGGCCATGACAGGGTCTTGATCTGGTGGTCCTCCATCCACACCTTGATTGACCTGGCTGTGTGGCATGGCGCATTGTCCTGCTGGAAAAACCAATCCTCAGAGTTGGGGAACAATGTCAGAGCAAAAGGAAGCAAGTTTTCTTCCAGGACAACCTTGTACGTGGCTTGATTCATGCGTCCTTCACAAAGACAAATCTGCCCGATTCCAGCATTGCTGAAGCACCCCCAGATCATCACCGATCCTCCACCAAATTTCACAGTGGGTGCGAGACACTGTGGCTTGTAGGCCTCTCCAGGTCTCCGTCTAACCATTAGATGACCAGGTGTTGGGAAAAGCTGAAAATTGGACTTATCAGAGAAGATGACCTTACTCCAGTCCTCTACGGCCCAATCCTAATGGTCTTTTGCAAACCTCAGCCTGGCTCTTCTTTGCTTCTCATTGATGAAGGGCTTTTTTGTAGCTTTGCACGACTTCAGCCCTGCCCCTAGGAGCCTGTTTCGAACCGTCCTCGCCGTACACTTCACCCCAGCTGCCACTTGCCATTCTTTTTGTAGGTCACTTGATGTCATCCTACCGTTGTTGAGTGACATTCGAATGAGTTGGCGGTCATCCCGGTCAGTAGAGAGTCGTTTTCGCCCTCTGCTGGTCTGTAGCTTTGTTGTCCCCAATGTCTGCTGCTTGACCTTGTTCTTATGAACCACCGTCTTTGAAATTTTAAGGATGGAAGCAACCTGATGCTCACTGTATCCCTCTGCCAGTAAAGCCAGAATTGAACCCTTCTTTTCCTCACTCAAAACTTTCCTTTTCAACTCTTTTGGCATGGTCAATAGTTATTTTTTGATTAATATTACTTTTGAGGTACTATTAGCACTGTTTTTGCCATCCAGGTGGTCCTATTGCAAGAGGATGGTGTTGACCACAGCAGTGAATGTTATACTTTTCCTCGTTAAATAAGATTTGGGATGTAGCTCAATTGGTAGAGCATGGCGTTTGCAACGCCAGGGTTGTGGGTTTGATTCCCACGGGGGGCTAGTATGCAAAAATAATAATGTATGCACTCACTAACTGTAAGTCGCTCTGGATAAGAGCGTCTGCTAAATGACTAAAAATGTAAATTTGGTTCATGTGATCACCTAATCAGTACCTAATTCAGTAGAATGAGGTGTGCCTGTGTTGGAATTCAACAGACACTGGAATGGAATGGCTGTCATACATGTAGAGATGCTGATTTAAGAAAAAATTGCAGTGGTCTCTTAATTTTTTTCCAGAGCTGTGCGTATGTGTATTAAAGTACTACAAATGTAAGTATTTGGTCCCATATTCATAGCACCCAATGACTAGATCAAGCTTGTGACTCTACAAATTTGTTGGATTCATTTGCCATTTTGTATAATTTGAAATCCAAAGTGCTGGAGTACAGAGCCAAAACAACAAGAAATGTGTCACTGTCCCAATACTTTTGGAGCTCACTGTATATATACCTCTCTCTCACCTATTCCCCCACCCCTCAACCTGTCTCCCCCTCCCCTCTCCCTCATCTTCCCCACTGTCTTTCCTCTTACCTGGCCAAACACCCTCTTCCTGATGCTGACAGTCCTGCCCCTCCACACCTGGGCCACGCCCGTCTTTTTCTCCCAGGTAACGCACAGGCTGGTCCAGGGACGTGGCTCTGTGATTGACCACAGTAGCCTATAGGAGCGGAAGGACTGAGAGGAGGGTAAGATGGAGAGGCGGTCCATCCCATCGTTCCTTTCCAGTAATAGGTTCCAGTGGTTCCCCTGAGTGAGGCTGAAGAGAGTCAAGTCTTTTCCCTCCTCGGCCATGTAACGCAGACACACAGTCAGAGCAGAGAGAGAGGGAGAGGAGGTGGTGTAGGGAGAGGACGGAGAAGGAGAGGTGGAAGGAGAAGATGAGGGAGAGGACGGAGAAGGAGAGGTGGAAGGAGAAGAGGAGGGAGAGGAGGAAGAAGGAGAGCGGGAAGGAGAAGAGGAGGGAGAAGGAGAGCTGGAAGGAGAAGAGGAGGGAGAGGAGGGAGAAGGAGAGATGGAAGGAGAAGAGTAAGGGGAGGAGGGAGAAGGAGAGCTGGAAGGAGAAGAGGAGGGAGAGGAGGGAGAAGGAGAGCTGGAAGGAGAAGAGGAGGGAGAGGAGGGAGAAGGAGAGCTGGAAGGAGAAGATGAGGGAGAGGAGGGAGAAGGAGAGCGGGAAGGAGAAGATGAGGGAGAGGAGGGAGAAGGAGAGCTGGAAGGAGAAGAGTAGGGAGAGGAGGGAGAAGGAGAGCTGGAAGGAGAAGATGAGGGAGAGGAGGGAGAAGGAGAGCGGGAAGGAGAAGAGGAGGGAGAGGAGGGAGAAGGAGAGCTGGAAGGAGAAGAGGAGGGAGAGGAGGGAGAAGGAGAGATGGAAGGAGAAGAGTAAGGGGAGGAGGGAGAAGGAGAGCTGGAAGGAGAAGAGGAGGGAGAGGAGGGAGAAGGAGAGCTGGAAGGAGAAGAGGAGGGAGAGGAGGGAGAAGGAGAGCTGGAAGGAGAAGAGTAAGGAGAGGAGGGAGAAGGAGAGCTGGAAGGAGAAGAGTAAGGAGAGGAGGGAGAAGGAGAGCTGGAAGGAGAAGAGGAGGGAGAGGAGGGAGAAGGAGAGATGGAAGGAGAAGAGTAAGGGGAGGAGGGAGAAGGAGAGGTTGAAGGAGAAGAGTAGGGAGAGGAGGGAGAAGGAGAGGTGGAAGGAGAAGAGGAGGGAGAAGGAGAGGTGGAATGAGAAGGAGAGGTGGAAGGAGAAGAGGGGTAGGTGGTGGGGGAGGGAGAGGAGGAGGAAGGAGAGGGGTAGGGAGAGGAGGAGGCAGAGGAGGAGGAAGGAGAGGGGTAGGTGGTGGGGGAGGGAGAGGAGGAGGCAGAAGAGGAGGAAGGAGAGTGGTAGGTGGTGGGGGAGGGAGTGGAGTAGGGAGAGGAGGGAGAAGGAGAGGTGGAAGGAGAAGGAAAGATTGCGTCTGTGTACATGGTGAATCCTATGCTATACGAATATGACACTGTAAACATCCGACCACGCAGGTCTGAGGTGGAGTGGCCTGGAGCGGGGGGCAGAGAATCAATCAATCACAAATCAATCCATCCATCAGCAATCAATCAAATACATTTGTTGCTGTACACTTCAAATATCCCAGACCAGAAGCAGTGTAGCGAACGGTGGGGCAGTGAAGCGAACCAGGGTCGCTGGCGTGAAAGGCAAACACCCTACACATCATGCCAATAGCATTGACCCACTTGGTGGGAATTGTAACGTGCCTCATATCGAGGATCTCTACAGTAGTACCTGTGTGTGTGTGTGTGCGCGTGTGTATTTGAATACGGTACCTGAAGGGGTTGTATATGGCGATGATGTTGTTCGGCATCTTGCCCCAGTTCGGCCCAACGCCGACAGCAGCACGAGAGCGTTAAGAAGCACGGAAATCATCTTCATCTTCTCGAGCCAGATGCTTCGGCAGTGTGAGGAGTACTAGAGAAGTAAAATTCTAAGAGTGAGAACGGCCCCCAACAGCATATGGGTAGGCCTATGGGTTTCATTTCCCACTTACTGAAGAGTTTCAGTTCTGCAAAAATGTCACATGATTGTAAAGTTTTTTTAGGCTGTTTGAAGTAGTCCTACAATCATACAGTAATTAAGACAGCAGCCTAATAAGCCTTACAGACAAATCACCAAGATTATGAAAAAAATAACAGGTACAGGCCAGCTAGGCCAGCTATTTTTGAAGGGTTTACTTGCAATGATCTTGATGTGTTGTTGTTTCACTTACTTCATCTTCATTTGTTGTATAGCCCAATCATTGTCTGCTTCTCCAAGCCCTGATAAGCCTGTTGGCTCTGACAGACTGTATCAGGGCTCATTCAGGAGACCAGGCGCCATAATGCCTTCCCCATCCCCGTGACTGGGTCACTGGAGCAGACGTCGATCTTGTGTGTGTTCCTTTCTGTATATTCCGGTTTGGGTGTGTGTGTATTCATTTCTGTGTGCATGTGTGTGTACAAAGGCTATGTGTGTGTGCTCCAGTGACTCTGTGACTGGCCCATGTCCTTCCTGACCCTGGTGGTCTAAAGATGCTGCTGATCCTGATGATGGTAACATGTATTGTGGATTGTTTTATTGATGGTGATTACAGTGTGTATGGTGTGTGTCTTAGTGTGTGGGTGTAATGTGTATTGTTTGTTCAGTCAGCTCCAGTCTCCCAGCAGAGACAACCGACATACATTTCCCTCTGAGGCCCTGATTCAATTTCTGTGTATGTGTGTGTGTGTGTGTTTGTAAACTTTTCTTTTGGATCTCAAAGTACATCATTTTCATTCCATATTTCCACTGAAATCTACTTAATAATAGAAATGGGCATTATTTCAGTTTTCTACCAATCCACTTTGAATCCAAATACAGCACCATGTGTCCAACAGATGTAAAAGAAATGGTTCAGATAAATACAGTAAAATGTCATCTGTATACAACAATATCACAATTCTCCATCAAGCTCTGTTCCCTGGATTGAGCCATGAGTTCTAATTTTTGATGCTAGGGATTCTGTGGCTAAAGCAAATAAATAACTGGACAGAGGGAATCCCTGTCTCTCAAAATAACTTCAATGGATCAGAGATTTGTCTATTTGTTCTTATAGCTGCTTTGGGGGTTTTAAACAATAGCTAAATCCAGGAAATAAATACCACACCCAAACAAAACTTTTTTAAGACAGCCACCAAATATGCCCATTCCACCCTATCAAATGCTTTTTCAGCATCTAATGATAATGGCACTTTGGAACGTTCAAGTTCCTGGTATGATGAATTCTATTTTTTTTTAAAAATAGGCTAAGATTGTCTGAAGACATCCTATTCCGTATGAACCCTGTAGCTCAGTTGGTAGAGCATGGCGCTTGCAATGTCAGGGTTGTGGGTTCGATTCCCACGGGGGGACAGTATGAAAAATGTATGCACTTACTAACTGTAAGTCGCTCTGGATAAAAGCGTCTGCTAAAATGTAAAAATGTTTGATCTAAGTGAATCAACTTTTGTAATACTACTTCTATGCGATGATTAGCAATGATTTTGTAATCCATATTCAAAAGTGATACTGGGTGGAAAGATCCGCATGACAATGGATCCTTATCTTTCTTTTTAAGTAGGGTGATTCTTGCCAAACATAGTGATTGGGGGAGTTCATTTTTCTCTAGAGCTAATGTGAGCATAAGTAACATAAGATTTAATAATTTGGGACAAAAGTGTCTGTAAAATTCAACTGGGAATTAGTCATTAATGGCCTCCATCAGCTCACCTAGGGAGATGTTTCTATCCATATTCATACTTTTTTTTCTTCGGATTGATACAGATTGTGATAAAATGTTTCGAAGACTGACTTCATTTCAGAAGGATCCATTGTTATGCTACCATCTGGGGTTTTAATGCCCTGGATTGTACATTCCTCCTCCTCTTTCTTAATTTGCCAAGCAAGCATTTCCCCCCCACTTTCACCTTGCTCAACATATTGTTGTTTGGATTTCAGGGCAACAATCTCTGCAGAACAGGTGTTTGTTGTGTTATATTCAAGCTTCAAAGTTTTCAACTGTTGAAGGGTGTCAACATTTCTATCTAAGCTGTGCTTTCTTTCTAAAATCATTTCTAATTCTTTATCGTTCTTCTATTTCTCATGTGAAGAGTAAGACAGTATACAACCTCTCATATATGCTTTAAGAGCTACCCAGACAACAGTTGGGCATACTTCATTGTCTACATGTTTTCCCCCAAACAATGTACAGTGCCTTCGGAAAGTATTCAGACCCCTTCAATCTACACACAATACCCCATAATGACAAAGCAAAAACAGGTTTTTAGAAATGTTTGCTAATTTATAATTTAAAAAACCCTGAAATATCACATTTACATAAGTATTCAGACCCTTTACTCAGTGCTTTGTTAAAGCACCTTTGGCAGCGATTACAGCCTCGAGTCTTCTTTGCAATGACGCTACAAGCTTGGCACACCTGTATTTGGGGAGATTCTCCCATTCTTCTCTGCAGATACTCTCAAGCTCTGTCAGGTTGGATGGGGAATGTTGATGCACAGCTATTTTCAGATCTCTCCAGAGATGTTTGATGGAGTTCAAGTATGGGCGCTCTGGAGCATGTTTTTATCAAGGATCTCTCTGTACTTTTCTCCGTTCATCTTCGCCTCGATCCTGACTAGTGTCCCAGTCCCTTCCGCTGAAAAACATCCCCACAGCATGATGCTGCCACCACCATACTTCACCGTAGGCATGGTGCCAGGTTTCCTCCAGACGTGATGTTTGGCATTCAGGCCAAAGAATTCAATCTTGGTTTCATCAAACCAGAGAATCTTGTTTCTCATGGTCTGAGAGTCTTTAGGTGCCTTTTGGCAATCTCCAAGCGGGCTGTCATGTGCCTTTTACTGAGGATTGGCATCCGTCTGGCCACTCTACCATAAAGGCTTGATAGGTGGAGTGATGCAGAGATGGTTGTCCTTCTGCATGGTTCTCCCATCTCCACAGAGGAACTCTACAGCTCTGTCAGAGTGTCCATCGGGTTCTTGGTCACCTCCCTGACCAAGGCCCTTCTCCCCGATTGCTCAGTTTGGCCAAGCGGCCAGCTCTAGGAAGAGTCTTGATGGTTCCAAACTTCTTCCATTTAAGAATGATGGAGGCCACTGTGTTCCTGGGGACCTTCATTGCTGCAGAAGTTTGTTTGTACCCTTCCCCAGATCTGTGCCTCGACACAATCCTATCTCGGAGCTCTACGGACAATTCCTTCGACCACATGGCTTGGTTTTGGGTCCTTATATAGACAGGTGTGTGCCTTCCCAAATCATGTCCAATCCAATTGAATTTACCACAGGTGGACTCCAATCAAGTTATAGAAACATCTCAAGGATAATCAATGGAAACATGATGCACCTGAGCTCAATTTCTAGTCTGATAGAAAAGGGTCTGAATACGTATGTAAATAAGGTATTTCTGTTTTTCTATTTGAATACATTTGCAAAAATTTCTACAAACTTGTTTTCACTTTGTCTTTATGGCGTATTGTGTGTAGATTGTTGAGGATTTTTATTTATTTAATCAATTTTAGAGTAAGGCTTTAACGAAACACCATGTGGAAAAAGTCAAGGGGTCTGAATACTTTCCGAAGGCGCTGTATATCTGTGTATTTAGTTATGAGGTAAACTCCTTATCTCCAAGTAACATTGTGTTGAATTGCCAGCATTGCTGACCTATGTTGTAAATATAGAATAAAAGTTGCCTGATAATGTGTATGTGTCTTTCAAATCTTGGAATGTTCCCAAGCCATTACTGTCCATGATATGGGCATGCCATTTTGATTCCAAGTTACATAGTTTAAAAATGTTGCGCCAAATAAAAATTGTGTGAGCAATAATAGGACCAAAGCTTCCCTCTTCCAGGGAAATAGGAGACACCAGACTGCATTCTTCAATGCCAGTCACAATTAAGCTGTTGACTGGTTTTTCTTGTCCTATAGTACACAGCAAGATTCTGGTTCTTTTTCCCTTCACATTGATCTGTCTTCTCAAAGCTTCAGTGCAAAATCTTGCACTTCTTCCTGGATCTAGGAAAGCATATGTGTGAAGGACTTTGTTAGAATTGGATACCTTCACCTGCACTGGTATGATGGAAAGAGTAGTTTTGTCGCTGGCCCAAGTGTGGCCTGGTGTCTCCAGTGAGACCAGTGTGCTGCTCACTGACATGTTCTCTGTTTCTTTCCCTCCATCACCTTTTCTGCAGCCTTCTTCCTTGTTTAGCTCTATGTGGAGAATAGTTGAATGCCTTTGTGAGCACACCTTACAAGTCATATGATTCTGACAGTCTCTGTTTAAATGGCCCTTGGTCTAGCAGCCAAAGCAGATGCTTATCTTTTTCAAAAATATAATCTTGTCTTCATTAAGCTTTCTGTTCATCAAAATCATCATCCTCTTGATCATCCTCCAGCTGGCGGGCGTCTTCTCAGACATCTTCAACCTGTCCCAGGCTGTAGTCCCCACTTGGTTTAAGGTAACCACCATCGTCCCAGTGGCCAAGAAAACCAAGGTGACATGCCCAAATGACTATCGCCCCATTGCACTCAACACTGTCATCATGAAGAGCTTTGAAAGGCTGGTCATGGCCCACATCAAGGCCAGCATACCAGGCACACAGTAGTCGATTTGTATTTGTATTTATTATGGATCCCCATTAGCTGCTGCTAATGCTCGGTGCATTCAACATGTCAATACCTCTCACAAATACAAGTAGTGATGAAGTCAATCTCTCCTCCACTTTGAGCCAGGAGAGATTGACATGCATATTATTAATGTTAGCTCTCTGTGTACATCCAAGGGCCAGCCGTGCTGCCCTGTTCTGAGCCAGTTGCAATTTTCTTAAGTCCCTCTTTGAGGCACCTTACCACACGACTGAACGGTAGTCCATTTGCGACAAAACTAGGGCCTGTAGGACCTGCCTTGTTGATAGTACTGCTAAGAAGGTATAGCAACGCCTTATTATGGACAGACTTCTCCCCATCTTAGCTACTGTTGTATCAATATGTTTTGACCATGACAGTTTACAATCCAGGAATACTCCAAGCAGTTTAGTCACCTCAACTTGCTCAATTTCCACATTATTTATTACAAGATTTAGTTGAGGTTTAGTGAATGATTTGTCCCAAATACAATGCTTTTAGTTTTGGAAATATTTAGGACTAACTTATTCCTTGCCACCCATTCTGAAACGAACTGCAGCTCTTTGTTAAGTGCTGCAGTCATTTCAGTCGCTGTAGTAGATGACATGTATAGTGTTGAGCCATCCGCATACATAGGCTTTACTCCACCAGGGGGGTGGAGTATTTATACCTGTGTATTTATACCTGCATTTTCTGTTTGTCTGTTGCCAATTCATCTTGTCTTGTCAGGTCGTACCAACGTGTTTCCCATTTTTCTGTTCTCAAGTTTTGTTTCTAGTCTTTCCGGTTCTGACCTTTCTGCCTGTCCTGACCCTGAGCCTGCCTGCCGTCCTCTACCTGCCTGACTCTGACCTGGATTACGAACCTCTGCCTGCCCTCAACCTGCTGTTTGCCTGCCCCCTGTCTTATAATAAATATCTGAGATTCGATCTATCCGCCGCCTGTGTCTGCATCTGGGTCTTATCCTGAGCCGTGATAGTACGAACTGGCCATGACTCGGACCAGTTCGCAACAGTGTCTCCTTCCAAGGAGCCACAATTGGAAGACACAAGGAGTTACTTCAAAACCTTATGGAAGGACTCCAGACCTTGGCGGAACGCCATGACCACGCTTTGAATGCATTGCTGGAGAAATTCCGCTGATTATCTACTAGGCAGCAAGCCACAATGATAACCTCCCAGACTCTCAGTAACCCCACTACCAGCGGCACTTCTCCCCAGCCTAACCTTGCTTTACGAGAACCCTGCTTACCTCCTCCGGAGTGCTATGCTGGAGATCCAGGAACCTACCGGGCGTTTCTATCCCAGTGCTCCCTCATCTTCGAGCTGCAGCCCTCTTCATTTACCTCAGATCGCTCGAAGATAGTGTACCTGATAACGCTGATGTCCGGGAGGGTACTCGCCTGGGCTACGGTGGTGTGGGAGCAACAATACAACTTTTGCCTCAGTCTGGAGGAGTTTGTGGCGGAGGTAAGAAAGGTGTTTGATTCGCCGTTGTCCGGGAGAGATGCTTCTCGGAAGCTACTTCAACTGCGTCAAGAGTCCCGTAGTGTGGAAGACTATGCGGTAGATTTTCGTACTTTGGCCGCCAGTGCCTGGAACCCGGAATCCCTGTTCAACACATTCCTTCATGGATTTTCAGAGGTGGTTAAAGACGAGCTTGCAGCCCAGGAGCTTCCCATGGACCTCAACTCTCTCATGGCCTTGACCATACGGATCGATGGGCGGCTACGGGAACGTAGGAGGGAGAGGAGGTCTGTTCCCGGTCACACTCGCTCGTCCACGGTTCCCACCTCGCCGGCTAACCGGCTGTTTGTCCCGGACTATGCCCATTCCCCGGTCCTGGGCACATTCCTCTAGACTTACCTGCCATCCTGGCTCCCATCTGACCCTGGCTTACAATGCAAATAGTCCGGGTGGCCATTTGGTTAGCTGTTCAGGAGTCTTATGGCTTGGGGGTAGAAGCTGTTAAGATGACTTTTGTACCTAGACTTGGCGCTCCGGTACCACTTGCCGTGCTGTAGCAGAGAGAACAGTCTATGACTAGGGTGGCTGGAGTCTTTGACAATTTTTAGGGCCTTCCTCTGACACTGCCTGGTATAGAGGTCCTGGATGGCAGGAAGCTTGTCCCCAGTGATGTACTGGGCCGTACACACTACCTTCGGTAGTGCCTTGCGGTCGGAGGCCGAGCAGTTGCCATACCAGTTGGTGATGCAACCAGTCAGGATGCTCTTGATGGTGCAGCTGTAGAACATTTTGAGGATCTGAGGACCCATGCCAAATCTTTTCAGTCTCCTTAAGGAGAATAGACTTTGTCATGCCCTCTTCACGACTGTCTTGGTGTGTTTGGACCATGATAGTTTGTTGGTGATGTGGACACCAAGGAACTTGAAGCCCTCAACCTGCTCCACTACAGCCCTGTCAATGAGAATGGAGACGTGCTCGGTCCTCCTTTTCCTGTAGTCAACAATCATCACCTTTGTCTTGATCACGTTGAGGGAGAGGTTGTTATCCTGGCACCACTCGGCCAGGTCTATGACCTCCTCCCTATAGTCTGTCTCATCATTGTTGGCGATCAGGCCTACCACTGTTGTTTCGTCTGCAAACTTAAAGATGATGTTGGAGTCGTACCTGGCCATGCAGTCATGGGTGAACAGAGAGTACAGGAGGGGACTGAGCACGCATCCCTGAGGGGCACCCGTGTTGAGGATCAGCGTGGCAGATGTGTTGTTACCTACCCTTACCACCTGGGTGCGGCCCGTCAGGAAGTCCAGGATCCAGTTGCAGAGGGAGGTGTTTCGTCCCAGGCTCCTTAGCTTAGTGATGAGCTTTGAGGGCACTATTGTGTTGAACGCTGAGCTGTAGTCAATTCTCACGTAGGTGTTCCTTTTGTCCAGGTGGGAAAGGGCAGTGTGGAGTGCAATAGAGATTGCATCATCTATGCATCTGTTGGGGCGGTATGCAAATTTGAGTGGGTTTCTGGGATAATGGTGTTGATGTGAGCCATGACCAGCCTTTCAAAGCACTTCATGGCTACAGACATGAGTGCTACGGGTCTGAAGTCATTTAGGCAAGTTACCTTAGTGTTCTTGGGCACAGGGACTATGGTGGTCTGCTTGAAACATCTTGGTATTTCAGACTCAGTCAGGGACAGGTTGGAAATGTCAGTGAAGACACTTGCCAGTTGGTCAGCACATGCTCTGAGTACATGTCCTGGTAATCCTTCTGGCCCTGCGGCCTTGTGAATGTTGACCTGTTTAAAGGTCTTACTCACATCAGCTTCTTACCATGGAGCTGCCCAAAATCCTGGCTGGTGAGAAGGACAAGGAAATTCGCCCAATCCCACGCTTCACAGGATTCGGAGAACCCTTTAAGGACAGCCGAGTGGCAGGATAACTTGAGCCCGTAGCTCCCGGCGCCTGGTGCAGGCCTCCAACAGATGGAGAAGCCCCGCTCGATCCAGAACAGGGACAGAAGGTTGCCGACTTCGAAATCGTAGGGGAAGGAGTAGGAGTAGGCACAGTGGCCGCAGACACAGGTACCCCCAGCGACGAAGGTGCAGGAAGATCAGGCTCCAGGGCGGAAAAACTATTTGTTGTTTGTATCCGCTCTTGGCCTCTCGTTGGGAGTGTAGACTCCTTTGCGGAAGGCCGCTGTCTTCGGCTTCCACGGCTCGTGACATGGAAAGATGCTCCTCTTGCTGTGCTCCTTCGACTCTATCAGATGGGGTCAAAGAGGCAGGAGATGGCTCCCCTGGCGAACGAACTCTGGGCAACACCGGCCAGTCGGATAACAACAAAGGACAAGGCGGAGATTAATCCTACAAGCGCAAACACAGTCCAGCCACCGGTGTCGAAAAGGTAAACATTCCACTCTGCATTTTTCCCAGTTTCTTACGTAGACTGGTGACCTGCGTGATCAAGGAAACCACCTCAAGACAATAATCCTCAGCAAACAAACAATTACCGCATTGGAACTCTAAGTGATCCAGTTTGTCCCGAAACAAAGCGTAGTAGATACAGCTCCTACATCACTGGAACCGTTCATTTACTTCTCCAGACAAAGATGGCTCCATTGCAAAACTAATCTGGGACTAGCTTCGTTAGCTTGATGGCTAGCAGATTAGCTAGGTTAGCGGCTATGTCAAGCAGGCTTCAACCTGTCAGTTAAGCGGGATTCCGGGACAAGAAATAGTGGCCCTAGCCTTTAAAAGCTAACCGCGTCGCGGAATCCATGCAAAAACTAGTTTGGTATTTATATTTAATTAAGTTGGTTATGTTTTAGTCAAAAATAACAAACGGAGTGTTTCTAGCATACAGTGTTCAGCTGCACACTCTGATGAAGTACGTGTTCCCAGCCGTTCACAGCCGATTGAATGCTGACAGACTTTGGAGAAAAGTACTCCTCCATCCACGTACAGTTCAGCTGGAAACTCCCTGTCCCTGTCCCTGGCTGTTATTCTGGTCACCAAGTGTTTACTCCTCGGCTCCTCTGCTGTAAATCTGGACATTTTCTGTTAGATACTCTCCTCAGACAGCTGTCATTAATTCACGGAGCTGTCTGCACCCTGCACCTCTCACTCACACAGGGGAGGGGCTATGGTGGGGAGAGTGGGCTACACCTCTGGCTACACTTTTCAGTGATTGAAATACATAAATGAACAGAGGAAAAACTTAAATTCAACAGCTTATTTTCAGCTTTAGAATCATATGCATTCTATTTGAAATTCCACAGATTTTCGTCGAAATTCTGCATGCTCGGACTCTTAAGCTAAACCACACAGGTGACCACCAGGTGTCACAATATACATATTTTCTATAATAAGACAGTTTACATTCAATTCTATACATTTTCTACACAGAAATGCCTCTTACACACATCTGCAGGTAACTGTTGGAGAGCTACCTCACCGCTACACATCACTTCCACTTCCAACTTGGAAGAGGCTACCACCAAACATTTCGCTCCCTGATTTTACATGACCCTCCATTCTGGTCTGGATTTTAGCGATTTTATTACCGTTCTGGTTAGCGATTGTATCATCTTTATGGTTTTGTTTTTGCCCCGACGGTTATTTTATAATCTATTGTCGCCCTGGATGTCTGCCTAGTTGAGGGCCTCTCTTCGGCCTCCTCCTGTTACCTGCTGCACTGCTCCCCCCCTGCCCTGGTCTGTCTCTCCCAGTCTGTTGCAGGTGCACCCGCCACTCTGTCTCTCTCTCTCTCTCTCTCTCTCTCCCCGGAGCTTTGCTCACCTACATCATACGCATATCACACCGCAGACTTTTTTACTAATCTGCTGTTGAACTATTTGATTAGTGATTCTTGCTATGTTTGTATTATTATTTAGGAACGCTTTTATTTGAAGTCATAGCTCATTTAATATGAGGGTTTAACGTTGTGTTGGCTACATATCTTAGATTGTTCTGTTAACTTTGTATGTGCTTAGTGCTGTGTTTTCTCTCAGGTTAATTGATAGGGCAATAAACGAACATGCTGCTGTTGCTCATTTTGCTGTTGTCTACCCATGGCTTTTACAATGTTGGCGATACTTTTAGAGCCCGTTGCTCTGTGAATTAGGAAATATATGACTGTTTCTCCCTCGTGCCTTGGGAGAAACCACACGCTTGCTCTGTAAATGCACGCGAGAATTCTGCACATTTCTCCCAAACAACATGGGAGAAATCGGACTCTTTGCTCACATGTCAGGACTGTTCTCTTGGTACTTAACCATGTCTCTGGACCTTACACATCTCCTGAAATATGTGGCGTTAAATACTCTGGTAACTGTGGATTGTCGTTCAAGTGCTGTCTGTAAATCCAAATGTTGTAACCCTCGATCTAGACTTGCCTTTATCTTGCTGCTTCTACTGTCTGGAAATGTGCAATCTAACCCAGGTCCTGACATGTTTACCCCTGCTGAATTACGTAGTCAGAGTGGCCTGAAGTTTCTGCATATGAATGTAAAAAGTATTCTGCCGAAGCTTGATTTTGTGAATATATGGATAAAAACTGCCGACCCTGACGTATTTATGCTTTCTGAAACCTGGCTCAAAAAATCTATTGCCATAAATTGTTACAATGTTTTTCGTGCAGATCGTAAATCTAAGGGTGGTGGTGTTGCTGTATACGTAAAAGACAAGTTCTCGGCGGTCGTTCTGACTTCTGTTACTAAACCTAAGCAATTTGAATACAGTGGGGGAAAAAAGTATTTAGTCAGCCACCAATTGTGCAAGTTCTCCCACTTAAAACGATGAGAGAGGCCTGTAATTTTCATCATAGGTACACGTCAACTATGACAGACAAATTGAGAATTTTTTCCCCAGAAAATCACATTGTAGGATTTTTAATTAATTAATTTGCAAATTATGGTGGAAAAATAAGTATTTGGTCACCTACAAACAAGCACGATTTCTGGCTCTCACAGACCTGTAACTTCTTCTTTAAGAGGCTCCTCTGTCCTCCACTCGTTACCTGTATTAATGGCACCTGTTTGAACTTGTTATCAGTATAAAAGACACCTGTCCACAACCGCAAACAGTCACACTCCAAACTCCACTATGGCCAAGACCAAAGAGCTGTCAAAGGACACCAGAAACAACATTGTAGACCTGCACCAGGCTGGGAAGACTGATTCTGCAATAGGTAAGCAGCTTGGTTTGAATAAATCAACTGTGGGAGCAATTATTAGGAAATGGAAGACATACAAGACCACTGATAATCTCCCTCGATCTGGGGCTCCATGCAAGATCTCACCCCGTGGGGTCAAAATGATCACAAGAACGGTGAGCAAAAATCCCAGAACCACACGGGGGGACCTAGTGAATGACCTGCAGAGAGCTGGGACCAAAGTAACAAAGCCTACCATCAGTAACACACTACGCCGCCAGGGACTCAAATCCTGCAGTGCCAGACGTGTCCCCCTGCTTAAGCCAGTACATGTCCAGGCCCGTCTGAAGTTTGCTAGAGTGCACTTGGATGATCCAGAAGAGGATTGGGAGAATGTCAGATGAAATCAAAATAGAACTTTTTGGTAAAAACTCAACTCGTCGTGTTTGGAGGACAAAGAATGCTGAGTTGCATCCAAAGAACACCATACCTTCTGTGAAGCATGGGGGTGGAAACAGTCTCCAGATCTCAACCCCATAGAACATCTTTGGAGGGAGTTGAAAGTCCGTGTTGCCCAGCGACAGCCCCAAAACATCACTGCTCTAGAGGAGATCTGCATGGAGGAATGGGCCAAAATACCAGCAACAGTGTGTGAAAACCTTGTGAAGACTTACAGAAAACGTTTGACCTGTGTCATTGCCAACAAAGGGTATATAACAAAGTATTGAGAAACTTTTGTTATTGACCAAATACTTATTTTCCACCATAATTTGCAAATAAATTCATTAAAAATCCTACAATGTGATTTTCTGGATTTTCTTTTCTCATTTTGTCTGTCATAGTTGACATGTACCTATGATGAAAATTACAGGCCTCTCTCATCTTTTTAAGTGGGAGAACTTGCACAATTGGTGGCTGACTAAATACTTTTTCCCCCCACTGTATCTGTCTTTGAACCTAAACCTCTGCTCATCTTTAAATATTGTTGTATCTTGTTGTTATAGACCTCCATTTGGTACTCTCTGGCTCTCTGGATTGTATTTTCAAATTGTTATCACAGTATGTCAACTCTGAGTTTGTCTTGATGGGTAATCTGAATCAGGATTGGTTAACATCTACCTCTGATCAACTCAAAATTCTATGCAATACTTACAATCTCACTCAGATTGTCAACTGTGTAACTAAGTTCAATATAAAGTATCCTATGAAATCCTCTTTGATTGATTTGATCTTAACCAATACTCCTCATCGTTTTAATGCTTCTGGTATTTTTGCAAATGACATTAGTGATCACTGTGCTTTTGCCTGTGTGAGAAAAGGTAAAATTCCTAAGCGATCTCCACGTGTCATTATGAAAAGAAACTGGAAGCAGTTTGATATTCAAGGTTTTTTACATGATGTATTTAGCATTGAATGGAATCGAATATAATTAATCCCTGATGTTGAATTAGCATTATCTTACTTCCACAACGCATTCCAGGATGGATGCAATAGGCATGCCCCTTTCAAAAAATGTAGGATTAAGGGCAGAGAGAGCCCTTGGTTTACTGATGAACTTACTAAAATCATAAGGGAACGAAATGCTATGTGGGCTAAAGCAAGAGGGTCTGGTTCTGCGGATGATTGGATGACTTTTAAATGTATTCGAAGTCTGAGTGTAGCTATGACCCGAAAACTGAAAGCAGACCACTACCTTAAATCTACTAAGGATAATTTAAATAATCCCTCCAAATTTTGGCTAATAATGAAAGGTTTGGAGTGCAAAAAAGATACACAGCTTCCCAAACAATTGTTGGTAGACACACAGATTGTAACTGAGATAACCTCTATTCTGAAAGCCCTAAATCAGCATTTTCTAGACGCAGGCAGTTTATTTGAAAAGGTTAAAAGTCTAAATGAGCCTCCTGTGAATTTACCTGACACCCCTGTGCCCTCCTTCGCCAGGTTCTCCTTCTCATCCTTCTCTGTTTCAGAAGTGCGTAAAGCCCTGAAAGAAATGTATAGAAAGAAATCCCCTGGCCCTGATGATTTAGACCCCCACCTCCTACAAATAGCTGTAGACATCATTGCTCCCCCCTTAACATGTATTTTTAACCTCACACTTGATGTTAAGGAAATCCCGAAGTAATGGAAATCTGCTTTTGTACTGCCTCTCCTGAAAGGTGGAGATCCTTCACTACTTGACAACTATCGACCCATATCAAAATTGTCTGTACTGTCTAAGGTACTGGAGTCCTTAGTTAGTAGGCAGCTGAAGGCCTACCTCCAAGAAATCAACATCTTAAATGGAATGCAATTAGGTTTTAGGTCTGGCCACATCATTGTTTCAGCAACACTGAAGGTTGTAAATGACATCCACTGTGCTCTTGACAAGAAGTTAGATTGTGTGTCTGTCTTTATTGAAATGTCGAAGGCGTTTGACACCATGGACCATGCTGTGTTGGTGCAAAGGTTAAAATGTTGTGGAATTACTGGTCATGCTCTAGATTGGTTTATAAATTACCTATCAAATCGTACACAATGTGTAATGGCGGATGGTTGTAAATCTGAGTCCATAGAGTTGTGCTCAGGTGTTCCGCAAGGTTCTATTTTGGGCCCACTGTTGTTCATTTTGTATATCAACAACATTGGGGATCATATTGAAACAGCGGATGTTCATTTTTATGCAGATGATGCTGTTCTTTATTCAAGTGGTAGTAGTTTATCTTTAGCTTTTGAAAATGCCCAAAGAGCATTTAACATCATACAACATAATCTGTATGATTTGAAGCTGGTTCTGAATTCGGATAAAACAAAATGCATGGTATTTTCAAATGCCAGGCATGTTACTAATCATGTCATTGCTACATTGGATGGACCTACTATAGAGCAAATCAAAGTGTACAAATAGTTGGGAGTGTGGGTGGATGACAAGCTGAGCTTCACTGTTCATGTGGAGAACTTGATAAGGAAGCTCAAGCTGAGAATAGGTTTTTATTACCGGCATAAGGCTTGTTTTCTCTGGAGGCCAGGAAGGAGCTGGTACGATGTACATTACTGGCGGTTTTAGATTTTAGTGATGTTATATATATGCAGGCCTCAACCACCACCCTGAGAGCACTTGATTCAGTATATCATGCAGCCCTCAGGTTCATTACCAATCAAAACGTCTAACACATCATTGTGATCTCTACAGCACTGTTGGCTGGTCGTTATTGACCTTGCATAGGCTGAGATACTGGTATACACTGATTTATAAGGCCATACTGGGTAAAATGCCACTTTATCTCTGTTCTTTTTTAATCAGGTCAGTAAATAAATATAAATTACTTGAGGGGGCTAAACACCCTTTTCTCATTTTGACTGACCATCGTAACCTGGAGTACATCCGGGCGGCGAGGAGGTTGAACCCTCGTCAGGCAAGGTGGGCTATGTTTTTCACTCGATTTGTGTTTACGCTCACATACAGACCAGACCTGTTTTGCTAGCACAGACTGGAACATGTTCCGGGATTCTTCAGATAGCATTGAGGAGTACACCACATCAGTCACTGGCTTTATCAATAAGTGCATCGATGATGTCGTCCCCACAGTGACCGTACGTACATACCCCAACCAGAAGCCATGGATTACAGGAAACATCCGCACTGAGCTAAAGGGTAGAGCTGCCGCTTTCAAGGAGCGGGACTCTAATCCGAATGCTTATAAGAAATCCCGCTATGCCCTCTGACGAACCATCAAACAGGCAAAGAGTCAATACAGGACTAAGATTGAATCGTACTACACTGGCTCTGACGCTCGTCGGATGTGGCAGGGCTTGAAAACTATTACAGACTACAAAGGGAAGCACAGCCGCGAGCTGCCCAGTGACACAAGACTTCCAGACGAACTAAACCACTTCTATGCTCGCTTCGAGGCAAGCAACACTGAACCATGCATGAGAGCACCAGCTGTTCCGGATGACTATGTGATCACGCTCTCCGTAGCCGATGTGAGTAAGACTTTTAAGCAGGTCAACATTCACAAGGCCGCAGGGCCAGACGGATTACCAGGACGTGTACTCCGAGCATGTGCTGACCAACTGGCAAGTGTCTTCACTGACATTTTCAACATGTCCCTGACTGAGTCTGTAATACCAACATGTTTCAAGCAGACCACCATAGTCCCCGTGCCCAAGGACTCTAAGATAACCTGCCTAAATGACTACCGACCCGTAGCACTGACGTCTGTAGCCATGAAGTGCTTTGAAAGGCTGGTCATGGCTCACATCAACAGCATTATCCCAGAAACCCTAGACCCACTCCAATTTGCATACCGCCCCAACAGATCCACAGATGATGCAATCTCTATTGCACTCCACACTGCCCTTTCCCACCTGGACAAGAGGAACACCTACGTGAGAATGCTATTCATTGACTACAGCTCAGCATTCAACACCATAGTGCCCTCAAAGCTCATCACTAAGCTAAGGATCCTGGGACTAAACACCTCCCTCTGCAACTGGATCCTGGACTTCCTGACGGGCCGCCCCCAAGTGGTAAGGGTAGGTAACAACACATCTGCCACACTGATCCTCAACACGGGGGCCCCTCAGGGGTGCATGCTCAGTCCCCTCCTGTACTCCCTGTTCACCCATGACTGCACGGCCAGGCACGACTCCAACACCATCATTAAGTTTGCCGACGACACAACAGTGGTAGGCCTGATCACCGACAACGATGAGACAGCCTATAGGGAGGAGGTCAGAGACCTGGCCGTGTGGTGCCAGGACAACAACCTCTCCCTCAACATGACCAAGACAAATGAGATGATTGTGGACTACAGGAAAAAAAAGAGGACTGAGCACGCCCCCATTCTCATCGACGGGGCTGTAGTGGAACAGGTTGAGAGCTTCAAGTTTCTTGGTGTCCACATCACCAACGAACTATCATGGTCCAAACACACCAAGACAGTCGTGAAGAGGGCACGACAAAGCCTATTCCCCCTCAGGAGACTGAAAAGATTTGGCATGGGTCCTCAGATCCTCAAAAAATTCTACAGCTGCACCATCGAGAGCATCCTGACTGGTTGCATCACCGCCTGGTATGGCATCTGCTTGGCCTCCGACCGCAAGGCACTACAGAGGGTAGTGCGTACGGCCCAGTACATCACTGGGGCCAAGCTTCCTGCCATCCAGGACCTCTATACCAGTTGGTGTCAGAGGAAAGCCCTCAAAATTGTCAAAGACTCCAGCCACCCTAGTCATAGACTGTTCTCTCTGCTACCGCACGGCAAGCGGTACCGGAGTGCCAAGTCTAGGTCCAAAAGACTTCTCAACAGCTTCTACCCCCAAGCCATAAGACTCCTGAACAGCTAATCATGGCTACCCGGACTATTTGCACTGCCCCCCACCCCATCCTTTTACGCTGCTGCTATTCTGTTAATTATTTATGCATAGTACTTTAACTCTGCCCACATGTACCTATTACTTCAACTACCTCAACTAGCCGGTGCCCCCGCACATTGACTCTGCACCGGTACCCCCCTGTATATATAGCCTCCCTACTGTTATTTTATTTTACTTCTGCTCTTTTTTTCTCAACACTTTTTTTGTTGTTGTTTTATTTTTACTTTTTTGTTAAAAATAAATGCACTGTTGGTTAAGGGCTGTAAGTAAGCATTTCACTGTAATGTCTGCACCTGTTGTATTTGGCGCATGTGGCCAATAAAATGTTATTTTATTTGATTTAGGTTCCCAGAACGCTAAGGCAGACGCCCTGTCCCGACTATATGACACAGAGGAGAGGTCCATTGAGCCCACTCCCATACTCCCGGCATGGTGTCTGGTGGCACCGGTGGTGTGGGAGGTTCCGGTGGTGTGGGAGGTTGATGCGGACATCGAGCGGGCGTTACGTACCGAGCCTACTCCCTCCCCAGTGTCCGGAGGATCGGATGTACGTGCCGCTCGAGGTTCGTGATCGATTGATTTATTGGGCTCACACGTCAGCCTCCTCTGGTCATCCTGGTATCGGTCGAACAGTTCACTGTCTTAGTGGGAAGTACTGGTGGCCCACTTTAGCCAAGGACGTGAGGGTTTATGTTTCCTCCTGCTCGGTGTGCGCCCAGTGTAAGGCACCTAGACACCTGCCCAGAGGGAAATTACAACCCCTACCCGTTCCACAACGGCCGTGGTCTCATTTATCGTTGGACTTTGTCACGGACCTTCCCCCCTCACAGGGGAACACTACGATCTTGGTCGTTGTGGATCGGTTTTCGAAGGCCTGCCGTCTCATTCCTATGCCAAGTCTCCCTAAAGTCCTACAAACTACTGACGCCCTGTTTACACACGTCTTCCGGCACTACGGGGTACCTGAGGATATAGTGTCAGATCGAGGTCCTCAGTTCACCTCTAGAGTCTGGAGGGCATTGATGGAACGTCTGGGGGTCTCGATTAGCCTTACCTCGGGTTTTCACCCCGAGAGTAATGGGCAGGTGGAGAGAGTGAACCAGGATGTGGGTAGGTTTTTAAAGTCCTATTGCCAGGACCAGCAGGGGGAGTGGTCGGGATATATCCCCTGGGCAGAGATAGTCCAAAACTCACTTCGCCACTCCTCAACTAACCTTACGCCTTTCCAGTGTGTGTTAGGTTATCAGCCGGTCCTGGCACCGTGGCATCAGAGCCAGATCGAAGCCCCTGCGGTGGACGAGTGGTTTTGGCAGAGTCATCCGACTCGCCCTGCTCCGCGTCCTCCTGGCCGTCCCCGAGGCCGGGGTCGGCGCACGGCTGGAGCCGCGCGTCAAGGGGGGGGGGGTACTGTCACGGATTCAGCCGAGGCTGCTCCTCCTCCTTGCTCGGGCAGGCTTCGGCGTTTGTCGTCACCGGAGTACTAGCTGCTACCGATCCATGTTTCTGTGTTAGACTTGTTATGTCTTGATTATGTACACCTGTTTCCCATTATGTTGTATTGTCTTCCCTATTTAACCCTCTGTCGTACACTGTGTGTTGTGTGTGATTGTATTCGTGATAGGCTGTCGTTAGTGTGCGGGTTATCTCCTCCCTGTGTGGATATTGTATATGCTCAGTTTACTTTCAAGTAAAGTACCAGTACAGAGTCAATGTGCGGGGGCACCGGGTAGTCGAGGTAATTGAGGTAATATGTACAGTTGAAGTCGGAAGTTTACATACACCTTAGCCAAACACATTTAAACTCAGTTTTTCATAATTCCTGACATTTAATCCTAACAAAATTCCCTGTTTTAGGTCAGTTAGAATGTGAAATGTCAGAATAATAGTAGCGAGAATGATTTATTTTCTGCTTTTATTTATTTAGTCACATTCCCAGTGGGTCAGAAGTTTACATACACTCAATTAGTATTTGGTAGCATTGCCTTTAAATTGTTTAACTTGGGTCAAACGTTTCGGGTAGCCTTCCACAAGCTTCCCACAATAAGTTGGGTGAATTTTGGCCCATTCCTCCTGACAGAGCTGGTGTAACTGAGTCAGGTTTGTAGGCCTCCTTGCTCGCACACGCTTTTTCAGTTCAGCCCACACATTTTCTATAGGATTAAGGTCAGGGCTTTGTGATGGTCACTCCAATACCTTCACTTTGTTGTCCTTAAGCCATTTTGCCACAACTTTGGAAGTATGCTTGGGGTCATTGTCCATTTGGAAGACCCATTTGCGACCAAGCTTTAACTTCCTGACTGATGTCTTGAGATGTTGCTTCAATATATCCACATCATTTTCCTTCCTCATGATGCCATCTATTTTGTGAAGTGCACCAGTCCCTCCTGCAGCAAAGCACCCCCACAGCATGATGCTGCCACCCCCGTGCTTCACGGTTGGGATGTTGTTCTTCGGCTTGCAAGTTACCCCGTTTTTCCTCCAAACATAACGATGGTCATTATGGCCAAACAGTTATATTTTTGTTTCATCAGACCAGAGGACATTTCTCCAAAAAGTATGATCTTTGTCCCCAGTTGCAAACCGTAGTTTGTCTTTTTTATGGCGGTTTTGGAGCAGTGGCTTCCTCCTGGCTGAGTGGAGTTTCAGGTTATGTTGATATAGGACTCGTTTTACTGTGATTATAGATACTTTTGTACCTGTTTCCTCCAGCATCTTCACAAGGTCCTTTGCTGTTGTTCTGGGATTGATTTGTACTTTTCGCACCAAAGTACGTTCATCTCTAGGAGACAGAACGCGTCTCCTTCCTAAGCGGTATGACGGCTGTGTGGTCCCATGGTGTTTATACTTGCGTACTATTGTTTGTACAGATGATTGTGGTACCTTCAGCCATTTGCAAATTGCTCCCAAGGATGAACCAGACTTGTGGAGGTCTACAATTTTTCTTGGCTGATTTCTTTTTCATTTTCCCATGATGTCAAGCAAAGAGGCACTGAGTTTGAAGGTAGGCCTTGAAATACATCCACAGGTACACCTCCAATTGACTCAAATGATGTCAATTAGCCTATCAGAAACTTCTAAAGCCATTACATAATTTTCTGGAATTTCCAAGCTGTTTAAAGGCACAGTCAACTTAGTGTATGTAAACTTCTGACCCACTGGAATTGTGACAGTGAATTATAAGTGAAATAATCTGTCTGTAAACAATTGTTGGAAAAATTACTTGTGTCATGCACAAAGTAGATGTCCTAACCGACTTGCCAAAACTATAGTTTGTTAACAAGAAATTCGGAGTGGTTGAAAAATGAGTTTTAATGACTCCAACCTAAGTGTATGTAAACTTCTGACTTCAACTGTACATGTGGGTGGAGTTAAAGTGACTATGCATAAATAAAAAACAGAGTAGCAGCAGCGTAAAAGAAGGGGATGGGGTGGGGTGGGGGGGCAGTGCAAGTAGTCCTGGTAGCCATGATTAGTTGTTCAGGAGTCTTATGGCTTGGGGGTGTTGAGAACCTTTTGGACCTAGACTTGGTGCTCCGGTACCACTTGCTGTGCGGTAGCAGAGAGAACAGTCTATGACTAGGGTGGCTGGAGTCTTTGACAATTTTGAGGGCCTTCCTCTGACACCGTCTGGTATAGAGGTCCTGGATGGCAGGAAGCTTGGACCCAGTGATGTACTGGGCCGTACACACTACCCTCAGTAGTGCCTTGCGGTCGGAGGCCGAGCAGTTGCCATACCAGTTGGTGATGCAACCAGTCAGGATGCTCTTGATGGTGCAGCTGTAGAACATTTTGAGGATCTGAGGACCCATGCCAAATCTTTTCAGTCTCCTGAGGGGGAATAGGCTTTGTCGTGCCCTCTTCACGACTGTCTTGGTGTGTTTGGACCATGATAGTTTGTTGGTGATGTGGACACCAAGAAACTTGAAGCTCTCAACCTGTTCCACTACAGCCCCGTCGATGAGAATGGGGGCGTGCTCAGTCCTCTTTTTTTTCCTGTGGTCCACAATCATCTCCTTTGTCTTGATCATGTTGAGGGAGAGGTTGTTATCCTGGCACCACACGGCCATGTCTCTGACCTCCTCCCTATAGGCTGTCTCATCGTTGTCGGTGATCAGGCCTAACACTGTTGTGTCGTCGGCAAACTTAATAACTGTGTTGGAGTCGTGCCTGGCCATGCAGTCATGGGTGAACAGGGAGTACAGGAGGGGACTGAGCACGCACCCCTGAGGGGCCCCCGTGTTGAGGATCAGCGTGGCAGATGTGTTGTTACCTACCGTTACCACCTGGGGGTGGCCCGTCAGGAAGTTCAGGATCCAGTTGCAGAGGGAGGTGTTTCGTCCTAGGATCCTTAGCTTAGTGATGAGCTTTGAGGGCACTATGGTGTTGGTGTCAATGAATAGCATTCTCACATAGGTGTTCCTCGTGTCCAGGTGGGAAAGGGCAGTGTGGAGTGCAATAGAGATTGCATCATCTGTGGATCTGTTGGGGCAGTATGCAAATTGGAGTGGGTCTAGGGTTTCTGGGATAATGGTGTTGATGTGAGCCATGACCAGCCTTTCAAAGCCCTTCATGGCTACAGACATGAGTGCTATGGGTCGGTAGTCATTTAGGCAGGTTATCTTAATGTCCTTGGGCACAGGGACTATGGTGGTCTGCTTGAAACATGTTGGTATTACAGAATCAGTCAGGGACATGTTGAAAATGTCAGTGAAGACACTTGACAGTTGGTCAGCGCATGCTTGGAGTACACATCCTGGTAATCCGTCTGGCCCTGCGACCTTGTGAATCTTGACCTGCTTAAAAGTCTTACTCACATTGGCTACGGAGAGCGTGATCACATAGTCATCCGGAACAGCTGATGCTCTCATGCATGCTTCAGTGTTGCTTGCCTTGAAGCGAGCATAGAAGTGATTTAGCTCATCTGGTAGGCTTGTGTCACTGGGCAGCTCACGGCTGTGCTTCCCTTTGTAGTCTGTAATAGTTTTCAAGCCCCGCCACATTCGACGAGCATCAGAGCCGGTGCAGTATGATTCAATCTTAGTCCTGTATTGACTCTTTGCCTGTTTGATGGTTCGTCGGATGGCATAGCGGTATTTCTTATAAGCGTCCGGGTTAGAGTCCCACTCCTTGAAAGCGGAAGATCTACCCTTTAGTTCAGTGCGGATATTGCCTGTAATCCATGGCTTCTGGTTGGGGTATGTACGTAGGGTTACTGTGGGGACGACGTCGTCGATGCACTTATCGGAAGAATCCTGGAACATATTCCAGTCTGTGCTAGCAAAACAGTCCTTTAGCTTAGCATCTGCATCAACCGAGTCACTGGTAGTTTTTGGTTATAAGCAGGAATCAGGAGGATAGAGTTATGGTCAGATTTGCCAAATGGAGGGCGAGGGAGAGCTTTGTATGCGTCTCTGTGTGTGGAGTAAAGGTGGTCTAGAGTTTTTTTCCTCTGGTTGCACATTTAACATGCTGGTATAAATTAGGGAGAACGGATTTAAGTTTCCCTGCATTAATGTCCCAAGACAGCTGCTCAGAGTGTGGGAAGAGTTTCGCCCAGTGTAATGAGACACCAGATGGTTCAAACAGGAGAGAAACCTCATGAGTGCCCCTGCTGTGGGAAACGCTGCTTCCGATTAAATGCTCTGATCATACTTTTGAGGATTCACACTGGCGAGAAACACTACATTTGTTCTGAGTGCGGGAAGAGGTTCTCCCAAGATGGCGACCAGGAATGACACCAGATAAGACACCACCCTAACGTCTGACCTTCTGAAGAGGACGGGAGGCACAGGCAGCTTCAGTAGAGGCACACACCCAATCCCAAATCCACCCTCTGCCCCCACCTTCCTAGCTCATACCCCCTAGCCACCAATATCAGGAGGTGTCAAACTCAATTCCTGGAGGGTATAAGGTCTAATGGTTTTAATTGTTTGCTTTCAATTTGTGTCCATTTAACACCTAGACAACCAGGAGAGGGGAGTTCCTAATCAAATACAAGGGAATTGTGGTGAATGATGGACGGAGTCAGGCGCAGGAGTAAAATAACCGGATGCAGATGTATTCCTTCCAGACATACAATGCGCCTACAATGGCAATCGAAACAGGTACAGGGGAAAAAATCCTCCCTGACCAAACACAGTCTCAGAAAATACAATAAATGTAATGACACAGGGGAAAATCAACCCTGGCAAAATAAATGAGAGAGTATCTCAACCGAGCTACTCTCCTCCCACATAGAACAATCACTCACAAAGACAAGGGGGCAGAGGGAACACTTATACACAGACTAATTAGGGGATGAGCACCAGGTGTGTGTGATTGACAAGACAAGACAAGTGGAGTGATGAGAATGGGATCGGCAGTAGCTAGTAAGCCGGTGACGATGAACGCCGAAACCTGCCCGAACAAGGAGGGGAGGCAGCCTCGGCGGAAGTCGTGACAGGAATAGCGAATACCCTGTACAGTGTCATTTGAGATTTGCTGTACTTTGTTCATAGAACAGTCCTGTAGGCCTGCTGTAGTTCTCCCTTTCTGTTAGACTCATATTCGCTGCTCTCCAAATAAATATGACAAATGTTTGGGCCACAGCGTAATAAATGTTTGTGAACCACTCTGGTATTTTTTTGTGTTTTTACATGCAGTCACTGAGTCATATTCAACCATCAGTGCTTGTTTTTGTCATTGTGAACCAGAAGGTGATAGCTGGTGTGTGCTGAATTGGCTGTGGTTAGGATTACACACAGTCCCTCTATGTTTGTGTAAGGCTTTGGTGTGTGTGTGTGTGTGTGTTATGAACCCCATGGCTTTAAAAGTCTAGGGTGGATGGAAAAGAGGCCCGTAACATAACTCATGCAAATTCGGCTATTGCCAAGGAACAGTGAGAACAAAATATGCCAACAATCAAATGCTACCGTCAAACACAAAATGTTTATTTAGAAAACACACAGTAAACGGTTTGGGGAAAAGGGGCTGAGCTGGACCCAAGGAATGAAACAATAAAGTCAAAAACCCCTAAACTGATCTTGCCTGCCTCAAGAACTACTAAGCTTACTGCTAACCATACAAAAATACAGTGGGTGGTCCGCTCAGGTCTAACTAGTGTGTTTAGACAAGGTTTTCCTACGGGTAGTGTATGCCCAAGGGCGACTTGCTAAATCTCCCTTTTCCCAGGCACAAACAAACAATATAGGTACCATACGGACTAAACAGTTAACAAGTGAGTACACAAAAAACAAGACACCGCCGTATACATACTCACAAACAAAAAGAGTCTCTGTCAGCAAACACAACTGACTGGCTTTTAACACAAGGGGATGTGTGATATAATTGGGTAAGAAAACAGAAACAGGTGGTGCAATCAGGAGAAATGTCCACTGATTGGTCCACCTCAGCAATCAGCAGATTAACTGATGACTGACAGGTGGGACACACCAACGAACCTCCAATCAGGAACACCAAGGACACCTGTGATTAGGGCAGAAGGAGAGGAAAAACACACAAAAACACATACAGGATACCTGTATCCGTAACAGTGTGTGTGTGTGTGTGTGTGTGTGTGGTAAAAGGTAATTGTAGAGAAACTTCAGTAATGCAACTGAAACTGTATTGTGAACTGTACTTAATAAACAGTCAGATATTATATAATACTATTATAATAAAAGTAGCCTAATGCACAATAATACTACTACACAGAAACACAAGGGATATTGTGAAATGGGATTTCATTTTTTATTATAAACAACAATTGCCCAGTACTTTAAAGAGGGCCAGGACAAAAGATAGACACACAGTCAGCCATGCAGTAAAATACAACAACATTCAAATGCAAATACGCTCCTTTGATCATCATATGAGTGAACATTTGTCTGAGTAGCATTCACTGTGTTACAAAGGAGGAGTCCAGTGTGGGAACCTAAACATATGAACTATTACCAGTCCCTGCAAACATGTACGTTCTGTGGTTATTTACAACTTCCAAGCAGACACAGCAAAGCCAGTGGAGAACAATAGTCTTCATTCACAGAGCGCACAGACCGTGACAGCCGACTCTGGCGAGACAATAGACTAGTGTCACACGATAACAACATGAAACTTTAAACATTTTACAGAAAGCATATATAATACCTGGGGTAAAATAATCATATGCAAATACAAGATTTAAGTCTTACAAATGCTACACAATAGATAGACTACACAACAAGCGTTTACATTTCTTGGTCATAGTCTTGAGCCACACTCTCGGCGCGTATAGGATTCCATTCCTTTGGCAAAAATTGCATTTTTCCTTTTCTGGTCGCCAGACCCATAAACAAAGTTGTAGCCTACAACACAGAAAAAAGTTGGACATTTTGGTGAAGTCGCCATGCGTAACGGACAATCAAACCAAAGGAAAAAAAGTATCCTGATACCATCTCGCCTACACATAATGTCCCTTATCGAAGCCACCGTTCTAGGGAAACACAATAAAGATAACGTATGTGATGGGCATCAAGCAGTAGGCTAAGTAGACAACTTGTCTGTCCAGCTCCTGTGCCAAGTTTGGATGTGCGTAAAACTCTCCTCTGCTCGCCTACACATAATGTTTCTTATCGAAGTCTCCATTGGCTGACATGGTCTTGGGGGTATATTTGATGGGGTAGGCAATCTCGGCCCCCTGGGGACAGGAGCAGCACAGCAGGGTCCCCCCCAGAAGGAGCAGGGCTGTGGCAGCCCAGCCAATGTAGATGGCCGCTCCTATCTCCCTCTTCTTGGACGAGGACACATCTGGGTTGTAGAAGTCTACTATGATGTTATTAGCCATCCAACAGAGGGGAACCAACACCAATAGACCGCTGATTATGTAGACCACACCACCTGCGTTCACCACTTTGGCTTTCACCGATTCGGTCTTGATGCAGTTGGTGCACTGTGCTCCGGCTATGGTCACCACCAGCCCTGCCACCCCCAGCACCGCCGATATCACCGTGAGGGCGCGCGCTGTCTGCAGGTCCTGGCTGAGCGCGAGCACCGAGTCGTGCATCTTGCACTGCATCTGGCCTGTGCTCTGCACCACGCACGACATCCAGAGCCCGTCCCAGATGGTCTGTGCAACCACAATATTCATATCGATGAATGCTGTCACTTTCCACATGGGAAGCCCGCACGCAACCATGACCAGGAGCGATCCCAGTTGGCACAACCCCATCCCAATAAATTCCAGACACGCAGAGACCATGGTGAGCCTTTCTTTTCTTTAAAATAGAGAGAGGAGAGTGAATAAAAATGTAATTTGATATCCACTCGAGTATCAGAAAAATCTATTTCTCCTATTCGCTCTAGAAATGTTAGGCTTGTAAAAGATTATCAAAGAGATGCTAGGAGAAGAACCTGTTTAATAAGGTATGTAGGCTCTCTAGCAGGGCACGGTCGGTGTACATCACAGTCTGAATCCACTCTGTGCAAGATGGGGTGCAGGGTTTGTCATTTATGGGACCGTTGTTTGAACACTAATGTCCAGAGCGACAGTTACACAGTTACACAAAGCGGATAAACTTTGAGCCAACCAGCGGCAAGCGCATCTCCGCCTCAGCCAATGAGTAGGCAGAGTTCGGATGCGGAGAGACAAAAGAGTTTAATGAGAGAGAGAGAGAGAGAGAGAGAGAGAGAGAGAGAGAGAGAGAGAGAGAGAGAGAGAGAGAGAGAGTGAGAGTGTGTGTGTGTGTGTGTGTGTGTGTGTGTGTGTGTGTGCATGGCAGTAACAGAAAAATGAACTCAACAGAAGGTTGACTGTCTTCCTGGAATTGATTCTGAGGAAGAAAGAAAAAATAACAGTTATGTGATGTCAGAAGACCAGAAACTATTTATGATAATATATATTATTTTGAATAGAAGAAAACAGATTTCATTTGTTGTTATATATGCAAACCATAGTGTGTGTGTATTTATACAATGGGTGGGTCTAATCCTGGATGTGGATAGGTCAAAACCGCGTTCCATTTGGTGTCTATTTAAGCAATAAGGCCTGAGGTGGTGTGGTATATGGCCAGTATACCATGGCTAAGGGCTGTTCTTATGGATACAGCCCTTAGCCGTGGTATATTGGCCATATACCACAAACGCCTGAGGTGCCTTATTTCTATTATAAACTGGCTACCAACGTAAGGACAGTAAACAAGTCATTTTGTGTCATACCCATAGTATATTGTCTGATATTCCACAGCTTTCAGCCAATCAGCATCCAGGACCCAAACTACCCGGTTTATAATTCACAAGTTACCACCGGCTAAAGCTATGCCTATTTACTGTTCAATTTCACTGCGCAGCCAGAGCCAGGCAATTCGAAAAATCTATCTCCAATGTAAAAAAGCATCTAAACTTTATTGCCCCTTTCTTTTAGACAAGCATTTGGTTTTCAACAGAGATTTGTATAAACCTTGCTGTCTGTCTCGCTGACATTTGCAACATTGTTTCAATATTCAATTGCAATGTCCACTGTCCCATTATAGTAACAAACTTGTCGGGAGTCAGGTGGAGACAGATTTTTATGGATACATACAAACAGGGCCAGCTCCAGGCATAAGCGACAAAAGCGGTCGCTTAGGGCCTCAGGCGGCTAGGGGGCCCCCAACCCCCCCAATTTTGTAAAAACAAAATTAGGAACTCAGTCGGGGTCTCAAGTTACTGTTGAAAGTTAGAATATTATAATACACAAGGTGCAAGTTTGAAATGTGGTTGTGCATCAGCAATTTTCCTATTGTTTCGTCAATCACTGATAGTCGCTCAATTAGCCATGTCAGCTAATATTTTTTTTATTGGTAAGTTAGTCTAGCCAGCTATATCAACTTGTAGTAATCATGGCTGATTACCGAAGAGGCATGCAGGGCACATGCCCGGGGGCCCTGACCTCCAGGGGGCCCACATTGATTTTGTTTGTCACTCTCACTAAGTACCATGTCTGGACACACCTACTCATTCCAGGGTTTTTCTTTATTTTTACTATTGAAAGAAATTCCACAAATTAACTTTAAACAAGGCACCTGTTAATTGAAATGCATTACAGGTGACACACTCATTAAGCTGGTTGAGAGAATGCCAAGAGTGTGCAAAGCTGTCATTAAGGCAAAGGGTGGCTACTTTGAAGAATCTAAAATATATTTTGATTTGTTTAACACTTTTTTTGGTTACTACATGATTCCATATGTGTTATTTCATCGTTTTGATGTCTTCACTCTTATTCTACAATGTAGAAAATAGTAAAAATAAAGAAAAACACTTGAATGAGTAGGTGTGTCCAAACTTTTGATGTGTAGAACAGCAGGAAATTAGCTTTAAAACTGAAAAGATGTCTCTGCCCAATGGCAAAATGAGTAGAATTGCATGAAATTCACTTTCAAACATATTTTTTCTCTCTAATTTAATAAATGTGACCAAGAAACCTCACAAATTGTATTAGGCCTATTGCCATTGGAAAACGTTCCTGGTCTTTGTAGTTGAATCTGTGTTGGAAATTCATTGCTCGACTGAGGGGCCTTACAGATAATTGTATGTGTGGGGTACAGAGATGAGGTAGTCATTCAACAATCATGTTAAACACTATTATTGCACAGAGAGTGAGCCCATGCAACTTATTATGTGACTTGTTAAGGAAATGTTTACTGCTGAACTTATTTAGGCTTGCCATAACAAAATGGTTGAATACTTACAGTTGAAGTCGGAAGTTTCATACACTTAGGTTGGAGTCATTAAAACTTGTTTTCAACCACTCCACAAATTTCTTGTTAACAAACTATAGTTTTGGCAAGTCGATTAGGACATCTACTTCGTGCATGACACAAGTAATTTTTCCAACAATTGTTTACAGACAGATTATTTCACTTATAATTCACTGTATCACAATTCCAGTGGGTCAGAAGTTTACATACACTAAGTTGACTGTGCCTTTAAACAGTTTGCAAAATTCCAGAAAATTATGTCATGGCTTTAGAAGCTTTTGATAGGCTAATTGACATCATTTGAGTCAATTGGAGGTGTACCTCTTTGCTTGACATCATGGGAAAATCAAAAGAAATCAGCCAAGACGTCAGGAAAAAAATTGTAGACCTCCACAATCCTGGTTCATCCTTGGGAGCAATTTCCAAACGCCTGAAGGTACCACGTTCATCTGTACAAACAATAGTACGCAAGTATAAACACCAAGGGACCACGTAGCCGTCATACCGCTCAGGAAGGAGAAGCGTTCTGTCTCCTAGAGATGAACGTACTTTGGTGCGAAAAGTGCAAATCAATCCCAGAACAACAGCAAAGGACCTTGTGAAGATGCTGGAGGAAACAGGTACAAAAGCATCTATATCCACAGTAAAACGAGTCCTATATCGACATAACCTGAAAGGCCGCTCAGCAAGGAAGAAGCCACTGCTCCAAAACCGCCATTAAAAAAACATACTTTTTGGAGAAATGTCCTCTGGTCTGATGAAACCAAAATAGAACTGTTTGGCCATAATGACCATCATTATGTTTGGAGGAAAAAGGGGGTTTCTTGCAAGCCGAAGAACACCATCCCAACCATGAAGCACGGGGGTGGCAGCATCATGCTGTGGGGGTGATTTGCTGCAGGATGGACTGGTGCACTTCACAAAATAGATGGCATCATGAGGATGGAAAATGATGTGGATATATTGAAGCAACATCTCAAGACATCAGTCAGGAAGTTAAAGCTTGGTCGCAAATGGGTCTTACAAATGGACAATGACCCCAAGCATACTTCCAAAGTTGTGGCAAAATGGCTTAAGGACAACAAAGTCAAGGTATTGGAGTGGCCATCACAAAACCCTGACCTCAATCCTATGGAAGATTTGTGGGCAGAACTGAAAAAGCGTGTGCGAGCAAGGAGGCCTACAAACCTGACTCAGTTACACCAGCTCTGTCAGGAAGAATGGGCCAAAATTCACCCAACTTATTGTGGGAAGCTTGTGGAAGGCTACCCGAAACATTTGACCCAAGTTAAACAATTTAAAGGCAATGCTATCACATACTAATTGAGTGTATGTAAACTTCTGACCCACTGGGAATGTGATGGAAGAAATAAAAGCTGAAATAAATCACTCTCTTTACTATTGTTCTGACATTTCACATTCTTAAAATAAAGTGGTGATCCTAACTGACCTAAGAGAGGGAATTTTTACTAGGATTAAATGTCAGGAATTGTGAAAAACTGAGTTTAAATGTATTTGGCTAAGGTGTATGTAAACTTCCGACTTCAACTGTATATATACATTTGCAAACATTTCTAAAAACCAGTTTTTGCTTTGTTAGTGTGGGGTATTGTGTGTATATTTATGAAAAAACTACAATTTAATCAATTTTAGAATAAGGCTGTAACGTAACAACATTTGGAAAAAGTCAAGGGGTCTGAATACTTTCCGAAGGCACTGTATATTGTTTTGGGATATAAATGTAAATCTTGAAGTATGCCCAACTGTTGTCTGTGAAGCTCTGAAAGCATATATGAGAGGTTGTATCCTGTATTTATCTCCACATAAGAAAAAGAAGACCAATAAAGAATTAGAAATACTAGAACAGAAAATTCATGATTTTAGAAAGAAAGCACAGCTTAGATAGAAATGTTGACACCCTTCAACAGTTGAAAACTTTGAAGCTTGAATATAACACAATATACACCCGTTCTGCAGAGATTGTTGCCCTGAAATCCAAACAACAATATGTTGAGCAAGGTGAAAGTGGGGTGGAAATGCTTTGTCATTATGGGGTATTGTGTGTAGATTGATGAGGGAAAAAAACATTTAAATCAGTTTTAGAATAAGGCTGTAACGTAACAAAATGTGAAAAACGTGAAGGGGTCTGAATACTTTCCGAATGCACTGTGTACACTACCAGTCAAAAGTTCGGACACACCTACTCATTCAAGGGTTTTTCTTTATTTTTAAATTTTTTTACATTGTAGAATAATAGTGAAGAGATCAAAACTATGAAATAACACATATGGAATCATGTTGTAGCCAAAAAAGTGTTAAACAAATCACCACCCTTTGCCTTGATGACAGCTTTGCACACTCTTGGTATTCTCTCAACCAGCTTCATGAGGTAGTCACCTGGAATGCATTTCAATTAACAGGTGTGCCTTCTTAAAAGTTAATTTGTGGAATTTATTTCCTTCTTAATGTGTTTGAGCCAATCAGTTGTGTTGTGACAAGGTAGGTGGCGTATACAGAATATTGCCCTATTTGGTAAAAGACCAAGTCCATATTATGGCAAGAACAACTCAAATAAGCAAAGAGAAACGACAGTCCATCATTACTTTAAGACACGAAGGTCAGTCACCACCGAAAATTTCAAGAACTTTTAAAGTTTCTTCAAGTGCAGTCGCAAAAGCAATCAAGTGCTATGATGAAACTAGCTCTCATGAGGACCGCCACAGGAAAGGAAGACACAGAGTTACCTCTGCTGCAGAGGATAAGTTCATTAGAGTTACCATCCTCAGAAATTGCAGTCCAAATAAACGCTTCGCAAAGTTCAAGTAACAGACACATCTCAACATCAACTGTTCAGAGGGGACTGTGTGAAGCATGCCTTCATGGTCGGATTGTTGCAAAGAAACCACTACTAAAGGACACCAATAATAAGAAGAGACCTGCTCGGTCCAAGAAACACGAGCAATGGACATTAGACCGGTGGAAATATAATATAATATAATATGCCATTTAGCAGATGCTTTTATCCAAAGCGACTTACAGTCATGTGTGCATACATTTTTACATATGGGTGGTCCCGGGGATCAAACTCACTACCCTGGCGTTACAAGCGTCATGCTCTACCAATTGAGCTACAGAGGACCACAGATGTGTCCTTTGGTCTGGAGTCCAAATTTGAGATTTTTGGTTCAAACCGAGTGAAGGAAAAGCAGACAAGTGCTCAGCATCTGTGGAAACTCCTTCAAGACTGTTGGAAAAGCATTCCAGGTGAAGCTGGTTGAGAGAATGCCAAGAGTGTGCAAAGCTGTCATCAAGGCAAAGGGTGGCTATTTGAAGAATCTTGAATATAAAATATATGCTGATTTGTTTAACACTTTTTTGGTTACTACATGATTCCATATGTGTTATTTCATAGTTTTGATGTCTTAACTATTATTCTACAATGTAAAAAATAGTACAAATAAAGAAAAACCCTTGAATGAGTAGGTGTGTCCAAACTTTTGACTGGTACTGTATGTATATATATATATATATATATATATATATATATATATATATATATTGTAAGCCAGCCTGTTTGGTTGGGCCAGTGTTCAATCTGGCAGGACCTCTGAGAAAAACTAGTAAGAAAACTAGTATCACTTAAGTGTGTGTGTTTATGTCTCAGTGTGTTCCACTCAAGCCAATGTCGGACAAAGTCTGTTTCTCTTTCCTTTCCCTGTTTGTGTCCTCTTCGTCTTTCCGGAGACCTCTGGCCCACCACATGGCATTCTGGGAAATACGTAAACAGGAAGTGTTGTCGGCTGTGTCATTCTCTGGCCTATCGCTGGACACAGCTGCGAGGAGAGAGAAGGATGGAAAGAGTGATGGAAGGGGGGGAGAGGATGGACCATTGGAGGGATGGCAAAGGAATGACGGTAAGGAGGAATGCAAACAACAGCAAGACAATGGAGCGACTCCAAGAGTTTTGAATCTGTGATATCTGTATACAGTGCCTTCAGAAAGTATTCACACCCCTTGACTTTTTCCACATTTTGTTGCGTTACAGCCTGCATTTTTGTGTCACTGGCCTACATACAACACACCATAATGTCAAAGTGGAACTATGTTTTTCTAAATTTGTATTAATTAATAAAAAATAAAAAGCGAAAATGTCTTCGGTCAATAAGTATTCCACCTCTTTGTTATAGCAAGCCTAAATAAATTCAGGAGTAAAAATATGCTTAACAATTCACATAATAAGTTGCACAGACTCTGTGTGCAACAATAGTGTTTAACATGATTTTTGAATGACTACCTCATCTCTGTACCCCACACATACAGTCATCTGTAAGGTCCCTCGGTTGAGCAGTGAATTACAAACACAGATTCAACCACAAAGACCAAGGAGGTTTTCCAATGCCTCACAAAGAAGGGCACTTGTTGGTAGAAGGGTAAAAAAAAAGCAGACATTGAATATCCTTTTGAGCATGGTGAAGTTATTAATTACAATTTGTATGGTGTATCTATACACCCAATCAGTACAAAGATTAATGCATAATTCCTAACTCAGTTGCCGGAGAGGAAGGAAACCGCTCAGGGATTTCACCATGAGACCAATGGTGACTATTAAACAGTTACAGAGTTTCATGGCTGTGATAGGAGAAAATTGAGGATGGATCAACAACATTATAGTTACTCCACAATGCTAACCTACATGACAGAGTGAAAAGAAGGAAGCCTGTACAGAATAAAAAATATTCCAAAACATGCATCCTGTTTGCAATAAAGCACTAAAGTAAAATTGCAAAAAATGTGGCAAAGAAATTAACTTTATGTTCTGAATACAAAGCATTATGTTTGGGGCAAATCCAGCATAACACATCACTGAGTAACACTCTTCATATTTTCAAGCATGGTGGTGGCTGCATCATGTTATGGATATGCTTGTCATCGGCAAAGACTGGGGAGTTTTCTTGGATAAAAATAAATGGAATGAAGCTAAGCACAGGCAAAATCCTAGAGGAAAACCTGGTTCAGTCTGCTTTCCAACAGACACTGGGAGACAAATTCACCTTTCAGCAGGACAGTAACCTAAAAACACAAGGCCAAATATACTCTGGAGTTGCTTACCAAGATGACATAGAATGTTGCTGAGCGGCTTAGTGACAGTTTTGACTTAAATCGGCTTGAAAATCTATGGCAAGACTTGAAAATGGCTAGCTAGCAATGATCATCAACCAACTTGACAGAGCTTGAAGAATTTTTGAAAGAATAATGTACAAATATTGTACAATCCAGGTGTGCAAAGCTCTTAGAGACTTACCTAGAAAGACTCACAGCTGTAATCGCTGCCAAAGGTGATTCTAACATGTATTGACTCAGGGCTGTGAATACTTATCTAAATGAGATATTTCTGCATTTCATTTTCAATGCTTTTGAAAACATTTCTAAAAACATGTTTTCACTTTGTCATTATGGGGTATTTTGTGTAGATGGGTGAGAAAGGAAATCCATTTAATCAATTTTGAATTCAGGCTGTAACATAACAAAATGTGGAATACTGTAAGTCAAGGGGTATGAATCCTTTCTGAAGGCACTGTATCTGGTTTGCATGGAGGCGATCTAGCTGTTGACTTGGAGCTCTCACAGTCTCACTGCAGAATTAGACTAAGAATAAGCTCCTGCTTTCTGTAACGTTCATCCTGCTGCTCGGTATTGTTCAATTTCTCCAAACGTCAAGTTTCAAAGTTAATGGTTAAGTTTAGGCACTCATTCTGAATGGTTAAGGTAAGGGTTAAGGTTTGGGATAGGGTTAAAAAAATAAAATAATTAACAGTGTCCACAACTGGGATTGAACATACAACCTTCTGATCCAGTCATGGGGTCCACAACTCCCTAGCAAAAACCAAGCCTACTTGATGGTAATAGCTCTCACTGTTGCCAATAGTAGCCAGTTCTGAAGGCATTTCCCTTCATCCTCAGGACATGGATAGACATCCAATTTCGACGGCACTCTTGAACGATCTCCCTGAAATGCTATCTGGTGCACTAATGGAGGTTGTCACTCACATCAGTCAGACAGGCCAGACAGACAGAGGCAGGCAGAATACTCTCCATAGGGCTCTGTTGGTTCTCACTATTGTGTTGCTACAGGGTTGACGAACGTTCTGTCAACGTTCTTTTATTATCGTCTGGTCTCACTAAACTTACAGTAAGTGACCGGTTAGTCTAAGTAACAATCACACTGACTCACTATGTTTGTGTGTCTCCTTACACATTGTGAGAAGATGCACGCTCATGACTCTCTCTCTGTGTGTGTGTGTGTGTGTGTGTGTGTGTGTGTGTGTGTGTGTGTGTGTGTGTGTGTGTGTGTGTGTGTGTGATGGTTAATGTGGGACCCACAGTGTTTACTGCTGAGAGAAGTGATGCATGTTGATAACGATGTGGACCACACCTAATTACTAAATTAACATGTGGCAAAACTAAATACTCTTAACCACACCAATGCCTCCGCAGTGGCACCATAGCCAATAAACACACACAGTCACACAGACAGACAGGGGTGAAGGAGGGAAGCCTGGGACTCCCAGATAACAACTTTGTCCTAAACAGGAGAAAGAATCATAAAACAAGAAATGAAGTTTGTGTTTTGTTGTGGATGTTTTGTAGGTTGAGGGTACTTCTTGCCTGCATGAGAATTAATGATAATAATAATATATTTGCTTATAACCAACTTCCCCTTCCTTATATAACACCCCCCCCCCCCGTTCACTACATGAAGGGTGAATGGGTTTTATATTAAATGTCATTTCTAGATTAGAGCAACATTCACAGATGCACTAGATGTTTGTTCGTTAGGGGTTATCAACATGCTGACAAACAACAATCCATTCATACGACAATCAGCTCTTATCCGTATGAAAATGTCATTAGTGAAGTATGCACGCACGCGCATGCTCAGTTCACACACACACACGCGCGCACACACGTATTAGCATCCTGGCCAGATGTTTCCTCTGCTCGGCTATGGTGTGTGTGTGTGTGTGTGTGTGTGTGTGTGTGTTGCATGCCAACATGTGTATGTGTGTATTGCTTGAGCACCAGATGTCTCTGACTTACCCTTCTGGGCCTCATCATCTACGTCAGAGCCTGGGGTGCAGGTAGTTGGCTGTGCACAGACAAGCACACCTCAAGGCTGGGAGGCCTGGTGAGAAGCTGGGGGATGGATAAGAGAGACAGGGGGACAGGGGGACAGGTTGTGGAGCAAAGGCAGTGGGATGAAGGAGATCGAGTGGGTGATATGCCCATCACAAATGTATCCACCGGGGCTGGGCTAAAAAAAGACTGATACACACACTGTTTATGCTTCTGACTTGTTGAAGACTCTTGGAGCCTTTACAACAAACGTTGCATATGTGGGTGGAGGAATAAAGCACAGGAACAACCAAGGGGGTCAGAGTGACAGCTTCTCCAGGCAGGGGAGGGGAGTGTGTTACTTAGCGGGGGCCAGCTGAGAGAGAGAGGAGGATGGAGTAGCAGTTAAGATGTCCTGTCTCTGTCCTACCGTTTCCCCTGAGCCGATTGTTCTCTGGTCCCAGTGATCATTCCCCCTCCTCACTTTCCACATTACTGCTTTATTACCACCTCACAGAACACACACACACACTCACACACACTGAGATAATACCTGCCGTGATGTGTGTGTCTGAGATTTGGCACTGAAACATCTCTTGGCGTGTATGTGTTTTGTGTCCAGAATTTGGTATGTGTGTGTGTTGGGTCTGACACGTGTGTGTGTATTTGCATGTCTGAATTAGTGGTCACTTTGTTCTCTGTAGTTCTGTTTCAGCATAGCAGAGCATCCAGTTCTATGACCACAGATAACCCTGGACCAGTGCTTCCCAAACAGTGGGTTGGGTCCCAATGGTGGGTCCCATCGTAGCCAGTCCCTCTCAAGTCACTGCTAAAGATCGGTTGCGGCTAGCATGGTTTTGGGTAAGTAACAAGACATTCCAAGGACTTTGGGCAGCTCACAATGTCACAATGTTTCACAAACTTGCACTGCCTTTTACCATGTACTGTATGTCATATAAAATACCCCTCTCTTTCCTCCTACAGTTCGGCGTTCCCGGTACCGCTCAGGGGGACATCCTCAGGATGATTTATATTCTTGTTGTGGGACTTTATGTCAATTGACTTTTTTTGGTCATGACATTCGGTTTACTTTAATATTATTCCATAAAGGACTACCATGAGCTAATGATGCTAACAATCCTAATGCTGCTAACTACGCTAATGATGCTTGAGATGCAAGCAGTAATTAGACTAATGCTGTGTGTTTCCTGTCAGGGTAATCACCGCGGTGACAGACATGTCACTGTTTACATCTACAGTGTGTAGTCTGTTTACCATCATGTTTAAACACTCTGATGATCATGATGCTATCTCATGGAAAAGTTTAGTCGGTCATCTTGATAGCGTATGTTAGCCCGAACGGTTCTCTAAGACCTAAGTGGCCTCAAGGCCTCTAGGGGGTTGCTATGATTGTCTTAATAGCTGCAGGCCTGTCTCGAGGGGATAAGACTAAGGCCGGGATTCAATCCAAGGTGCATTGTAGAACGCTTTCGACAATGCACCGTTTAAAGGCAATGTTCTCTCATTTGAGGAGATCGCATTCACGGTTAACACGGCAGATGTCGGCTCAATCTGAAATTATCTTTACATGTGAAGTGCTCTACAACGAGCGTCGGATTGAATATCAGCCTAACATTATTGCCAGTCAGAAAAGAGGCATGGGGAAAACCCACACTGTTGCGCTACCTCAGGATGCGTTAAACAAGCTCATAGCTTTGTTTACCACCCGGCCTAATGGGCTTCTAGGGTGTATTCATCTCTGAGTTACAGTCATTACACAAACTGAATCATCTGTGAGTCACCATAGATAGTCTACTTTCCTGCTGGGTTTCACCATTATTTGAACAACCCCTCCCTGGTCTCCACTAGCTGATTCTCCTCACGTTCCTGGCCTGTTATGATTTTCTGGAGACATTTTCCTCCCCTTGCTATCGTCCGATCAGCACATTTCCTCTTCAGAATGACACTGTTTCCGGGCCCCATTAAGAGCAATCAGAGAGATAACACAGTCACCAGACCCAGCTCCATCTCTCTCTCTCTCACTTTCCCCTTTCTCCCCCTCTCGCTCTCCCTTTCTCTCTACCTCTCTCTCCCTTCCCCACTCTCTCTATTCTCTCTCCCGTACCCTCCCTCCTCTGAATACTCATATCAGACTAGTCATTTTGAGAAGACCATGTGAAGATTAAGATAGAGTGAAGAATGAGTGTCACACCCACTCCCCCTGTCCCACAATCACCCTCTTATCTACTCTTCTTGTTGACTCATACCAGACTGATACAAAACAAACAATTAACAGTTATGGTAAAAAATTATTCCTTAACCAGTGGGAGCAGAGTAACTCTCATCCTCTGGGTTTGGAGAACCAAACTGAATGTACTGAGAGGAACACTCCCAAGTGTCTGATTTAACCGCCAGCACACCATCACTCAAGCTCCCTTTCCTATACATCAGTCTGCACAGAAAATAATAATAATAGTCATGTTTTCCTCCTTGTTCTCTCCAGCCCTTTACACTCGTCTCCCGCAATCGTTCCTCTGCTGGGGAGAAACTGAGAAACAGCTCTTTGAGAACAATAAACGCTTCCTGCAGCGAGTTAGGCTGCTCTGCAGGGGGGCTCAAATGGGAAAATACATATGTGATGGGCTATTGTACATGTGTGTGGACTAGAGCACTGGCTTTCCTGAGGTAGCCCATTTCCCAGGTGAAGTCATTGTGTGACCCTGGGTTATAGCTCTGTCTTTACGGAGGAAACACTAAGAGAATGTTCACTCACACATACTGTACATAAGTGTATACATTACACACACGTGAGTATAACACACACACGCATGTGAGTAGGCTATGTGTAGTGTAACAGAGTAGGTTCCGTCTCTGTCCCGACCTATGCTCGAACCAGGGACCTTCTGCACAATAACACTTTACGTGACGAATTGAACACCACTAATGGTATACAAAAAATATCATACACATCTCAAAATATCAGGTTCCATGCTTCTGTAGTCTTAGGGAAGGTGGGCGGCAGGTAGTGGTTAAGAGCGTTGGGCCAGTAACCGAAAGGTCACTGGTTCAAATCCCAAAGCTGACTGGGTGAACAATAATGTACAATGTGCCCTTGAGCAAAGCTCTTAACCCTAATTGCTCCAATAAGTCACTCTCTTAGTGATAAGAGCATCTGCTAAATTACTCAAATGTAAATGTAATGTCATTGGGGAAAGTGACGACCATCTTACACAGTTAGAAAAAAATGCTCCAAAAGGATTATTCGGCTGTCCCCATAGGAGAACCCTTTTTGGTTCCAGGTACAATCCTTTTGGGTTCAAAGTAGCCACTTTTTGGTTCTACATGGAGGGTTCTACCTAGAACCAAAAAGGGTTCTTCAAAGGGTTCTCTTATGGGGATAGCCGATGAACCCTTCTAGGTTCTAGATCCTTTTTTTCTAAGAGTGTACTTCAGCTAAAGTAACACATAGAGGAAGATTAGATTAGGTAGTACAGTATCCTCACATTAAGTTGAGCAGACCACCACACTTCCTCTATGACAATGATGTCATTTTCTGTACCTGCTCATTACCAGCCTCCTAATGGAATATAGAACATAGAATATGGAACGTGAGGTTGGGTAGGAGGAATATAAAGGGTCGGGGAAAGGAGAGCACATTTGCTTTAACCTACATTTCATGTCCCAACACAAACAGTAAGTAGGGGACAGTGGGGTAAGTTGAGCTATTTTTTACATTCAGCATCACTCCGTCAAGATAAATATAGTATTCTTTCTAACAAAGATATCTAAATATATTTCAAGATGACATGTATCCCTGGAAATAATCATAATTCATGTAAACATTACAGTTTTGAAAACATAGCTTGTCCAAAAAAAGTGGTCTCATGTGACAACTTACCCCGGGTACCCCCCGTACCCGGGGTAAGTTGTCACAAGAGACCACTTTTTTGGGACAAGCTATGTTTTCAAAACTGTAGAGTTGTTAATCATTTTAAGCATCTTTTAACACAGGCTTAACACCTAACAAACACTTTGTACTTTTTCAACACTTTTAACATAGTCCCTGTTGTTACCTTATATCCCAGTGATAATGTCTTGCATTATGCCTGGGAAGAAAGCACTTCAATTTGCTCAACTTACCATTGGCTCAACCATTGGCTGTATTTACCCTATGGTAAATATGACTATTTTAGCCAACTGATGTATAGAACAATCTTTAAATTATCTACTTTGGTTTAGATACAAGCATCATGAAACCTCTAACACAATAAATTAATTTGACTTGGTGAAAATCAGTTTTTTTGGACCTACCTTGCTTACCACTTTTTTCATGTGGTTTCGTCCTTCACAGACTCCATGAAATTATGAGAATCTTCCTAAATATTTGGTCAAATAATTAATTTTGTGTATGGTTTCCTAGAAAAAAGGGTGGCTCAACTTACCCCTTTGGCTCAACTTACCCCACTCCAACTGTAGCACAAACTCATCCATACATAGTCTGCGCCCAAATGGCACCCTACTCCTTATATAGGGCACTAGTTTTGACACACAGGTACTCACAGACACAGTGGGGTATTTTAGACGTCCAGACAGGGGTGCCAGGCTCTCGTGTATGGTTTCCTAGAAACAAGGGTGGTTCAAATTACCCCTTTGGCTCAACTTACCCCACTCTCTCCTAAAGTGTGAATAAATGTTAAATAATACCATGAAACTGTAGTCTAGTTTTCTTTCCCTCTGAGTTGTTTTGGGTTTTGAGAGGGGCTGAGTGAGATCCAGGGACCCATCTCAGAGAGTAAAGGGCAACAATGGAGGGAATACTCTAAGCACCCATGTATTGTGTATGTGTGTGTGTGTGTGTGTGTGTGTGTGTATGTGTGTGCTTCATTGTGTCTGACCCTCCCCACCCTGTAAACTGTTTGAGATCACAGGAAGTTAAACTTTAGCACCCTGATTCCCCATGTTCCCATCATTGCTCCCCTGCTGCTGTGCTGTGCCCTCCTCGGTGCAGCACAACACTCATTCCTATAACCATTGTTGAATTGTGCAACACCAGTATAGTATAAATATATACCATTTAGCAAACACTTTTATCCTAATCAACTCACAGTACAGTGAGTGCATACATTTTGAACGGCTCTAGGGGGACTCAAACACACAGCCCCTGTGCTCTTACCAACTGAGCCACACAGGACCACCAAGTGTTCTGTGAGCATTGTTGAAATGCAATGAAAGTTTCCCTGATTGTGATTCTCAGCTATTTGTCAACCTCACACGAGTTGTCTGCTTGTCACTGTTGTGTTTCTGTATGTCTTTGTTAGTGACCACTGAGCTGTGACCTCCACAAACTTTATACCAGTAAAAGCACAACAAGACTAAGAAGTGCCAGCCATAGAGTTTGTGGTACCAAGGCTGCTGCTGCTGCTGCTGCTGCTTCGTGGTAGTAGTAGTATTCGTAGTAGTATTCGTAGTAGTATTCGTAGTAGTATTCGTAGTAGTAGTAGTAGTAGTATTCGTAGTAGTAGTAGTAGTAGTAGTAGTATAGGCAGGATCTCACACCATGTCAGAAAAGACGTTCAACGTCTACTTTTGATTTACATTTTGTTGAGTTGTCAACTGACATGAATTGTACGTCAAATCAACAACAAAATTCACCATGTCATTGGATTTTAGTTGTGGATGCATCTCAATCCACCCCATCCGCCGATGTCGCACTTCTGCATCTGTGGTGAAAGGTGGCAGAGCTAGAGCGGTGTTTGTCAGACCATGAGACATCCCGAAAATCAGTCTTCTTACAAAATCATCTGGAGCGTCCGAACTGTTTGTCCTAAAAACTATTATGGAAAGACGAGACTCCGTTTTGCTCTACGACCCCCACAAGCGTCTTGGAACTCATCTGAAGTTGATACAGTCGATCTGCCAACTTCTGTCTGTAGCATCCGAACAGTTTGGGCTACACACTAATACCCCTATGTGGAAATGTGAGACTCATGGACACGTACATGTCGGTTGTTTTGCTCTAGGATGCCCACAGACCTCACAAGACTCGCCTGAAGGTCCCCAGGTACCAGTTGAAAAAATTTATGGAAGTATATATGGAGACAATTTGAACAAAATGAAGGAATTGAACAATATAGGTACAGCTTCCTTTTTAGTCACCATGGATGTGGAGTCTCTATACACCACCATTGAAAATGGATTGGCAGCTATGCACCATTTCTTGAGTACCCGGCCTGAGACTGAGATGCCTCCCACAGAATTCATTCTCACTGACTGAATGGACTCTTAATAATAACATATTTGTCTTTCAGGACCGTATTTTTAAACAATTCAAAGGATGTCAGAATTTGCTCGCTTTTTACATTCAGATAACTAGGTTCATTAGCCACGTTTTATATTATTGGATTTATTATATTGTTTTGTTAAATTTCAACTGCCAGTATGGGAAAGTCCAAGGTAAGCAGTTAAGAAGTTGTTGGCTAACGTTAGCTAGCTAAAGTTTTCTAACTAACGTTAGGTTAGCTAGCTAGCTATTGACACGATTCAGGTTATTGTAAACGGAATATACTGGGAACTATATTGAAGATTGTCTTATCAGCATGTGGATGTTTAGCTAGGTGGATGAGAGAGGTTGTGTTTTCTCTAGCAGGAGGTAAGCTTGGTTTCTTATATGGTGTTGAGTAAAGCTTAAACCATGTATTTAGATTGTAGGTAGGTAGTTGTAGTTAGGTATTGTAGGTAGTTTATTTAGGTAGTTATTTAGGTAGTTATTGTAGGTTTCTGTAGGTAATTATTGTAGGTAAGTATTGTATACGGCGGAGCCCGGCGAAGCACGAGGCTAGCTAGCTAGCGGGTAGTTACTGGTAACGTTTAGCAACGGTGGATAGTTGTTTCCAATGTTATTTCACGCTTAAGAGTACCTGTAATTAAGCCAGCTAGCTACCTACCATTCAGCCGTTTTTTCTAACCTCATTATCTGAGGCATCAACGTTAGGTAGTTAGTAGCTACTGTACTTAATTACACCTACTGATTGCAGAAGACAAATGTCAGCTGGCGTCGGGTAAGTTTGGCTTTATACATAGCTTGGGCTTTGTCGAGTAAGGCTTAATTATGTATTTAGATTGTAGTTAGGTATTGTAGGTAGGCATCGCGGGCTGTTGTGGGTAGTTATTGTAGGTTAGCATTGTATTCGGCTGTGCCCGGTGTAGCACGAAGCTAGCTAGCTAGCTAGCCGTTTTTCAAACAAAGTCAACACAGTAGCCATTGCTAGCTAGCCAACACGACCAGCTAATTGTACTGTAGAAGCTAAATACAATATATTTGTGCTAGCTAGCCAACGTTTAATTATTGCTGCGTTATGATTGGAACTAGACACGGACACGAATTATCTGTTTAGTGTGTTAACACACTATTGGTAGTTTGTTGTAACCAAGTATTGGTGCTAAACTGTGTGTTATTGGATGCTAGCATGCTAGTTAGCTATGGCGTCATAGTTAGGCATCGTGGGCTGTTGTGGGTAGTTATTGTAGGTTAGCATTGTTTTCGGCGGTGCCGGGTGTAGCACGAAGCTAGCTAGCTAGCCGTTTTTCAAACAAAGTCAACACAGTAGCCATTGCTAGCTAGCCAACACGACCAGCTAACTGTACTGTAGCAGCTAAATACAATATATTTGTGCTAGCTAGCCAACGTTTAATTATTGCTGCGTTATGAAAGGGAACTAGACACGGACACGAATTATCTGTTTAGTGTGTTAACACACTATTGGTAGTTTGTTGTAACCAAGTATTGGTGCTAAACTGTGTGTTATTGGATGCTAGCATGCTAGTTAGCTATGGTGTCATATTTAGCTAGCTGAATAAAGTAAGTTGAGTCTATTCCTTGAAACATTGAACCGCTGTAGTTCACAACAATTCTAATTTCTAAAGTGGAAGTTGGGAGAGTTTTTATTCGGGTGGTTCAGTGAAACAATTATAGTTTCTGAGGTGGAAGTTTTGGTGAGGGGAGGCCCTACTCTCTCCTTTCCCAGATGTTTAGTTCATTTCATTCCGATCTCCTCTGCATTATTGTAGCCATTTGCTACAGCCTGTCAACTATGCCTCTGCCTATCCCTGTTCTCTCCTCTCCACACAGGCTACACAAACGCCTCACACCGCGTGGCTGCTGCCTCTCTAACCTGGTGGTCCCTGCACGCACCCCACACCTGGAGTTCCAGGTCTCAGGCAGCCTCTGGAACTGCCGTTCTGCTGCCAACAAAGCTGACTTCATCCCAGCCTATGCTAACCTCCAGTCCCTTGACTTCCTGGCACTGACGGAAACATGGATTACCACTGAAAACACTGCTACTCCTACTGCTCTCTCCTCGTCTGACCATGTGTTCTCGCATACCCCGAGAGCATCTGGTCAGAGGGGTGGTGGCACAGGAATCCTCATCTCTCCCAAGTGGACATTCCCAATTTTTCCCCTAACCCATCTGTCTATCTCCTCATTTGAATTCCATGCTGTCACAGTCACTAGCCCATTTAAGCTTAATATCCTTGTCATCTATCGCCCTCCAGGTTCCCTTGGAGAGTTCATCAATGAGCTTGACGCCTTGATAAGTTCCTTTCCTGAGGATGGCTCACCCCTCACAGTTTTGGGGGATTTCAACCTCCCTACGTCTACATTTGACTCATTTCTCTCTGCCTCCTTCTTTCCACTCCTCTCCTCTTTTGACCTCACCCTCTCACCGTCCCCCCTACTCACAAGGCAGGCAATACGCTTGACCTCATCTTTACTAGATGCTGCTCTTCTACTAATCTCACTGCAACTCCCCTCCATGTCTCCGACCACTACTTTGTTTCCTTTTCTCTCTCGCTCTCCTCCAACACTACTCACTCTGCCCCTACACAGATGGTAATGCGCCGCCGCAACCTTCGGCTCTCTCTCTCCCACTACTCTCTCCTCTTCCATCCTATCATCTCTTCCCTCTGCTCAATCCTTCTCCCTCCAATCTCCTGATTCTGCCTCCTCAACCCTCCTCTCCTCCCTTTCTGCATCCTTTGACTCTCTGTGTCCCCCTATCCTCCCGGCCGGCTCGGTCCTCCCCTCCAGCTCCGTGGCTTGATGACTCATTGCGAGCTCACAGAACAGAGCTCCGGGCAGCGGAGCGGAAATGGAAGAAAACTAAACTCCCTGCCGAACTGTCATCTTTCACTCCCTCCTCTCTACATTTTCTTCATCTGTTTCTGCTGCTAAGGCCACTTTCTACCACTCTAAATTCCAAGCATCTGCCTCTAACCCTAGGAAGCTCTTTGCCACGTTCTCCTCCCCTGCTGAATCCCCCCCTCTCTCTCTGTGGATGACTTCGTCAACCACTTTGAAAAAAGAAGGTTGACGACATCCGATCCTCGTTTGTTAAGTCTAATGACACTGCTGGTCCTACTCACACTGCCCTACCCTATGCTTTGACTTCTTTCTCCCCTCTCTCTCCAGATAAAATCCTGCGACTTGTGACTGCAGGCCGCCCAACAACCTGCCCGCTTGACCCCATCCCCTCCTCTCTTCTCCAGACCATCTCCGGTGACCTTCTCCCCTACCTCACCTCGCTGATCAACTCATCCTTGACCGCTGGCTATGTCCCTTCCGTCTTCAAGAGAGCGAGAGTTGCACCCCTTCTCAAAAAAACCAACACTCGATCCCACTGATGTCAACAACTACAGACCAGTATCCCTTCTTTCTTTTCTTTCCAAAACTATTGAGCGTGCCGTCTTTAGCCAACTCTCTTGCTATCTCTCTCAGAATGACCTTCTTGATCCAAACCAGTCAGGTTTCAGGACTGGTCATTCAACTGAGACTGCTCTTCTCTGTGTCACGGAGGCTCTCCGCACTGCTAAAGCTAACTCTCTCTCCTCTGCTCTTGTCCTTCTAGACCTGTCTGCTGCCTTTGATACTGTGAACCATCAGATCCTCCTCTCCACCCTCTCCGAGCTGGGCATCTCCCGGCGCGGCTCACTCCTGGATTGCGTCCTACCTGACCGGTCGCTCCTACCAAGTGGCGTGGCGAGAAGCTGTCTCCGCACCACGTGCTCTCACCACTGGTGTCCCCCAGGGCTCAGTTCTAGGCCCTCTCCTATTCTCCCTATACACCAAGTCACTTGGCTCTGTCATATCCTCACATGGCCTCTCCTATCATTGCTACGCTGACAATACACAACTAATCTTCTCCTTTCCCCCTTCTGATAACCAGGTGGCGAATCGCATCTCTGCATGTCTGGCAGACATATCAGTATGGATGACGGATCACCACCTCAAGCTGAACCCTGGCAAGACGGAGCTGCTCTTCCTCCCGGGGAAGGACTGCCCGTTCCATGATCTCGCCATCACGGCTGACAACTCCGTTGTGTCCTCCTCCCAGAGTGCGAAGAGCCTTGGCGTGACCCTGGACAACACCCTGTCGTTCTCCGCTAACATCAAGGCGGTGACCCGATCCTGCAGGTTCATGCTCTACAACATTCGGAGAGTACGACCCTGCCTTACACAGGAAGCGGCACAGGTCCTAATCCAGGCACTTGTCATCTCCCGTCTGGATTACTGCAACTCGCTGTTGGCTGGGCTCCCTGCCTGTGCCATTAAACCCCTACAACTCATCCAGAATGCCGCAGCCCGTCTGGTGTTCAACCTTCCCAAGTTCTCTCCACGTCACCCCGCTCCTCCGCACACTCCACTGGCTTCCAGTTGAAGCTCGCATCTGTTACAAGACCATGGTGCTTGCCTATGGAGCTGTGAGGGGATCGGCACCTCTGTACCTTCAGGCTCTGATCAGTCCCTACACCCAAACGAGGGCATTGCGTTCATCCACCTCTGGCCTGCTGGCTCCCCTTCCTCTGCGGAAGCATAGTTCCCGCTCAGCCCAGTCAAAACTGTTCGCTGCTCTGGCACCCCAATGGTGGAACAAGCTCCCTCACGACGCCAGGACAGCGGAGTCACTCACCACCTTCCGGAGACATTTGAAACCCCACCTCTTTAAGGAATACCTGGGATAGGATAAAGTAATTCCACCCCAAAAGGCTAAAAGAGAACATTCCATATGGCCAATTCCAAAGAGTATGCAGAATTTGCGATCAGGAAACAGACTACAGTGTCAAATCTACTGAATTTGAGAATTGCTTATTGAATCGGGGTTACAGCGCTCAGGTCATGAAAGATGCAGGTGTAAGGGCTTGACAGAGAGAACTTGTTGCGAAGGGGAGAGTCTTGTGATGCACCAGAGAGAGTGTACTTTGTTACAAAATACAGCACTGGGCCTCCCGAGCTGCGGTCTAAGGCACTGCATCGCAGTGCTAGAGGCGTGACTACAGACCCGGGTTTGATCCCGGGCTGTATCACAACCGGCCTTGATCGGGAGTCCCATAGGGCGGTGCACAATTGGCCCAGCGTCGTCCGGGTTAGGGGAGGGTTTGGCCGGGGGGTCTTTACTTGGCTCATCGCGCTCTAGCGACTCCTTGTGGCGGACCGGGCGCCTGCAGGCTGACCTCGGTCGTCAGGGGAATGGTGTTTCCTCTTGACACATTGGTGCGGCTGGCTTCCGGGTTAAGCGGGTGGGTGTTAAGAAGCGCGGTTTGGCGGGTCATGTTTCGGAGGACGCATGACTCGACCTTCGCCTCCCGAGCCCATTGGGGAGTTGCAGCGATGAGACAAGATCGAAATTGGGGAGAAAAAGGGTGTAAAATACAATAAAATAAATACAGCACTGACCAAGAGAACATTCAAATAATCATAAAAAATAATTGGGGAATCATCCAAAGTGATACGCAACTACGACAAGTCTTTCCTGAGCCACCAGTCATAAAACTTTAAGAGATATCCTACCCTAAATGGCAAATTAGTCCACAGTTATCTTCCGGGTGACTCTAAAAAAACTTGGCGAGACCACAAACTCAGGCGCTCTTTTAAATGAAACAAGTGCAACCATTGCAGAAATATTGCACAGCAAAAGTATTTTGTTGACACAGCTTCTAAAATGGAGAATCAAGTCAAGCATTTCATTAACTGCAAAACCACTCATGTAATCTACAGATTGGAATGTCCACAGTGTTCTACATTGGACAGACAAAGAGATGCCTTCATGACTGCTTAGTGGAACACAAGTACATCATATGGGTAGGCAATGAAGACTACCCCGTGGCAAGGCACTTCAAGTCCTTACAACATGGCGACCCTGCCTCCCTACAAGCTATGGGTATTGATGTTCTGGCCTCAATTAGAAAAGGGGACCATCTTAAACAGATAAACCAAAGGGAAAGTTTTGGGATTTACAAACTACAGGCCACTAAATTCCCTGATTTAAATGAAGATATGTATTTCTCACCTTTCCTGTAGGGTCGTGAGAGGTCCCTTTGCTGTCATCTAGTGGACATATTGCTCTATTGCCCTCAGCTATGTTTAGACTGTTGTGGTCCATGTTTGCTGTGTTCGAGTGTACTATATATATATATATTTTTTATAAAATAGATGGCTCTCCAATTCTTAACACTTTGCCCAGTCATTTTCAAGGTTAGAACTACCTTTCTAGGGGTTCTGATGCTTCTTGCCTTGATTTGCATTTTTGATAACATATCTACAGTATTTCACTTTTTAATGTGTATAGTATTGCTTACTAGGTGTTGTCCAATGAATTCTGTAACCACTCCCTCTTCAAATCAGGGTTGATTGGAAAAGGCTGTTCAAAAGAGGACATTGTATTATAATACATTTGTACTCACTGACGAAGGCCATGCAGCCGAAACACTACACACCTGATTCAAATGATCAAAGCTTGATGATAAGTTGATTATTTGAATCAGCTGTATAGTGCTAGGGCAAAAACCAAAACGTGCACCCCTTGGGGTCCCGAGGACCGAGTTTGGAAAACCCTGGGTTTAGGTTTACAATTAGGGTTACAATTAGGGTTAGGTTTAGGGTTATGAGTTAGGGTTAGGTTTTGTTTTAGGGTTTTGGGGTTGGGGTTAGGGTTAGGTTAAGAGTTAGGGTTAGGGTTAGGTTTAGGGAAAATATGATTTTTAATGGGAATCAATTATTTGGTCCCGACAAGTATAGTAAAACAAATGCGTGTGTATGTGTAAGAGAGCGAGAGAGAGAGAGAGAGAGAGAGAGAGAGAGAGAGAGAGAGAGAGAGAGAGAGAGAGAGAGAGAGAGAGAGAGCGTGTGTCGGTGTGTTAGAGAGAGCAAGAAAGCGAGAAAGTGAGAGAGACGGAGAGTGAGTTCTGTGTAGCTTATCGGTACAGTTCTAAGGCAAAGTCCCTTTGATGTTATTGTTATAAACATTTATATCCATTCCCAGGGGAGAGTAGGGGCATTTCTGAGAGGTCAACTCTGAGTACCTGTCAAAACACTTCCTTTCTGTGTCACAACTAGAACAATAATAATGGTCTAGCCTACATTCACTAGGTCTCAAAGAGCTTTTCATTGTAAGCACCATTGTGTAGCACCAAACACAGAGTGTGTTAAATGCTCTCTCTTTGTCTCAGCCCTTCCATAGTGAAGATCGGCTGGTTTAGGAGTGGTATTAGACTGCCACTCTTCGGCAGTAAATATTAGCTACACCTTCACACAGTTCTGAGAAATTGAATTCACTGAGGTCTCAAGATGAAAGAAACAAGGCTACTGTTTGTTTTGTAATCGACAGTAATGTCAAATAAATGTAGAGATTGTTTGTTGTATAGTGCTCGTCTTGTGTTTATTGTTACAATTAGGTTTAATAGGACTGCAATTATAATTGTTTCATTAGGCTAAAGGCGTAAGTGTCCAGGTGTATCAGACTAATTCTGAAAGACTGTGAGAGCTTGTAGGTTTCAGCAGCCAAGATGACAAGCAACACCAGGTACAAGAGCCGCCCGCTCAGATCAGGTATGCACATTACTCCAGCTGATCAACAATCAATCAATGGCACATTGATCATGATTTATAACCGATATGGATTAATAACGATAACTGTTCTAAATATATTTGCTATAACTGTTTGCTTTCTCTCTCCTCTCACTTGCGCATTGCAATGACCAGACGGTTCCATCTCCATCTTTCACCTGCCCCACCGGGTCTCTCGTGCTCCGCTGCCGATCCCCATGGAATAATACTCCATCGGATATGGTTTCCATTAACAGAGGATGGAGGAGAGGTAAGAACTGTGACCCGTTATAACCGTTTATAACTGACCTGTCGGCCCATATGACTACGGCCTGTCTGTGTTATGAGAAAAGCGCTGTTGAAATTCCATTATCTAACTTTACTCACATAAGTCATGTCCTAATAAGGCTATAATCGAAATGGTATTACCACATTTGAAATTATATTCAATAAATGTTCTCTCTAATATGGGAAAGAGAGGAATATTTTGTCCTCTACGGCATCTTTGAAGAAAGTATTACCAAGCCCTAGAATGAATGATCATATTACGTCTGCATGGTGCCACTTATCTTTTGTTACGATGTCTTATCACGGCAGCGGGCGGAAGCAGCAGCCAGTTGGGGCACTAGGGAAAGAATCTAAGACCATTTCCGCTCCGTGACCCCAATTAGGACGCTGGGCACAACAGCATTGTCTTATCTTATCACACACACAAGCACACACTGTACCAAACATTGTCCGCTATTATTTGGCAGAATGAATGGCTTTGCTCTCATATCAGAGTAAGCGTATGTCTCTCTCTCTCGCGCTCGCTCTCGCGCTTGCTCGCTCACACACACACACACACACACACACACACACACACACACACACACACACACACACACACACACACACACACACACGCACACGCACACGCACACACACACACACACACATCTTGTACAACTAACCTTGTGGGGACACACAATTCAGTCCCATTCAAAATCATATTTTCCCTTAACCCCTAACCCTAACCCGTACCCTTACCCTAACCCTACCCTTAACCCTAACCCAAAAACATAACCCTAAACCTAACCCTAGCTCCTAACCCTAACCCTAAAAATAACCCTAGCTCTTAACTCTAAACCTAATTCTAACCCTAACATTAATTCTAACCTTAACCCTAAACCCCCTAGAAATAGCATTTGACCTTGTGGGGACCAACAAAATGTCCCCAGTTGGTCAAATTTGTGTTTGTTTACTTCTTATAGCATAGTATAGTCAAACACGTCCACACAACACAACACACACACACACACACACACACACACACACACACACACACACACACACACACACACACACACACACACACACACACACACACACACACACACACACACACACACATACACAGACAGAGAGAGCTGTGCACAGATCACAGAGATAGGTGTCTCTGTATGTTTCTCTATCTCCATGTGGGTAGCTGACTATTTACATACTGCTGTCTGTGAAGGTGCTCACTGCCCATCTTACAGCTCCCTAGTCTAGGGTTGGCCAACCTCCAAGCTCCCAGAGAAAGCTGGGTGTGCAGGATTTTACACCATTTTTTTTTAAAACGTCAAATTGGCCACTGTATTTTTGGATAGTCGTTAGCCATCGTCATAGCAACCCCTGTTAATGCGATTGTCTTTCAGCACTGCCAGAGGAGATACCGCAGCGTGAAACGGCTTGGCTTTCCTCTTCCAATCTCTCTCTTTCTATCCTTTCCTTTTCTCGCTGTCTCTTTTTCTCTACAGTACTCACTCACACTCCTCCACTCTCTCCCCCTCTCCCCTTTGCCACATGATGCGAGCACCAGCTGTTCTGGACGACTGTGTGATCTCGCTCTCCATAGCCGATATGAGAAAGACCTTTAAATATCCAACTGAACGAAATTAATACGTATATAAGAATTATGTTCATTGACTACAGCTCAGCGTTCAACACCATAGTGCCCTCCAAGCTCATCACTACGCTCAGGACCCTGGGACTGAACACCTCCCTCTGCAACTGGATACTGGACTTCCTGGCGGACCACCCCCCAGGTGGTGAGGGTAGGCAACAACACATCCACCATTCTGACCATCAACACGGGGGCCCCTCAGGAATGTGTGTTTAGTCCCCTCCTGTAGTCCCTGTTCATCCACAACGGTGACTCCAACATCATCATCAAGTTTGCTGACGACACGATGGTGGTAGGACTGATCACCGACGACAATGAGACAGCCTATAGGGAGGAGGTCAGAGACCTGGCAGTGTAGTACCAGGCCAACCACCTCTCCCTCAACGTCAGCAAGACAAAGGAGCTGATCGTGGACTGCAGGAAACAGTGGGGCGAGCACACCCCCGTCCACATCGATGGTGCTGTAGTGGAGTGGGTGACTCTATGCACACACAGTGGACTCTACCCGCACACACACACACACACACACACACACACACACACACACACACACTACTTAAGCCTAGGGCTGTTACGGTGACCGTATTACCCGAACACCTGCGGTCACGAGTCATGACAGCAGTCAAATTCCACGTGACTGTTTAGTCACGGTAATTAGGCTTCTCCAAGCTCTGATGCTGCTGATGGTCATCAGTAGCCTACCAAACTTGCTAACTGCCTGGTACTCAGCACTCTATTGTCCTTCTAATCACTCTGACATCAATGCAAATGTAATCAAAAATCGAATCAAAAACTTAATGAGAGCCCATGAGCTGATGTTGCGCAACATTTCTACGAGCTATGCATTTGCGTGAGAAAACAGAGCGATGGCCTCTATTAAAAAGAGGAGGATCATTTCTATAGGCTAGGCCTACTATATTTATTTCTCAACTTTCCTAATATTAAGCACATTGCTTCTCTTTAAAACAGGAGTATAGCTTACCTGGCTGGCATGAAAATGAACCACGGAAAAGCGTCCTCCATTCGCTATTTAAGTGCATAGGTGACATGTATTTTTTTCCACTGCCCCTGTTTTCGAGACAGGTGCATGACAATGGTCCATTCTAAATCAAAGCAAATTTCACACATATATTATTTAGTATATGTAAAGACAAGATTAAATCAAGAATAGTGTGATGGTGACAATATTAGCCTATCACTTGTGAATGATATATTATCACCTGTGAATGATGCCCAGCTTAAGGCAAACAGCACATGCTTCTTTTTTGTGACTTTTTCGAATCATAGTCACACACCTCATGTAGCCTTGCCCATAGGCCTATATGTTTTGATAAGGTTTGTATCACAACTAAAGTGGCCAAATAACTTCTTAAAATGAAGCACATTAATCTGCTTTACAACGGGTGTAGAGCCTAACTGGCATACATACGCAGCGCGTGAGTTTAAAGTTTGGGGAAGAGCATTTTCACCATCACCATAAAAATGCACCTTTATAATAAAAGCATTACATGCATAATCGCATTTGTGGTCACTTTTGAAAATGGTATTTTCCTGCTATTGGAACATTCATGCTTATAGCCTACTGCCGTGTGCACATTGCTGCGCTTATAATGTTAAGAAATAGCCTAGTAGTTTATCAACAATCTCATCTGTTGGGTCAGGCTCATTGCTTAAAACAAGTTTTTTGATGCTAGTGGTTGTATTAATTTGGGATCTATCGCATCCCACAACTGTCCCAGACTATGTTTGGAATATTTATTTATTGCAGATATTTGCTTGACAATCACCGGCTGACAAAATGTCATGACCACCACAGCCCTACTTACACCCACACATATAACATGCGCACACATGCATACTGACTCCACACACACACACACACACACACGCACACACACGCACACACACGCACACACACGCACACACACGCACACACACGCACACACACGCACACACACGCACACACACGCACACACACGCACACACACAAACACACACACACGCTGCTGCTACTGTCTATTATATATCCTGTTGCCTAGTCACTTTAACCCTACCTATATGTACATATCTACCTCAATTACCTCGTACCCCTGCACATAGACTCAGTACTGGTACTCCCTGTATATAGCCATGTTATTTTTACTTGTTATTGTTATTCATTATTCACTGTGTATTTATTCCTTGTGTCACTATTTCAATTTTATTTTTTATTTTTTATCTTTAACTTTGCATTGTTGGAAAAGGACCCGTAAGTAAGCATTTCACTGTTAGTTTACACCTGTTGTTTACGAAGCATGTGACAAATTATATTATATTTGATTTGATGATGCAGGCCTTTATGTAACTAAGGAGTCAGAAGTACAGATGGTCTCTCAGAGCTCAGTGTATGCCCTGATCTGTGGTCATATTGTAGCGGAGAGCAGTGACGTAGAAAATGTCAACATGTAAGGAGCAGGACACTCGCAGGCATGCACGCACAAACAAACACACGCACACGTACGTATGTACACACACACGTACACAAGCAAGTACACACGCACATACACGCATGCACACACACACACACGTACGTAAGCACACCAGAGGCCAGAAAGTCAGAGGGAGACTCTATCCCTGGGGCATCGTAGAGGGTAGGTGTATGAGTGTTGCGTGTGTATGTAATGTGTGTCTGTGTATGAACTTGTGTGTATGTGTGCCTGCAGTGGAGAACCAGTCTCATTGTGACTTTGTGAAGCTGAGGATCATGCTGATCAGGACCCATTTGCACGACGTGAAGGACATCTCCTGTGACTGCCACTACGAGAACTACAGGGCACAGTGCATACAGACCATGACCAGGTAGCCAAAGGCTGTGTGTGTATCAGTGTGTGCGTGTGTGTGTGCATGTGTGTATGTGTGTGTGTATCAGAGCTAACCTTGCTGTTTCTCTCTACTCCAGTAAAATGAATACAGATAACCGTGTGGAGAGCCCAATCCCCATCCTGCCCTTGTCCACCCCCGACATGGAGACAGAGAAACTCATCAAGATGAAGGACGAGGAGGTAGTGAACTGTTAATTACAATTAATTAATGACATTCAAAGTATATGATAGCAGGGTTGGGGAGTAACTGATTACGTGTAATCAGTTACATGTAATCTGATAAAAAACAAAAATGAACTGTACGTTAACAGCTAAAATATTGTAATCAGATTACAGATACTTTTGAAAAAGTAGATGATTACTTCTTGGATTACTGAAAAATTCTGAAAGGATGTTTGCGAAAAAAATACATGTACATTCAATTCAGCATTAAAAAAAGGCTTTGTTCCACCGGAGCGAGTCAGAGACCACTATCATTTGCCCCTGAGAAACACGTTTGATGGGCCCTCTTTGTCTTTTTGTAATATATTTTAAAGGGAAAGTAATCTAAAAGTAACTGAAAGTAATCAGGTTATTACCGATTACAATTTTGTACAGGTAACTAGTAACTGTAATGGATTACATTTAGAAAGTAACCTACCCAACCCTGTATGATAGTGGTTTGCATTGATATAATGCTATAGTCTCATGCGTACTGGACACATATACATTGTGTGGGGAAAGTTGTTTTTTCTTTCTCCTTTCCTCTGTACAGCTTTGTCTCTTTCACTCTCCATCGCTCTCTCTCTTTCTTCCTTCCCTCTTTCTCTCTCTGTAGTTGAGGACGATGCAGGAGTGTTACAGGAGGGGGTCGCAGTTCCGGAGCGACCCACTAGGTGTCATCCTCCGACAACCTTAGGCACCTCCTCCCTCACAGTCTGGACTAATCAGTATCCTATTGGTGTCACCTGTGTCTACCTGTTCACGTGTGTATTTATGCCCTGTGTTCCCTTGCTCAGTTTTCTCTGCTAGTTTCTCTATGTCCAGCAGTACTACTCGGTGTCTGATCGGAGACCTATGTACAGGTACTTGAGAAGTGTTCTCCCTGTTTCGTTATTTGTTTCAGTCGTAGGTAGTATTTCGTATTTTGGCTGTCAGACGGTTTTTGGAGACTTATTTGCTCCGCCTTTCTTTTATCGTGATTAGTCCATTCTTTTGTATTCTGGCTACGGGACCACCAGTAAAGATCCTTGTTTCACCATCTCTGCCTACTGCCTACTGTATATCCTGCACCGCACCTGGGTTACACCTCACACCAACCCCTACACAGAAGATGCTTCAGAAGATGCAGATGCAACATGAGCACGACCTGTGAACCCTGACCCTTTACCTTTTACCCCAGAGCTTTCACCTCTCTCTTCTCACCTAATGACATGTGGGAGGTGTAACACAGGTTCAATCACGTGCTGAACAATCACACGCTGCCACCTGACCACTGCCTCTTAAACGGAAGCATGTCTGAACATTCTGTAGTTGTTACACCCTCTTCTGAATATGTGCATGTCACCAAGCACTAACAAAGAAACTGGACACATGGTAAAACCAACACTAAACACTCTCCAAACCATCGACATTATGGATTGGCCACACCCTACACTGGAGTATGACTTTTAAACAGGGTCAAGCATTTTGTCAATGTTTTGTTGGTGTTGTGAAAAACCTAAGAAACGATGCTTTGTTGGATACCGTCAGAAGCCAAGACTATAGCCAAGCTTTGTAGCATTGTAGTAGATTTGCACCTTAGATTGCAGTTGATGTCCAAGCCTGTTTTTGAATTTAAGGGAAGTTAATTGGTACTTAATAAGACTGTTTATGATTATGGTTGACTATGTCTTTTGCACTCTACTGGATCACACTGTTATTCTGTTTATAACCTTGGGTTCTTTGTTATTTATTCTAATTTATGGTGTGTGTGCATGAGTAAAAGTGATCATGTGAAATTGTGAGTGTGTGCGTGTGTGTGTGTGTGTGAATGCGTGTGTGTTTATAGTTTTTGTGTATGTTAGAGTAATAGAGAGAATGTGTCTCTATGTCAGAAACATAGACCACAGTGCCATTTCCTGTCCAACAGAAGTTATGAAACGAACCAAAGTTTTGAGCGATAATAAATATTTTCCCTTTGTTCCATTGACAGACTGAGGCTTTCTAAAGCACCACTTCTGTCTCTGAGGGTTCTCTTATGGAACAAGGGCAAAGTGTTACAGCACAATCAATATTCTGAGAGTCTACTTTAGATTATATTAGATAAAGAAACATTAGATCAAACTCAAATAAAAAACATTATATGCCCAGAACCCACCTACTTGACAAGATTATATTACACATTTTTGGTGTGTGTGTGTGTGTGTGTGTGCACCTGTGTGTCAATGGTGGTGATGTTTAGCCTGTATGTTGGTCCATCCCATTGTTGTACGTAACATAGATGAGTAGATATGTCAGCATGATCAAGGTTGTGTCCACATAACACAGTGATGTCTCACACCGGTGCTCATCACTCAATAAAAACCCACTGTTGTACCTTTGATGCTCACTAATATTACTGTGTGTGTTTGGGTGTGTGGCTAAGCATCGGACAGTGACTTAAAATGTTTTACTCCTGATACATGGCTGTGCTGTGTGCAACCACAACAAATAGTCTCATCATAGGTTACTGTACACTGTGTTGTTCAGTGCTAGTTAATCTTCTACGTCATCATACCATATACTTTGGGACGTGCCACAGCTATTCGTCCACAGTCACACTTCCTCTGGATGAACTTTCTCATAGACACTCATCTAAGGTCAGCTTTATGTTTTCCCCCTCTAATGGCTAAAGTTAGGATTTGGTGAGGGTAAACTGACCCTAGATCTGTGCCTAAGGACAACTGCTTTGCCTGCCTATGAGGATGAGACAAGGCCTGTCGTCCCCTATGACAGGTAAACACATGACTCACGTATGGTTGATTATGAGCCAAAATGGTAAGGAGAAATGTAACCAGTCTGGTTATTCTAGGGTTGACATTAAGGGAGTAGTCCCCCTAAGGTTTCCTTGTTCACTCTTATGTTATAGGTCCTGTGTATGGAATACATTTTTTCCACTGCTCTTTAAGGACAACACAGACCAAGATACTGGGACCTACACAGATTTATTGAAACCAAATCTTTGGGTTTTATAACATAATTCTGAGAAAAATGGAGGGAAAGTCTGAATCCAACTATGAAAGAGGTGTGCCCATGAATTACTTTCTCATTTAGTCTACATGTACAACCAATTTAGTACACCAGTACAACACATTTTCCTATTGAGATGTATATAGAGTAAGTGCTGCAATATATACATTGTGTATAAGTCCTGTCCCATAGGGCGGCGCACAATTGTCCCAGCGTCGTCCCGGGTTTGGCCGGTGTAGGCCGTCATTGTAAATAAATACATTGCTACAGGGCAGTTAGTGTTTTACAGTGTGTTAATCAGATTGAACACCATGGAAGGCATTGGTTTTAAAGGAGACTACAATGTTTTAAAGTTTTGTTGGTTGCCATGTTTCCTAATGACGTTAGTGTGATGAGTGATTTTGAAGGCGTCAGGCGCAGGAGGGTAAATCACAGAATAAAAGGTTTATTCCGAAAACACAGCAGTACGCAGCAATGCGTCAAACACTCCAGTCCGTATTCCGCACTGGAAAAGAACAAGGCACACGGGTGAATATCCCAGTGATACAAAATAGCAAGAGCTCCACCGAGCTAATCGAACCTCCACAATAAACAATCACACACAAAGACAAAGGGGCAGAGGGAACACTTATACAGGTACTGATGAGGGGATATGAACCAGGTGTGTGTAATAAACAAGACAAAACAAATGGAATGATGAGATGAGGAGCGGCAGTGGCTAGAAGGCTGGTGACGACGAACGCCGAAGCCTGCACGAACAAGGAGAGGAGGCAACATCAGAGGAAGTCGTGACATTACCCCCCCTTGACGCGCAGCTCCAGCAGCGCGCCGACACCGGCCTCAGGGACGGCCAGGAGGACGCGGAGCAGGGCGAGCCGGATGGCGAGGGTGGAAATCCCGCAACAGGGAGGGATCGAGGATATCCCTCTCCGGGACCCAGCACCGCTCCTCCGGACCGTACCCAACCCACTCCACGAGGTACTGAAGAACCCCCACCCGATGTTTCGAATCCAGGATGGAACGGACGCAGTATGCCAGGGCCCCTTCGATGTCCAAAGGGGGTGGAGGGACCTCCCGCACCTCAGACTCCAGGAGCGGACCAGCCACCACCGGCCTGAGGAGAGACACATGGAACGAGGGGTAAATATGGTAATCTGGAGGGAGTAGTAACCCATAGGTAACCTCGTTTATTCTCCTCAGGACTTTGAATGACCCCACAAACCGCGGGCTCAACTTCCGGCAGGGCAGGCGGAGGGGCAGATTCCGGGTCGTGAGCCAGACCCGATCACCCGGTACAAAGAACGGGGCCTCACTGCGGTGGCGGTCAGCGTTGGTGGACATGAGCAGTGTTCCACATCTCCTCTGTGCACCGAAACCAGTCATCCACCGCAGGAGCTTCGGTCTGGCTCTGATGCCACGGTGCCAGAACCGGCTAATAACCTAAAACACATTGGAATGGCGATAGGTTAGTGGTGGAGTGGCGGAGAGAGTTCTGGGCCCATTTGGCCCATGGCAAGAACACCGACCACTCCCCCGGCCGGTCCTGGCAGTGGGACCGCAGGAACCTACCCACATCCTGATTCACCCGTTCCACCTGCCCATTACTTCTTGGAGAAGAAGGCACAGGGGCGGAGCTTGGGTGGCGTGCTCGAGCATTGAGATAGGACAGCGCCTATCCCTACCTCGGATGCATCCATCTCCACTACGAATGGTAATGATGGATCGGGATGGGCCAGTACCGGGGCTGAGGTGAACAGAGCCTACAGGTTACTGAAAGCCCTGTCAGCCTCAGCAGACCAGCGGAGCCGGGACGGCCCACCCTTCAACAGAGAGGTGATGGGAGCTGCAACCTTGCCAAAGCCCCGGCTAAACCTCCGATAGCTGTTGCCAAAGCCAATAAAGCGCTGCACCTCTTTTACCGTAGTTGGAGTCGGCCAATTACGCATGACTGAAATGCGATCTCCTTCCATCGCCACACCTGAGGTGGTAATGCGGTATCCGAGGAAGGAGACGTTGTTGGAAAAATAGACACCATTTTCTGCCTTGGCATAAAGGTCATGTTCCAACAGTCGGCCCAGCACTTTGCGAACCAGGGACACATGCTCGGCACGCGTGGCGGAATACACCAGAATGTCACCGATGTAGATCACTACACCACGACCAAGCATGTACCGAAACACCTCGTTCACAAAGGACTGGAAGACGGATGGAGCATTCATCAAATTGTACGGCATCACCAGGTATTCGTAATGCCCCGTGGTTGTGCTGAATGCTGTCTTCCACTCGTCCCCCTCTCGGACACGCACCAGGTTGTACGCACTCCGGAGATCTAATTTTGTGAAGAAGCGCACCCCATGCATTGACTCGATTACAGATGAAATGAGGGGTAGAGGATAACTATAACGTATTGTCCCCTTGTTGAGTATTCGGTAATCAATGCAGGGACGCAGACCTCCTTCTTTCTTCTTCACAAAAAAGAAACTTGAGGAGGCGGGCGAAGTGGAGGGACGTATGAACCCCTGGCACAGGGACTCGGAGACGTATGTCTCCATCGCCTCCATTTCAGCCTGCGACAGGGGATATACATGACTCCTGTGAGGCACAGCGTCTACCCAGAGGTTTATCGCGCAATCCCCCGCCCGATGAGGTGGTAATTTGGTCGCCTGCGTTTTGGAAAAGTTGTGCGCCAAATCGAGGAATTCAGGGGGAATGCGCACAGTGGAGGTAGTGTCTGGACTTTCCATCGTGGTTGCACCAACGGAAAAAGCTAGACACCTACAGTGAGGGAAAAAAGTATTTGATCCCCTGCTGATTTTGCACGTTTGCCCACTGACAAAGAAATGATCAGTCTATAATTTTAATGGTAGGTTTATTTGAACAGTGAGAGACAGAATAACAACAAAAAAATCCTGAAAAACGCATGTAGAATATGTTAGAAATTGATTTGCATTTTAATGAGGGAAATAAGTATTTGACCCCTCTGCAAAACATGACTTAGTACTTGGTGGCAAAACCCTTGTTGGCAATCACAGAGGTCAGACGTTTCTTGTAGTTGGCCACCAGGTTTGCACACATCTCAGGAGGGATTTTGTCCCACTCCTCTTTGCAGATCTTCTCCAAGTCATTAAGGTTTCGAGGCTGACGTTTGGCAACTCAAACCTTCAGCTCACTCCACAGATTTGCTATGGGATTAAGGTCTGGAGACTGGCTAGGCCACTCCAGGACCTTAATGTGCTTCTTCTTGAGCCACTCCTTTGTTGCCTTGGCTGTGTGTTTTGGGTCATTGTCATGCTGGAATACCCATCCACTACCCATTTCAATGCCCTGGCTGAGGGAAGGAGGTTCTCACCCAAGATTTGATGGTACATGGCCCTGTCCATCGTCCCTTTGATGCGGTGAAGTTGTCCTGTCCCCTTAGCAGAAAAACACCCCCAAAGCATAATGTTTCCACCTCCATGTTTGACGGTGGGGATGGTGTTCTTGGGGTCATAGGCAGCATTCCTCCTCCTCCAAACACGGCGAGTTGAGTTGATGCCAAAGAGCTCGATTTTGGTCTCATCTGACCACAACACTTTCACCCAGTTCTCCTCTGAATCATTCAGATGTTCATTGCCAAACTTCAGACGGGCATGTATATGTGCTTTCTTGAGCAGGGGGACATTGCGGGCGCTGCAGGATTTCAGTCCTTCACGGCGTAGTGTGTTACCAATTGTTTTCTTAGTGACTATGGTCCCAGCTGCCTTGAGATCATTTACAAGATCCTCCCGTGTAGTTCTGGGCTGATTCCTCACCGTTCTCATGATCATTGCAAGTCCACGAGGTGAGATCTTAAATGGAGCCCCAGGCCAAGGGAAATTGACAGTTCTTTTGTGTTTCTTCCATTTGTGAATAATCGCACCAACTGTTGTCACCTTCTCACCAAGCTGCTTGGCGATGGTCTTGTAGCCCATTCCAGCCTTGTGTAGGTCTACAATCTTGTCCCTGACATCCTTGGAGAGCTCTTTGGTCTTGGCCATGGTGGAGAGTTTGGAATCTGATTGATTGTTTGCTTCTGTGGACAGGTGTCTTTTATAAAGGTAACAAACTGAGATTAGGAGCACTCCCTTTAAGAGTGTGCTCCTAATCTCAGCTCGTTACCTGTATAAAAGACACCTGGGAGCCAGACATCTTTCTGATTGAGAGGGGGTCAAATACTTATTTCCCTCATTAAAATGCAAATCAATTTATAACATTTTTGACATGCGTTTTTCAGGATTTTGTTGTTGTTATTCTGTCTCTCACTGTTCAGATAAATCTACCATTAAAATTATAGACTGATAATTTATTTGTCAGTGGGCAAACGTACAAAATCAGCAGGGGATCAAATACTTTTTTCCCTCACTGTACCTTGACACTCTCGCGACCACCCCGTGAGAACCCTCTGCGACCATGAAAAGGTGGGGTTGTGTAGTGCTAACCAGGGAAGACCCAACACAACAGGGAAATCAGGAGACTCAATAATAAAAAAGATTACTTGCTCTCTATGGGTATTTTGCGTAACCATCGTGACTGGTGCTGTAACTTCCCTAACGAACCCTGACCCTAATGGTCGACTGTCAAGTGCTTTGATGGGCAGTGGAATGGATAGGGGAACCAATGGAATACCTAGACTATGAGCTAACGACCTGTCCATAAAGTTCCCAGCTGCGCCTGAATCGACGAGCGCCTTACACTGGGAAACTACTGTGTAATCAGGGAAGGTGATGTGTATGGTGCAGTGCACAGCAGAGGGCTGTGTGTGTGTTTGTGTGTGTGTTTGTGTGTGTGTGTGTGTGTGTGCGTGTGTGTGGCTTAGCATCGGATAGCGACTTAAAATGTTTTACTCCTGATATATGGCTGTGTCGTATGCAACCACAACAAATAGTCTCATCATAGGTTACTGTACACTGTGCTCTTAGAGTAAAAATGCAGTCCAGACATGTTTTCCTACCTTATCAGGACCACAATGTTCTGACAAGTCATCAAAATGTATTGACAAGGTAGGAAAACAAGAACAATTTTGACTTTTATCATGTCCTGAATTTGTTAAAATGCTATTTTAGGCTTAGGGGTTAGGTTTAGGGGATAATGTTTAAAGGAAGACTTCACCTCTAGACACTATTTAGAGTGTTTTTTTCAGTCTCCCTACATAATTATGAGTGATAAGAGGTGTTTCAGACATAATTATGCAAATGTTTGCACCGGGAGAGTTCAACCAATGACAGCATTGGTTGATTGAGCCTGCTGTTTGATAAAAAAATGTTTTGTAGCAATTATTGTGGCCTTTGTGTTTCGCCGATTGCACAATCACGCTACCAGCAAGTAGATATCAAATCAAATCAACTCAAATTGTATTGGTAACATACACGTTAGCAGATGTTATTGCTGGTGTAGCTAAATGCTTGTGGTTGTCCTTGTTCAATAGAGCCATTAGACTTGTCTCAATGATGTTCCTATCTGCCATGACATTGCTTTGTAAAGACTAAGTAATTTAATCAATTTTAGAATACGGCTGTAACGCAACAAAATGTGCAAAAAGGGAAGTGGTCTGAATACTTTCCGAATGCACTGTATGGATAGAGGTGTGCTGGAGACGTTCTTCAAAACCTCCAAGATCAACTGCCGGCGGCAGCCCAGAACAGCTGGACCAGGAGGGCACAATGACAAAATGAGTAAGTTGCTTTGCTATCGGTAGCTAGCTAGCAATATAAGCTCTCTTTTCACACGAGGCAGTGTTGTTCAGTACAGTATAACTTTGTGATCGATTTGGCCATAACGGGGCTTGCTAGTACCACTACGAGCAAAGCTAGCCAAGTTGGGCCAGATGTCTTTGTTTGCTATACCCAAAATGTACTGTAGCCTGATGTGATAGCTAACTAGCCTAGCTAGCCTTAGTGCATCTTATCAGGAGCAAAACTGGATAAGTGTTTTGATGATGATATGACAAAGAGTAAAGGAATGACTTTGGCTTTATGACTCATATTAGTCTTTGAGTAACTATACCCGTGTGTTGTAGCTAGCTAGCTAACATGTACCCGTATGTTGTAGCTAGCTAGCTAAAGTCTGTGTGATGTGTAATATTCTGCATCGTGCTGCTACAGTAGGAATACAAACAGTACACAACAATTGCCCATGAAAGTCTAATATCAGTTTTGTCATTCTCTTACAGAGTACAGCTTGGTGGCCTACAGACTCTTTTTGGAGTTTGTTTTACATAGGGAGAAGCTAGGCAAAGGACAGAGACACCCCTTGCCTGTGTGTGTTGTTGGGGCCATTCAAGTAATTTATTCCTCACACGATGGACAGTATGTTGGATACAAATAAGTTAATGACTCAAGAGGAGATGTGAAGGGTCCATAACAAAAATCTCCCTTTGTATCAAAGTGACTCCGAACACCTCACAACAACCAAACACACCATATGCAAGTATTCCCTTTGTAGAACTGTAGTATTTATTATAGGCGTTAGTAGTATATTTTTTTCTACTGTATATACTGTATGTCATAAATTGCCATAACTCTTCCTGCATACTGCTGTGTAAACTCACCTTGGTCTCCAGACCAAATAACTTTGTCTTGAAAACAATCCATGTGCACGTATTTGCTACATTGACAGACTAATCTACTGTTTTATTGAAACATGTTTACCTGCCAACAAATGAAAGTTGAAATGATACACCAACTCCCTGCATCATTTATTTTTAGCAGTAAGATTGTAGCTAGTTACTTCCAAATACATTTAATGTACTCAGCCTTAAATGGGATTTGAACTAATAACCCCTTGCTCACTACAACCTGTAATGTCTTGTTACAGTGCAGCTACACCACCATATCTGTAAGCATAAAAGAGATATGGCCACACACTTATTGGCAAGAATTCATTTCTGCACTTTGCTAAAAGCTGCCCAGAATCAATTAAATAATTTGACTATTATCACCACCAATGTAACACTATCAGTGCTCAAGGACACTTGACATATAGTATACAATAATTATTTGGGGATTTGAACCTGCAACCTCTTGGTTGGGAGTGCATCAATGTTCTTGCAGTGCCACCAGGTTCATACTTTTTGCTTGGAACATATATTAACACACTCTCAAAAAATAAGGGTATGGTTAGGGTACAGTGTTGATCCCCAGGGTACAAAAAGGTCAAAGGTACACTTCTTAGCTACACATATAAACTCACATGGTACAGTTCAAGATTTTTCTACCCAATATTTTGAATATAAGGTACGATCATCACTGCACTTTAATATATGGGTGGGGCCAATGCACTGGTTAGGGCTCATTAGCATATTTGGGGGCATGGTTAAATATATGTGTATTTGTGCCAACCATTAGAGGAAGTGTTGGAGCAGTTTAAGTGTTTACATTTTACATTTACATTTACGTCATTTAGCAGACGCTCTTATCCAGAGCGACTTACAAATAGGTTCATTCACCTTATAGCCAGTGGGATTACCATCTGTGTAGGGGCAGAGTGAGTAGTGTTGGAGGAGAGGGAGAGAGAAAAGGATACAAAGTAGTGGTCGGAGACTTGGAGGGGAGTTGCAGTGAGATTAGTAGAAGAACAGCATCTAGTAAAGATGAGGTCAAGCGTATTGTCTGCCTTGTGAGTAGGGGGGGACGGTGAGAGGGTGAGGTCAAAAGAGGAGAGGAGTGGAAAGAAGGAGGCAGAGAGAAATGAGTCAAATGTAGACATAGGGAGGTTGAAATCCCCCAGAACTGTGAGGGGTGAGCCATCCTCAGGAAAGGAACTTATCAAGGCGTCAAGCTCATTGATGAACTCTCCAAGGGAATCTGGAGGGCGATAGATGACAAGGATATTAAGCTTAAATGGGCTAATGACTGTGACAGCATGGAATTCAAATGAGGAGATAGACAGATGGGTCTGGGGAAAAATTGAGAATGTCCACTTGGGAGAGATGAGGATTCCTGTGCCACCACCCCGCTGACCAGATGCTCTCGGGGTATGCGAGAACACATGGTCAGACGAGGAGAGAGCAGCAGGAGTAGCAGTGTTTTCAGTGGTAATCCATGTTTCCGTCAGCGCCAAGAAGTCGAGGGACTGGAGGGTAGCATAGGCTGGGATGAAGTCTGCACTGTTGGCAGCAGAACGGCAGTTCCAGAGGCTGCCTGAGACCTGGAACTCCACGTGGGTCGTGCGTGCAGGGACCACCAGGTTAGAGAGGCAGCAGCCACGCGGTGTGAGGCGTTTGTGTAGCCTGTGCGGAGAGGAGAGAACAGGGATAGGCAGAGGCATAGTTGACAGGGTGCAGCAGATGGCTACAATAATGCAGAGGAGATCGGAATAAAATGAACTAAACATCTGGGAAAGGAGAGAGCGGGGCCTCCCTCACCACAACTCCCAAATATAACTCTCCCAACTTCCACCTCAGAAACTATAATTGTTGTAAACTACAGCGGTTCAATGTTTTCAAGGAATAGACTAACCTAGTTTATTCAGCTAGCTAACTAGGTGCAGTATTATTCCGTGAAAAACGTCCGGGCACCTCGTCATAAGACGCCACAGCCAGCTAGCATGCCGGTCTCCAACAGCAGGGTTTAGCGCCAATACTCAGCCACAACAACCACCAGTGTATCAACACAAAAGCAGATCGTTCGTGTCCGTGTCTAACGTTGTGGGTTAGTCCCGACAGCTTGAGCGAGTCCGTCGTCAACTTATTCAGCCAGTTAGTTAGCTAGAATAGTTAGCAAACTAGCTAGCCATTGCTTTCAGACAAAGAAGAACCCCTCCTTTCACGGCACGAACACACAGAGAGAGCCAAACTAACGTTAACTAGTCACCCATGTCCCGAATTCCTTGAGCGACTCGGGCTATCAATATGTAAAAAACAACACACAAGTGTAGGTTATGACTTACCCCTAGCAGCTACTGTTAGCTAGCCAAGTGCAAAGCTAGCCACTGAATTGACTCAGCCAGTTCGCGTCTGTTCGCTCGGTCGTTCCAGCTATTGTTTACAAGTAGTTATCCAGGTTGCAACAAGCTTGCTAATTTTCAAGCACAGTAGCCACTTGCTACCTAACGTTAACGGTTCAGACAATGAGGTTAGAAAACAGCTGAATGGTAGGCAGTTATGCCAATGCAAGTTGAGAAATTCCTTTAACACTGCTCTGCAAATGTTGCAAGAGAATGTGTCAGTAATGGGTTGCATTGTAAAGAGGTTATTGTGCATTTTCCAGTAAGTTAATGGCTACTGGCAAAACATTGCCAGTAACCTACAGGACACTTGCTGCCACTAGCAATCCTTGCCGGTAATCCACTGTGCCTTCACTGACGTTTCTGTTGGCACATCACTTGCAGCATACTGCAGCAGCGGCAGCCTATCAGCAGATTGCAGGAGTGGCTTATTCGAGGTGTGGTTTCCTTTTTGGTAGCGATGGGGAAACAAAGCTTCCTGAATCATTGAGCTTTTCCAGCCAATTGAGTCGGAAATAGGTTCATCACCCGAGGCTTTGATCAACACATTGTACACTAATGTTACCTGCTTGTCAAAAGAATTTAGAACAGCCAAATTATTATAGATGACATCACACACACTGTTGCGCGTGCGCAGGGCAGCCTTTTTGTCTTTTACCAAACCAATCAGGTGGTTGTTCGACAAAACGAAGCTTTGGATGTCATTGATCAAGTGCTTCTGATACAAGCATCGGCACACTGCTTCGAAGTAAACTGCTTAGTGATTTCGACGCATGCCTCGAAGCTCCAGTATCAAATGTAATATCACTACTTTTTGGTCTCCCATGAGCGGGAATATCATCCCAGTTAATGTGCTCTGTTCATAAACATTAGGCGTGTATACTGTCAGTTAACAAGGCTGACGTAAGTAAATGTGATGACAAAGAGCCATGCAATGTTCAATTCATAGCTAGTCACCATGTTACTGTAATACTCACTTACCTACGTACCAGACCATCAGGTCAGTGAGTGTGACGGATTACAGTAAGTTACTATAATAAACCACTTGCAACTAGTTGATAGTAAATTATTGAAAAGTAAACATTAAATTCCTGTGAACCAGCTGCCATTAAGCTTTTGGAAGAAGCACAGTATCCTCATAGCCCTTTCCTGCAGTCAATGACCAAAAGTGCCCTCTTTGGCCTCATGGGTGGAATGTTATAAAATAAATTCCCAGTTTCATAATTAATAGTTTTTTTTTTGTTGCTATGTCAAACAGTTATGTTATATTTCAGTCTTCTGTGATGTACAGTGCCTTGCAAAAGTATTCATCCCCCTTGGCATTTTTCCTATTTTGTTGCATTACAACCTGTAATTTAAATTGATTTTTATTTGGATTTCATGTAATGGACATACACAAAATAGTCCAAATTGGTGAAGTGAAATGAAAAATATAACTTGTTTCAAAAAATTAGAACAAATAAATAACGGAAAAGTGGTGCGTGCATTTGTATTCACCCCCTTTGCTATGAAGCCCCTAAATAAGATCTGGTGCAACCAATTACCTTCAGAAGTCACATAATTAGTTAAATAAAGTCCACCTGTGTGCAATCTAAGTGTCACATGATCTGTCACATGATCTCAGTATATGTACTTCTGTTCTGAAAGGCCCCAGAGTCTGCAACACCACTAAGCAAGGGGCACCACTAAGCAAGGGGCACCATGAAGACCAAGGAGCTCTCCAAACAGGTCAGGGACAAAGTTGTGGAGAAGTACAGATCAGGGTTGGGTTATAAAAAAATATCTGAAACTTTGAACATACCACGGAGCACCATTAAATCCATTATTTAAAAAATGGAAAGAATATGGCACCACAACAAACCTGCTAAAAGAGGGCCGCCCACCAAAACTCACGGACCAGGCAAGGAGGGCATTAATCAGAGAGGCAACAAAGAGACCAAAGATAACCCTGAAGGAGCTGCAAAGCTCAGCGGAGGTTGGAGTATCTGTCCATAGGACCACTTTAAGCCGTACGCTCCACAGAGCTGGGCTTTACGGAAAAGTGGCCAGGAAAAAAGCCATTGCTTAAAGAAAAAAATAAGCAAACATGTTTAGTGTTCACCAAAAGCCATGTGGGAGACTCCCCAAACATATGGAAGAAGGTACTCTGGTCAGATGAGACTAAAATTGAGCTTTTTGGCCATAAAGGAAAACGCTATGTCTGGCGCAAACCCAACACCTCTCATCACCCCGAGAACACCATCCCCACAGTGAAGCATGGTGGTGGCAGCATCATGCTGTGGCGCAGTGGTCTAAGGCACTGCAACGCAGTGCTAGCTGTGCCACTAGAGATCCTGGTTTGAATCCAGGCTCTGTCGTAGGCCGTGACCGGGAGACCCTTGGGGCGGCGCACAATTGCCCCAGGTAGGGGAGGGAATGGCCGGCAGGGATGTAGTGCAGTTGGTAGAGCATGGCGTTTGCAACGCCAGGGTTGTGGGTTCGATTCCCACGGGGGGCCAGTATAAAAAAATAAAAAATAATGTATGCACTCACTAACTGTAAGTCGCTCTGGATAAGAGCGTCTGCTAAATGACTAAAATGTAAATGTAATTAATCTGCAGGGACTGGGAAACTGGTCAGAATTGAAGGAAGGATGGATGGTGCTAAATACAGGGAATTTCTTGAGGGAAACCTGTTTGACTTCCAGAGATTTGAGACTGAGACGGAGGTTTATCTTCCAGCAGGACAATGACCCTAAGCATACTGCTAATGCAACACTTGAGTGGTTTAAGGGGAAACATTTAAATGTCTTGGAATGGCCTAGTCAAAGCCCAGACCTCAATCCAATTGAGAATCAGTGAGATGACTTTAAGATTGCTGTACACCAGCGGAACCCATCCAACTTGAAGGAGCTGGAGCAGTTTTGCCTTCAAGAACGGGCAAAAAATCCCAGTGGCTAGATGTGCCAAGCTTATAGAGACATACCCCAAGAGACTTGCAGCTGTAATTTCTGCAAAAGGTGGCTATACAAAGTATTGACTTTGGGGGGGCTGAATAGTTATGCACGCTCAAGTTTTCTGTTTTATTGTCTTATTTCTTGTTTGTTTCACAATAAAAAATATTTTGCATCTTCAAAGTGGTAGGCATGTTGTGTAAATCAAATGATACAACCCCCACAAAAATCAATTTTAATTCCAGGTTGTAATGCAACAAAATAGGAAAAATGCCAAGGGGGGTGAATACTTTCGCAAGCCACTGTATATAAAGTGTAACATTGGGATGCAAACTCAAAATTGAATACATTTCAACTCTATATCCGACACGGTACAGGTTTCTTCTTTTTTTAAGCCCATAACCATGTGTGTGAGGTGAAAACTTTTGCTTCAAAGTAGATTTGTTTAAGACTACCAAGATTCACTCTGTGTGACCCTGATTTAGCCCACTGCAATAAAATGTTAACAGTGCAGCTCTTGATTGTCACACGTTCTTTCAACGATTGCAAAACTGACAGTGTCAAAAGAGGTGCTCCAACTTCATCAACATTACGATAAAACTACTTAAACTGGTACAACATTTCCACTGACAGTTGGCACAAATACAACATATTTTAGACAATGCTACCAAATGCAGCACATTGCCCCCACCTACATTTAAAAGTGCAGTAATGATTGTACCTAATCCTGCATTCGTAACCAAGTGGGAATTTACCACATACAACTGGGGAAAATCCACTTGATCAGCCCTCCAACTGGTAATTACTAGTAGTAAATATGTCTATCATCCCTGAGCTCTGACTTCTCCCACATGGTGATCACTGACATCCCCTACTAAGGAAATTACCTTGATAACAGCATTTTCGGCAGTTACAGAGCCTTCACAAAGTATTCACATATGTTAACTTTTTCCACATTTTGTTGTGTTACAGCCTGAATTTAAATTGGATTAAATTGAGATTTTTTGTCTTTGGCCTACACACACTACCCCAGAATGCCAAAGTTGAAATATGTTTTTAGAAATATTTACAAATTAATTACAAATGAAAAGCTGAAATGTCTTAAGTCAATAAGTATTCAACCCCTTTGTTATGGCAAGCCTGAATATGTTCAGGAGTAAATTTGTTTCTAACAAGTCGCATAATAAGATGCATAGACTCACTATGTGTGCAATAATAGTGTTTAACATTATTTTTTGATGACTACCCATCTCTGTACCCCACACATACAATTATATGTAAGGTCCCTTAATCGAGCAGTACATTTCAAACACAGACTCAACCACAAAGACCAGGGAGGTTTTCCAATGCCTCGCAAAGAAGGGGACCTATTTGTAAATGGGTAAAAAAATTAAAAGCAGACATTGAATATCCCTTTGAGCATGGTGAAGTTATTAATTACATTTTGGATGGTGAATCAATACACCTAGTCACTACAAAGAACTAAGTTTCCGGAGAGGAAGGAAACAGCTCAGGGATTTCACCATAAGGCCAATGGTCACTGTAAAACAGTTGCAGAGTTGAATGGCTGCGATTGGAGAAAACTCAGGATGGTTCAACAACATTGTAGTTACTCAGCAATACTAACCTAATTGACAGAGTGAAAAGAAGGAAACCTGTACAGAATAAAACATATTCCAAAACATGCATCATATGTTTGTAACAAGGCTAAAGTAAAGTATTAATAAAGTATTAAAAAAGAAATACTGCAAAGAATTTGGCAAAGCAATTAACTTTTTGTCCTGAATACAAAGTGTCATGTTTGGGGCAAATCCAATACAACACATTACTGACTACCACTCTCCGTGTATTCAAGCATAGTGGTGGCTGCATCATGTTATGGGTGTGTTTGTAATCATTAAGGACTGGGGAGTTCTTCAGGATAAAAAAACAGAACGGCGCTAAACACAGGCAAAATCCTAGAGGACAACCTGGTTCAGTCTGCTTTCCACCAGACACTGGGAGATGAATTCCCCTTTCAGCAGGACAATAACCTAAAACACAAGGCCAAATCTACACTGGAGTTGCTTACCAAGAAGACAGTGACTGTTCCTGAGTGGCCAAGTTAAAGGTCTGACTAAAATTTGCTTGAAAATCTATGGCAAGACTTGAAAATGGTTGTCTAGCAATGATCAACAACCAATTTGACAGAGCTTGAAGAGTTTTAAAAATAATAATGGGCAAATATTGTACATACAGGTTTGCAAAGCTCTTAGAGACTTACCCAGAAAAACTCACAGCTGTGATCACTGCCAAACTGATTCTAACATGTATCGACTCAGGTGTGTGAATACTTATTTAAATGAGATATTTCTGTATTTCATATTCAATGTTTTCACTTTGTCATTATGGGGTATTATATGTAGATTTTGAATTCAGGCTGCAACACAACAACATGTGGAATAAGTCAAGGGGTATTTTCTGAAAGCACTGTAAATGTAACAACAAGTTCCAGTCAATTCAGAAAGTGAACCCAATTCCAGATTTTCTGCTATTGAAAATAATTGTTATTAGAATTAGAATTTCACTAGGCTACATACAGTGATGGCTAAAATCAGCTTATCGTAATTTGAGACAATATTCTTTCCCCTCCCCCCAATACAATCTATACTCTATTTTCTCCAAGTAACTGTTTTTCTCGAGGAAGTAACGACAGAAGTAGCCGATGCCAATGGGCTACATGGATACTGAAAAGACAATTCAAAAGAGGAAATATAGCATGTATTTCAATAACTGTTCTATGGATGTGTGTGTGTGTGTGTGTGTGTGTGTGTGTGTGTGTGTGTGTGTGTGTGTGTGTGGCATATGAATGGGAGTGTGAAGGATGGTGAATATTAATATGTGTAGGAGGGCGGAAGAAAATGGGTGTGTGGATGCATAGGGTATATGTTGAACGTGAATGGATGAGTAAGTCGATGTATGGATATGTGTAAATGTGTCTGAGAAAAAGGGAGGGTTGTAAAAGACGTGAGGTTGGGACAAACTTCGCTTGGGTGACTAAGGGTGGGCAAGGATGGCAGGGTGCACTTCACAAAATAGATGGCATCATGAGGAAGGTAAATTATGTGGATATATTGAAGCAACATCTCAAGACATCAGTCAGGAAGTTAAAGCTTGGTCGCAAATGGGTCTTCCAAATGGACAATGACCCCAAGCATATTTCCAAAGTTGTGGCAAAATGGCTTAAGGACAACAAAGTCAAATTATTGGAGTGACCATCACAAAGCCCTGATCTCAATCCTATAGAACATTTGTGGGCAGAACTGAAAAAGCGTGTGCGAACAATGAGGCCTACAAACCTGACTCAGTTACACCAGCTCTGTCAGGAGGAATGGGCCAAAATTCAACCAACTTATTGTGGGAAGCTTGTGGAAGGCTACCCGACACGTTTGACCAAAGTTAAACAATTTAAAGGCAATGCTACCAAATACTAATTGAGTGTATGTAAACTTCTGACCCACTGGGAATGTGATGAAATAAATAAAAGCTAAAATAAATCATTCTCTCTACTATTATTCTGACATCTCACATTTTTAAAATAAAGTGGTGATCCTAACTGACCTAAGACAGGGAATGTTTACTAGGATTAAATGTCAGGAATTGTGAAAAACTGAGTTTAAATGTATTTGGCTAAGGTGTATGTAAACTTCCGACTTCAACTGTATATACTGTATGTAATGTATACAATAAATGTGTATTCATACTATGACTTCCATATCCATGAGATGTCCACAGCCTTCATTTGACATGTCTGCTAAAATGTTTTATCTGGTTCTTCAATGCCAGACAGAACAGACAAGGTTAACTTTGATTCTATACAAGTAGAGGCCAGCAAAATCAAACTTATTACATGGAATGTGCACAGGTTCTTGAACATTTAAATAGATTGTCAGCAGATGTGTTTTTTTTCTGCAAGAGCTACACTTTAAAAAAAATGAAATGTTCTATATTTAAAGATACGCTGGGTTGGAGAGACCTATGCTGCCACCTACTGTAGTAACAGCAGAGGTGTAGGCATCCTGATAAATAAGAATACACAAGTTTCCCTTATATCCGAGCATACGGACCAAGAAGGACGTTTTCTAATTTTGAATTGTATATTACGTGGGGAAAAATACACATTGATTTCATAGTGTATCCCCCCAGGGGCAAACCTGGTGTTTTAGATATAATTCAAGCTATATTAGATCAAACCCAGACTGGAACTATTATTTTAGCAGGTGACCTAAATCAAGCATTCAGCAAGTTAGACAGACATCGCAATAAAAAAGGGAAATTCAAGGAACCTCCAAAGAGGCTGAAAAATGTAATCTCTACAAATATTTTACAGGACACCTAGAGATTATTATTTCCAACTACAAAAGACTACTAAGAAAAGCTATTTAAGAATTGACTACATTTTATTTCCAAAAATGCACTCAACAATATACTGGGTTCTAAAATCCCTGATATAGTGATATTGGATCATTCTCCTGTATCATGCTTAATTACACCAACAGAAAATACACTTAGTGACTGAAAATGGATTGAACAGAGAGCATTTTCAACATCCGAAATGTATTATAATATGTAAACGAAAAAATGAAGACCGTTACCATTACAAATGTAGACATAGAGGACAGAGAAAAGCTGACGACCAAACATAATTCGGGATGCTTTTAAGGCATACATTAGGGGAAGGATAATCTCAAACTCTGAAAAAGTAACATCTGAGTTAGACATTTTAATTAAATAAAAATAAAAATAAATCAGTATCTTAGAAAAAGACTATAAAAAATATTTACAAGGTAAAGAATAAAATACAATTTCTAAACTTAAGCAGGAATATGATATTTTTTACTTTTGAAGAGAGCCAACAACTACAAATTAAACTTAAATAAAGCATACTATTTAATGGCAAATAAATCCGGTAAACAAATCGCAGCCCTTACAAAAAGAATAAATGCCAAACCAGTTATAATTTTAAAAGATAAGGCTATAAATGCTTTAATTAGAAACAACAACACTATTCATAACAATTGTAAAAGCTTCTATGAAAATCGATATAAATCAGAATTAAATAACAGTTGGACTGATTCTACAGCCTTCTTAGACTCAGTAACCCTGAAGCAACTATCAGCAGATAATCACTAAAAATGAAATCACTCAAAAAGATGTGAAATGCCACATGAAGTGTTCCAAAAACACATGCTTTCACATAATTTCACATGTGAAAATCCACATCATCACATGTGAAGTGTTCCAAATACACATGGTATCCCATGATTTCACATGTGCAAAACGTGGAAATGTCACATGTGAAATCATGTGATTTTCCACATGTGAAATCATGTGGTGTTTCCATAAGGGGAAGCTGGTGCAATCTTGAACCAAGCTGATTTGTTGTGAAACTAAATATTGAATCAACTCTGCACTTATTGAATTATATCTTTGCTTAATGGAAAATAAAATACATCTTGAATTCGTTGTTTTTTCCCCCATGCTCCACCCTTGATAAAATAACTAGTTTTATATGGTTGGTATTGTTAGTATTTATCAGCTGGCCAATGAAGGTGGCGTAATTTGGCTACTTAAGTGCTCGATGCTACATTTAAAAAAGGCACATTTATTGGGCAAACTGCACTGTATCTCAGGTGCAATATTCTGACATGGTCTGCTTTGGAAGACTACCGTGTTATGCTGAAAGGGCAACAGACACGTACAGTGGGGAAAAAAAGTATTTAGTCAGCCACCAATTGTGCAAGTTCTCCCACTTAAAAAGATGAGAGAGGCCTGTAATTTTCATCATAGGTACACGTCAACTATGACAGACAAAATGAGAAAAAAAAATCCAGAAAATCACATTGTAGGATTTTTTATGAATTTATTGGCATATGATGGTGGAAAATAAGTATTTGGTCAATAACAAAAGTTTCTCAATACTTTGTTATATACCCTTTGTTGGCAATGACACAGGTCAAATGTTTTCTGTAAGTCTTCACAAGGTTTTCACACACTGTTGCTGGTATTTTGGCCCATTCCTCCATGCAGATCTCCTCTAGAGCAGTGATGTTTTGGGGCTGTCGCTGGGCAACACAGACTTTCAACTCCCTCCAAAGATTTTCTATGGGGTTGAGATCTGGAGACTGGCTAGGCCACTCCAGGACCTTGAAATGCTTCTTACGAAGCCACTCCTTCGTTGCCCGGGCGGTGTGTTTGGGATCATTGTCATGCTGAAAGACCCAGCCACGTTTCATCTTCAATGCCCTTGCTGATGGAAGGAGGGTTTCACTCAAAAATCTCACGATACATGGCCCCATTCATTCTTTCCTTTACACAGATCAGTCGTCCTGGTCCCTTTGCAGAAAAACAGCCCCAAAGCATGATGTTTCCAACCCCATGCTTCACAGTAGGTATGGTGTTCTTTGGATGCAACTCAGCATTCTTTGTCCTCCAAACATGACGAGTTGAGTTTTTACCAAAAAGTTATATTTTGGTTTCATCTGACCATATGACATTCTCCCAATCCTCTTCTGGATCATCCAAATGCACTTCAGACGGGCCTGGACATGTACTGGCTTAAGCAGGGGGACACGTCTCGCACTGCAGGATTTGAGTCCCTGGCGGCGTAGTGTGTTACTGATGGTAGGCTTTGTTACTTTGGTCCCAGCTCTCTGCAGGTCATTCACTAGGTCCCCCCGTGTGGTTCTGGGATTTTTGCTCACCGTTCTTGTGATCATTTTGACCCCACGGGGTGAGATCTTGCGTGGAGCCCCAGATCGAGGGAGATTATCAGTGGTCTTGTATGTCTTCCATTTCCTAATAATTGCTCCCACAGTTGATTTCTTCAAACCAAGCTGCTTACCTATTGCAGATTCAGTCTTCCCAGCCTGGTGAAGGTCTACAATTTTGTTTTTGGTGTCCTTTGACAGCTCTTTGGTCTTGGCCATTGTGGAGTTTGGAGTGTGACTGTTTGAGGTTGTGGACAGGTGTCTTTTATACTGATAACAAGTTCAAACAGGTGCCATTAATACAGGTAACGAGTGGAGGACAGAGGAGCCTCTTAAAGAAGAAGTTACAGGTCTGTGAGAGCCAGAAATCTTGCTTGTTTGTAGGTGACCAAATACTTATTTTCCACCATAATTTGCAAATAAATTCATTAAAAATCCTACAATGGGATTTTCTGGATTTTTTTTTCTCAATTTGTCTGTCATAGTTGACGTGTACCTATGATGAAAATTACAGGCCTCTCTCATCTTTTTAAGTGGGAGAACTTGCACAATTGGTGGCTGACTAAATACTTTTTTTCCCCACTGTACGTACAGCTCTGGACATTCAGAATATGGCCCCAGCTCGGGTATATGGAGCAGGAACTCAAAACACTTTGAGATAGTTATGGAGAACTAGCTCAGATGATGAGGAATGTCTATTTATGTGGTAAAACTTGTTGAAATGTTTGAAATATTTGTTACAAAGTATTTACAGTAGATTATCATCTATTATCTAGTACACATACTGTATGCTGCTTTACAAACCCCGTATTTGATTCATGACCTATGCATTATGTAGACAATTCAAAAATGTACTGTCCATAACAAACTGTTTATTATAAGATTATTAAGATTATAAGATTATTTATACAATAATTCAATAAAGATTCTGACTCAACAGTGGAGTCACTCAGTATGTGAACAGCGTAAGCTACTGTAAGTCACTCTGGATAGTGTCTACTAATAAATTACTAAATGTAGGCCTATGTAAAAAGTATAGCTCTGTGCAGTCCTGGCTCACAGTCATAAAAAACAAACACATGCATCAGTAATAAGGTCCTCAATCAGCTTTCTGAATTGCCCTAGAGGCACCAAAACATCAATATAAGAACATGTTGAAGATTGTTCTATAAATAATTTGCAAGAACACTAAAAGCTGATTTACCTAACTCAGTAGAAAGCAAATACATTTTTTTTTACATCGATCTTAAGCAAGGCAACTATCACATCACAGATAGTAAATTGTTGAAATGAAAACAAAGATTCACTAGAAGTTGACGGGCTAACCGTTGAGTCAGCTAGAGGCTGGGAGAAGGAAGAGCAGTCGGCTGACTGACCAGGGTCAATTAAACAACCGTTTCTCTCAAATACAAAACTTGCTGAAATAAAATGCTGGTTAAAAGCGTCACTTATCCCATTATTTTCAGTAATGATGCCAGAGTCAGACAGAACTTGCTTAGGTATGGAAGAAGAAGAATTTGAATGCTTCAGTGCATTAACTGTTTTCCAAAATTATGCTTTCTTAATCGAGATAGTACATTTGTTTCTCAGTTGTCTGAAAGATTTCCAATCCACTACCGAGGCAGTTTTCCTTGCTTTGGCCTAGGCCTTGTTTCTCATCTGAATGAGCTTAGATACTGTAGCTCAGAAGAAAACCAAGGGTTGGATCCAGTGGCAACCGGTGCCGTTTAAGATGACGGAGGACAAACTAATTTTTTTATGAGCATGGCCATATTTCTATTACCGCATATTGAATGACTGGAATTCATATTCCATTCACCCAGCTCAATGTAACATCAATATATTTAGGCTGCTACATGATACAACAAATTTCCCGATACCCATCATGAGGTTGCTACAACCTAGCCTACAAATGAAAGTTTACAACATATGTGTACAGGTCGAGAGAAATTAGAGTATTCAAGGTGACAGACAGTGGCATATTCAATGCCATCTTACACACTATTCCCTGCATCTAGCTGATCTAGGTTGTAATCATTAGTCCAACAGTTGCAAACAAGAGTTTCTATTGGAGAAAGTCAGGCATGTTTATCACCGTTTCATTCCGCTTGCTTCCGTTTAAGAAATGTTTTTCAACAGAATTGGCGGAATGAATACACCCCTGATAACACGCAAACACAGAACTAGCAGCCACATATAAACCGCATGATCACTTTGCTCGTTGTATACATAATTCCTTCTCGCATCTACTCTCTCTCCTCTCACATTTTCCCTTCGCTTGTGGACTCAGTGCACAATACAACAGCTGCCTGTGAGCAGGCGAAAAAACCTTTCCAAGCCAAACTTTCATACCATAACAGCTAACCGCTACACACAGCCTACATTGTTTTCACAATATTAACATCATAGTTAACATAGCTACTAGAACTAACACGTTAGTAAACCCACTACAATCATGCAGTACAATGTACAGCAAGCAATTTATCAGTTACACCAGCGGGCCCCGGTGGGAATAAATTAATAAAACCAAAAGCCTACCTTGACTTGGAAGAGTTCCAGTGTTGGATAGCTATAGCCAGCTAGCTAACATAGCATCCCTCTCTGTTTGAACCGGGTGTTTGAGTAGGCTAAACTAGCTAGCTGCATTTGCTACAGTAGCTAAGTAAGTGAAAGTAAAAAAATATATATATACTATGAAATATAGCTATCTCTCTCTCTCTCTCGCTCTCTCTCGCTTGCTTCTCCTTAATTAAACGAGGATTAGCATTTTGCAACCAGGAGCAAAAATGTATTGCTATCAGAAATATTTAGTGGGATGCCAAGAAAATTCGATTTTACATACGGCCACTCCTCCCCCTTTCTGTAATCTGTCACATCTAAATACATTATAATTAGATATAATTATATAGCCTGATATACAGTGAGTGCACAAAACATTAGGAGCTCCTTCCTTATATTGAGTTGCACCCCCTTTCACCCTCAGAACAGCCTCAAATCGTCGGGGGCATGGACTCTACAAGGTGTCTAATGCGTTCCACAGGGATGCTGGCCCATGTTGACTCCAATGCTTCCCACAGTGTCAAGTTGGCTGGAAGTCCTTTGGGTGGTGGACCATTCTTGATACACATGGGAAACTGTTGAGCGTGAAAAACAGCGTTGCAGTTCTTGACACACTCCACTGACTAAATATTTTGTCTTGCCCATTCACCCTCTGAATGGCACACATACACAATCCATGTCTTAATTGTCTCAAGGCTTAAAAACCCATCTTTAACCTGTCTCCTCTCCTCCATCTACACTGATTGAAGTGGATTTTAAAAGTGATATCAATAAGGGATCATAGCTTTCAACTGGATTCACCTGGTCAGTGTCATGCAAGAGCAGATGTTCCTAATGTTTTGTATACTCAGTGTACATTATATGGAGCGACATCAGATAAGGCCTATCTGTAAAACGTGGTCAGGGGCAATGGTTGGATAAATCAGTGGCATAGCCAGAAATTCGTTGGTGGGTGGGCTTGCAGAAAACTGGGAGGGAAAAGCGGCTAACTTCAAGAGATTTTTGACATTTTGCCGTGGGCAAAGAGAAAAATGTGTAGTTTTATAGCACATTTCCTGCAATTCTACACATTTTGCCATGAAGCTGAGAGAAAATATTGCATTTTTAAAGTGAATTAAAGCTAAAATATAGGTGTTTAGCTGTGATAAAGGCACTGGACTATGAGCTGTCTTGTTTGCTAAATGAACAAATGAAATAGTCAGAGGCATGGTGCATATAGCCATAGAAGCACAGTGACATACAGTGGGGGAAAAAAGTATTTAGTCAGCCACCAATTGTGCAAGTTCTCCCACTTAAAAAGATGAGAGAGGCCTGTAATTTTCATCATAGGTATACGTCAACTATGACAGACAAAATGAGGGAAAAAAATCCAGAAAATCACATTGTAGGATTTTTTATGAATTTATTTGCTAATTATGGTGGAAAATAAGTATTTGGTCAATAACAAAAGTTTCTCAATACTTTGTTACATACCCTTTGTTGGCAATGACACAGGTCAAACGTTTTCTGTAAGTCTTCACAAGGTTTTCACACACTGTTGCTGGTATTTTGGCCCATTCCTCCATGCAGATCTCCTCTAGAGCAGTGATGTTTTGGGGCTGTCGCTGGGCAACACGGACTTTCAACTCCCTCCAAAGATTTTCTATGGGGTTGAGATCTGGAGACTGGCTAGGCCACTCCAGGACCTTGAAATGCTTCTTACGAAGCCACTCCTTCGTTGCCCGGGCGGTGTGTTTGGGATCATTGTCATGCTGAAAGACCCAGCCACGTTTCATCTTCAATGCCCTTGCTGATGGAAGGAGGTTTTCACTCAAAATCTCACGATACATGGCCCCATTCATTCTTTCCTTTACACGGATCAGTCGTCCTGGTCCCTTTGCAGAAAAACAGCCCCAAAGCATGATGTTTCCACCCCCATGCTTCACAGTAGGTATGGTGTTCTTTGGATGCAACTCAGCATTCTTTGTCCTCCAAACACGACGAGTTGAGTTTTTACCAAAAAAGTTCTATTTTGGTTTCATCTGACCATATGACATTCTCCCAATCCTCTTCTGGATCATCCAAATGCACTCTAGCAAACTTCAGACGGGCCTGGACATGTACTGGCTTAAGCAGGGGGACACGTCTGGCACTGCAGGATTTGAGTCCCTGGCGACGTAGTGTGTTACTGATGGTAGGCTTTGTTACTTTGGTCCCAGCTCTCTGCAGGTCATTCACTAGGTTCCCCCGTGTGGTTCTGGGATTTTTGCTCACCGTTCTTGTGATCATTTTGACCCCACGGGGTGAGATCTTGCGTGGAGCCCCAGATCGAGGGAGATTATCAGTGGTCTTGTATGTCTTCCATTTCCTAATAATTGCTCCCACAGTTGATTTCTTCAAAACCAAGATGCTTACCTATTGCAGATTCAGTCTTCCCAGCCTGGTGCAGGTCTACAATTTTGTTTCTGGTGTCCTTTGACAGCTCTTTGGTCTTGGCCATAGTGGAGTTTGGAGTGTGACTGTTTGAGGTTGTGGACAGGTGTCTTTTATACTGATAACAAGTTCAAACAGGTGCCATTAATACAGGTAACGAGTGGAGGACAGAGGAGCCTCTTAAAGAAGAAGTTACAGGTCTGTGAGAGACAGAAATCTTGCTTGTTTGTAGGTGACCAAATACTTATTTTCCACCATAATTTGCAAATAAATTCATTAAAAATCCTACAATGTGATTTTCTGGATTTTTTCTCCTCAATTTGTCTGTCATAGTTGACCTGTACCTATGATGAAAATTACAGGCCTCTCTCATCTTTTTAAGTGGGAGAACTTGCACAATTGGTGGCTGACTAAATACTTTTTTTCCCCACTGTATGCCTCAATGCAGTGGCTTTTTGGCAACCAATCCAGTGAGAGTGAATGTCATTCCAGGTAATCTGTTCTGTTATATTTAATAAAATCTGACTAACCCAGTGAACTGCTTTCTGATGGTGTTTGCATGTTTAGGTAAAAATACAAATAATGTCCCGTTTGGAACACTGACAATCAAATAGGATTTAATTTTTTGTGCCTTCACCCCTGGGTTAAATTGGTTTATTTAACCAGCTTGGTGTAAAATAACACCATGTCTAGTTTGATGGTAGGCTACTCACATTATGCAATATTCATTTGATCATTTATTATGGATAAGCCTATTAGTTTGTAGTCTACCTGATGTTGGCAGTGTCCAGACAGGAATCTTTTGGCATCCTGCTGGCTGTTGAATAGGCTTGTTTTGAAACACCCCCTTTGCAGAGTATTCTACCATTCACTGCAAATCAGCCTACTTCCGCGTAAAGCAATTAGGCTACTATCACTCACTCCATTGGTCTACACAACAGAGAGCATCTAAGCAACATCGCAGTGTCAGACTTCAAAGGGAAAACTGCTTAAAGCGCAGTACCTGCTGGTCTCCAGAGCGCCGCGTCAGTCCATCAGGCTGTGACACTTATCGTTTCGAAAGCAGCAGCGCACCACACAGAGAGAGAAAGAGCAGGAGAGAATGGAGAGAAGTGAAGAGAACGACGATGAACCCTCCTCGTCCTCGTCCCACCAAAACACAATGTGGAAACAATTTCAAGCGAGAGCCAAACCCATCCTTAGCCCTAAACTCAGCGCCAGAAACCCAGATGAGAAAAAGGAGAGGGGATCATTGTGGATGTTTCGGAAGAAGAAAAAGCACCCTGTTTTGGACCGGGTGATCTCCTCCTCGCAGCCCGACCTATTCTCCGCACCGGTGGGTTTGGACTTGCAGGAGTCGCCCCTCTGCGGCAAAGTGGACCCGAACACCAGCCACAGCTCCAGACAGGCGGGCGAAGAAACGATGCAGCACGAAACACAGAGTGTCGTTGGCGGCTCGGGAATCCCGAAGCCCACGCTAGTACAGTTGGTGCAGTCCCACCACAAGAGCTCTTCGCTGGGGTCCTCGTGCCTGGAGAGGCTGGTTACAGACCCTTCAGCAAGTGGTAGTGACAGCGATGGAGGGGAGAAGGAGGCACAGCTGGATAAAACTGACCTGCAGGTAAGGATCAATGAAACAGGGAGACCACTATAGCCTTTCTCTATTAGCCCTACATGAGTAATTTATTTGCAGCATGTACATGGAGCCTATAGACATCATGTGGGCTATAGTAGCAATATTAGCGATATAGGCTATTCAGATTTGTACTGTACTACCCCATTACAATATATTATAGCTCTAACACTCCTCTGGATAATATTTTGTTACCTATATTTAGGTTTGTAGGCTAACCATCATTTCCATTGAAGCTGCTAAAATAGACTACTATGATGGTGTAAAACAGCACCAGCATCATTAAAGGAAGTTACCTTTAGCTAACAACCAAAGACAATAGTACCTTGGGATGCTCGCCAAACAAATATGAACAGTATAATTTGTTTAACAGTTCATTTGGTTAAGTAAACATTCATTGCAAAACAATACCTGCAGGACAGCTGTAATCTATACCTGCATCCTGACCAGACCTGTTGACTACAGGTTACAGTTTTGTGTCTTTACACACTGACAAGACAGATGATATTTAATAAAATAAGAAAAACACAATCCCTGGGTTATGGGAAGGGAGGGGGTAATAGAAGTATATATATATATATATATATATATATATATATATATATATATATATATATATATATATATATATATATATAATTAGACAAAATATCTCATTTCCTTTAAGACTCAACTGTGGCAATTGGTGCCCAAATGGGTCTGAGATAAGACAATGTAATACCATAGTGTTTCTGAAAAGGGGAATGTGTGTGTGTTTGTTGTGTGGGGAAGGGAGTAGTATGATCTAAGAGTATGGAGCCAGATAGCTGCCAAAGGTTTGGACACACCTACTCATTAAAGGGTTTTTCTTTATTTGTACTATTTTCCACATTGTATAATAATAGTGAAGACATCAAAACTATGAAATAACACATATGGAATCATGTAGTAACCAAAAAAGTGTTAAACAAATCAAAATATATGTTATATTTGAGATTCTAATAATTTTAGAACTCTATTTGTGTTTTATAAATGTTTTCATTATAGGCCTCCCCTTAAAAAGAGAGCCCTAGCTCACAGGCCTCTAAATATAGCCTCTAAATACATTTTAAACAAAACAGTTGAAGAAGCACAGGCAGTGGCTGATGGGGAAAACATATCTGGCAATAAGAATAGGCTATAGATAGTCTCGACCATTTGGGACCCCTTGGCTATTTCGCTCAAGACAAGTTATAGCCAAGATTTAATCAATATTTTGTTTTGTCTCATTTATTGAGATGGATATAGTCTCTGCGTGATGGGGTTGGTGATAAAAAGCGGGACGTTATTGTTTGTTTGCGGGATGTGGGACAAAGGGCAAAAATACGGGACTGTCCCGCACAAACCGGGACATGTGGTCACCCTAGTTCTGTGGTCACCAACCTTTTCTAGGTCAAGATCACTTTCTGAGTCAAAATGCAAGCCGAGATCTACCACTCAGATTTATTTTAAACATGACTTTAAAAAACGTAAGCCTATGCAACATTAACCAATTAAAAATCATTCTGTAGAAATGAGGTTTGTGCAGTAGGCTATAAGCCCATTACATTATCTGTCAGGACTTCCGCTGAGGCTGCCCCCCCTCCTTGTTCGGGCAGGCTTCGGCGTTCGTCGTCACCGGAGTACTAGCTACTGCCGATCCCATTCTCATCACTCCACTTGTCATGTCTTGTCAATCACACACACCTGGTGCTCATTCCCCTAATTAGTATGTGTATAAGTGTTCCCTCTGTTCCCCTTGTCCTTGTGAGTGATTGTTTGTTGTGAGAGCGTGTAGCTCGGTTGAGCTACATTTCACTGTGTTATTGCCAAGGTGGATGTTTTCCCTCGTATAGTTTCGTTTGACGCTTGGGGCGTTTGATTTATGCAAACTGATTCAACTCTGGACTTCGGTATTTTACCTCCTGCACCTGACTCCTTCTTTCACACCTCGTCACAGAATCACTCACCTCATCTGATATGGAGTCAGCAGGAGCAGACCGCATGCCTGGAGTTGTGGCAAGGGTCCAGGAGCATTCCTCGATGTTGGCCAGCTTGGGGGAAACGATGGATCAGGTTCTTCAGGTGGTAGAATGCCTGGAGAGGAGAGGATCTGATCTATCGAGACCAGCTGGTCAACCGGATCCAGCCACCTACACCCCAGCCTCTGGAGGGATCCAGATATCCCGGCCACCAGCGTTTGATGGGACGGCAACGCGATGTAAGGGATTCCTACTCCAACTGGAGTTGTATTTCTCCAGTATCAGGCCGGAGCCCCGGGAGCGGGAGAAGGTATCCGTCCTCGTTTCTTGCCTTTGTGGGAGAGCCCTGGAGTGGGCCAACGCGGTGTGGAACGAGGGAGGTACCGCGTTGGAGAACTACGGGGAGTTTATTTGCCTCTTTCGGGACGTTTTTGATCACCCGCCTGAGGGTCGAGAGGCGGGCGAACGACTTGTTCATCTGAGGCAGGGGACGAGGACCGCTCAGGACTACGCGCTGGAGTTCCGGACGCTGGCAGCGGGGTCCGGGTGGAACGAGCGGGCCCTGATCGACCATTTCTGGTGCCACCTAAGGGAGGACGTCTGACGGGAGCTTGCCTGCCGGGATGCCATGCTATCGTTTTCTCAACTGGTGGACATGGCCATCCGGCTGGACAATCTGCTAGCAGCCAGAGGACGTCCTGGTTGGGGTCTGCCCGTTCCCACTCCGGACGACTCTGACCCCGAGCAGATGGAGCTAGGGGGAGCCGCCGGTCGAGAGAGCACAGGAGGACAGCGACAGTGCCACTTTGGTGTCACGAAGGGTCAATCCACCTCACGTCGCAGTCAACGTTCTTTTGGGTCTGGAGGCGGTAGGCAGGGTATTCACGCATCACCCCAGGTAACAAACGTGTTCAGAGCCCTTTGCGGCGCACTGTACTTTATCTATCTCCTTTTCCGATCACTTGGTAGGTTCCCAGTGTAAGGTGCTAGTCGATTCAGGCGCAGCTGGGAATTTTATGGACAGGGCATTTGCACACCGTCAAGGCATTTCATTGCTTCCCCCAACCATTCCACTCCCCATCAGAGCACTTGATAGTCGACCATTAGGGTCCGGGATGGTTAAGGAAGTTATGGTACCAGTCACCATGATTACGCAGGAGACGCATGTTGAGCAGATCACCTTTATGATTATTGAGTCTCCTGCTTACCCTGTAGTCTTGGGTATCCCGTGGTTAGCCCTTCACAACTCCAATTTCTCATGGCCGCAGAGGGTTGTTACGGGGTGGTCGCGTGAGTGTCCAGGTAGGTGTCTAGGTGTTTCCGTTGGTGCAACCACGGTGGAAAGTCCAGACGGTACCCCCACCGTGCGCATTCCCCCCGAATACCATGATCTGGCGCTCGCGTTTTCCAAGACGCAAGCGACTAAATTAGACGCTGTACCTCCCAGGAGTCATGTGTATCCCCTGTCGCATGCGGAAACGGAGGCTATGGAAATATACGTCACCGAGTCCCTGCGCCAGGGGTATATACGTCCCTCCACTTCACCTGCCTCCTCGAGTTTCTTCTTTGTGAAGAAGAAAGATGACGGTTTACGCCCGTGCATTGATTATCGACCACTGAATAATGTGACGGTACGATTTAGTTATCCTCTTCCCCTCATTCCTTCAGTGATTGAGTCAATGCATGGGGCCCATTTTTTCACCAAATTAGACCTCAGGAGTGCCTACAACCTGGTGCGTATTCGGGAAGGGGATGAGTGGAAAACAGCTTTCAGCACAACCTCAGGGCATTATGAATACCTGGTGATGCCCTACGGTTTGATGAGTGCTCCATCCGTTTTCCAGTCCTTTGTGAACGAGGTGTTTCGGGACATGCTTGGTCGCGGTGTGGTGGTCTACATCGATGACCTCCTGGTGTATTCCGCTACGCGCGCCGAGCATGTGTCCCTGGTTCGCAAAGTACTGGTCCGACTGCTGGAAAATAATCTTTATGCCAAGGCAGAGAAGTGTGAGTTTTTCCAGCAGTCAATCTCCTTCCTCGGATATCGCATTACCACCACAGGTGTGGAGATGGAGGGAGACCGCATTGCAGCCGTGCGTAATTGGCCGACTCCAACCATGGTAAAGGAGGTGCAGCGCTTCCTTGGCTTTGCCAACTACTATCAAAGGTTTATTCGGGGCTTTGGCAAGATCGCAGCTCCCATTACCTCCTTGTTGAAGGGTGGGCCGTCCCGGCTCCGCTGGTCTGCTGAGGCTGATTTGGCCTTCAGTAGATTGCGGGGTCTGTTCACCTCAGCCCCGGTACTGGCTCACCTGATCCATCACTACCGTTCGTAGTGGAGGTGGATGCGTCCGAGGTAGGGATAGGAGCTGTCTTATCCCAACGCTCGAGCACGCCACCCAAGCTCCGCCCCTGTGCCTTCTTTTCTAAGAAGCTCAGCTCGGCGGAGCAGAACTACGGCATTGGTGATCGGGAGCTGCTGGCTGTTGTCTGAGCTTTGACGGTATGGAGACATTGGCTCGAAGGGGCGAAACACCCTTTCCTCGTCTGGACAGACCACCGTAACCTGGAGTACATTCGGGCAGCGAGGAGGCTGAATCCTCGCCAGGCCAGGTGGGCCCTCTTCTTCACCCGGTTTGATTTCACACTCTCATACATTCCAGCTATGAAGAACGTGAAGGCAGATGCACTGTCTCGGCTGTATGACACAGAGGAGAGGCCCAGAGACAATACCCCCATACTCCCGGCCTCATACATTGTGGTGCCGGTAGTATGGGCGATGGACGCAGATATAGCATAGCCATTACGCACAGATCCATCTCCACCGCAGAGTCCAGGTGGGCTGCAGTACGTGCCTGCGCTTATCCGTGATCGTCTGATCTACTGGGCACACACGTCACCCTCCTCTGGTCATCCAGGTATCGGTCGTACAATGCGCTGCCTGACCGAGAAGTACTGGTGGCCTACCTTGGCTAGGGACGTGAGGGTGTATGTTTCCTCATGCTCAGTGTGCGCCCAGAGTAAGGCACCTAGGCACCTCCCAGCGGGTAAGCTACAACCTTTACCAGTTCCACAACGACCATGGTCTCACCTGAGTATTGATTTTCTCACTGATCTTCCCCTCTCCCAAGGTAACACCACTATCCTGGTCGTTGTGGACCGCTTTTCAAAGTCCTGCCGCCTCCTTCCTCTGCCCGGTCTCCCCACGGCCCTACAAACTGCGGAGGCTCTGTTTACTCACGTCTTCCGGCACTACGGGGTACCAGAGGATATAGTGTCCGACCGAGGTCCCCAGTTCACGTCTAGAGTCTGGAAGGCGTTCATGGAACGTCTGGGGGTCTCGATCAGCCTGACCTCTGGTTTTCACCCCGAGAGCAATGGGCAGGTGGAAAGGGTGAATCAAGATGTGGGTAGGTTCCTGTGGACCTACTGTCAGGACCGGCCGGGGGAGTGGTCAGTGTTCCTGACATGGGCAGAATATGCTCAGAACTATCTCCGCCACTCCTCCACTAACCTAACACCCTTCCAATGTGTTTTGGGTTACCAACTGGTCCTGGCACCGTGGCACCAGAGCCAGACCGAGGCTCCCGTGGCGGATGACTGGTTTTGGCGCGCGGAGGAGACTTGGGACGCTGCCCACGTTCGCCTCCAGCGCGCCGTGCGTCGTCAGAAGGCCAACGCTGACCGCCACCGCAGGGAGGCCCCGGTGTTCGTACCGGGGGATCGCGTCTGGCTCTCGACCCGGAATCTGCCCCTCCGCCTGCCCTTCTCGGAAGCTGAGCCCGCGGTTTGTGGGGCCGTTTAAAGTCCTGAGGAGAATTAACGAGGTGACATACAGGTTGTTACTCCCCCCTGATTACCTTATTATCCCCTCGTTTCATATGTCTCTCCTCAGGCCGGTGGTAGCTGGTCCGCTCCAGGAGTCTGAGGGACAGGAGGTTCCTCCACCTCCTCTGGACATTGAGGGGGCCCCGGCGTACTCGGTCTGTTCCATCCTGGATTCGAGGCGTCGGGTGGGGGGCCTTCAGTATCTCGTGGAGTGGGAGGGGTACGGTCCGGAGGAACGGTGCTGGGTCCCAAGGTGGGACATCCTCGATCCCTCCCTGTTGAGGGATTTCCACCGTCGCCATCCGACTCGCCCTGCTCGGCGTCCTCCTGGCCGTCCCCGATGCCGGGGTCGATGCACTGCTGGAGCCGCGCGTCGGGGGGGTACTGTCACAACTTCCGCCGAGGCTGCCCCCCCTCCTGGTTCAGGCAGGCTTCGGCATTCGTCGTCACCGGAGTACTAGCTACTGCCGATCCCATTCTCATCACTCCACTTGTCATGTCTTGTCAATCACACACACCTGGTGCTCATTCCCCTAATTAGTATGCGTATAAGTGTTCCCTCTGTGCCCCCTTGTCTTTGTGAACGATTGTTTGTTGTGAGAGCGTGTAGCTCAGTTGGTCTACATTTCACTGTGTTATTGCCAAGGTGGATGTTTTCCCTTGTATAGTTTCGTTTGACGCTTGGGGCGTTTGATTTATGCAAACGGTTAAACTCTGGACTTCTTTCACACCTCGTCACATTATCACTTCATATTGGCTATGCTTGAATTGCCCTGCCAATGTTGTTCTTCCTAGACCATTTTGAAATTATATTTAAAATATGTAGGTATATGATCACACTAGTAATATATAATGTGTTGTATTACTTGTGAGGCACAGCTAAATGAGCATAATAAATCGTTTTTATAAAAAAAATTTAACCATTGCTTCTCTCTACTTGTACCACTCTCATGAACAGTAAAACTAAAACCTCATCCTATTTAGCAATGACAAAATGGCCGACATTTCAATAAACTCTTAGGGAAGAAAATAATTCAGAAAAGAAAGGACGCACAGTAGAACTTGACAGTCTTGATCAGTCTTCCATGAAGCGAATGTGCTTAGTGGCCTCCTTGGCCCAGGCTATGCTATCATTACATATTAAATCCTCCAGAGCTTGAGACTCTAGGCCTATGCATTGTCTATTCTTTGTTGAATCCTGGGTTGAATTGAAACAATAGCTGTTGATGACTTTGAAAATGCTATATAGGTCTTAATAGCATCATTGATGATATATGAGTGGAATGACGTTGATAGCAACAGTGAATCTATTTAGTTTTTAAGTGGAGATCTCTCAACAATCATTCTTACGATAGCACATTGGTAGTCTGTGACAAATATCATAGCTAAGCAGGGCTTGGTAAATAAAACCCTGGAGACCAAAGGGTAGCTGTAGATAGATCAATTATCCAGTAGGAGGTGCTGCCCAGCCTATATTATTTGTTTTATGATAGTGGATATAACATTGAAGATCTGACGTTGTTCTACGTACAAATTCAACATATTTTATACAAGGTTTTGAAATTTGGTAACCATGATGACATAATCCTGTGGATGAAATTTCACCCTCAAAACAACAGTTTTTTCAAATCAAATGTATTTTCCATATAAATTTCACATCACAAAACAGTGACAAATTATGTTGAAACAACGTTGATTCAACCAGTTTGTGCCCAGTGGGTATTTTCAATTTCATTTGCCTTGTGCAGAACAGCCAGCTTGATTTCCCAAGTATGATTGTGTTTTTGTATTCATTACAGAAATACACAACTGTTTGCCAGAAAGTATTGCGATGGAAGGGAGAGAGAGAGCAGCAGGAGAAAGAGAGAGTTTATGGATAGAGGAACAGAGTGAGAAGGGGAGAGAGAGAGAGAGATGTTTATGATGAGAGAGGGACAAAGTGTGACACTCTGGCTCCAGGGACTCTCATTGTTGAGCCAGGGTTGTTATTTTCATTTAGGGTGTATTTCTATGTTGGATCTAGTTGTTCATTTCTATGTTTGGTTTTGTTGTTGATTAGTCATATGACTCCCAATTGGAGGTAACGAGTGTCAGCTGTCGGCTCGTTATCTCTGATTGGGAGCCATATTTATACTGTGTGGTTTCACCTGGGTTTTGTGGGTTTTTGTTCCTGTACAGTATTTATAACTGTGGACTTCACTAGTCGTCTTGGTTTATTGTTTTTGTCGTTCGTGTACTTTTCTCTAATAAAGTCATGTTCGTTCAACGCGCTGCGTTTTGGTCTCCTTCGCTCATTGACGACCGTGACAGAAAAACCCACCATAAAAGGACCAAGCGGCGTGTCAAGCGGCAACAGGATCCACCTACACAGGATTTATATCCACCCATAAAGGATTCATGGACATGGGAGGAGATTCTGGATGGTAAGGGGCCTTGGGCACAACCGGGAGAATATCGCCGTCCTCGTGAAGAGCTGGAGGCAGCTAAAGCCGAAGGCGGCGATATGAGGAGGCAGCACGGAGGCAAGACTGGAAGCCTGTGGGTACTACCCAAGAATTTCTTGGGGGGGCTAAGAGGAGTGTGGCGAAGTCAGGTAGGAGACCTGCGCCTACTCCCTGGACTGACCGTGGAGAGCGAGAGTACGGGCAGACACCGTGTTACGCAGTTGAGCGCATGGTGTCTCCTGTACGCAGGCATAGCCCGGTTCGGTACAGTCCAGCTCCACGTATCGGCCGGGCCAGATTGAGTGTTGAGCCGGATGTCATGAAGCCGGTCCCACGCAGCTGGTCACCAGTGCGTCTCCTCGGGCCGGCGTACATGGCACCAGCCTTGCGCATGGTGTTCCCGGTTCGCCCACATAGGCCGGTGCGGGTTATTACACCTCCCCGTACTGGTCGGGCGACGGGGAGCATCAACCCAGGGAAGGTTGGGCAGGCTCAGTGCTCAAGGGAGCCAGTACGCCTGCACGGTCCGGGTATTTCGGTACCACCTCCTCGCTCCAGCCCAGTACCACCAGTACCTACACCACGCACCAGGTTTCCAGTGCGTCTTCAGAGCCCTGTGTCTCCTCCACGCACTGGCTCTATGGTGCGTGTCTCCAGCCTTTTACCACCAGTGCATACACCACGCACCAAGCCTCCTGTGTGTTCCCCGAGTCCTGTGCGTCCTGTTGCTGCTCTCCGCACTAGGCGTTATGTGAGTCCCCAGGGTCCAGCATGCCCTGTTCCGGCTCCCCGCACTAGGCGTTATGTGAGTCCCCAGGGTCCAGCATGCCCTGTTCCGGCTCTCCGCACTAGGCGTTATGTGAGTCCCCAGGGTCCAGCATGCCCTGTTCCGGCTCCCCGCACTAGGCGTTATGTGAGTCCCCAGGGTCCAGCATGCCCTGTTCCGGCTCTCCGCACTAGGCGTTATGTGAGTCCCCAGGGTCCAGCATGCCCTGTTCCGGCTCTCCGCACTAGGCGTTATGTGCGTTCCCAGGGTCCAGCAAGCCCTGTTGCTTCTCTCCGCACTAGCCCTGAGATGCGTGTCCTCAGCCCGGTACCTCCTGTTCCGGCACCACGCACCAGGCCTACGATGCGCCTCAGACGGCCAGAGTCTGCCGTCTGCCCAACGGGGCCTGAACTGTCCGTCTGCCCAACGCCGTCTGAACTGTCCGTCTGCCCAACGCCGTCTGAACTGTCCGTCTGCCAAGCGCCGCAGGAACTGCCCGTCTGTACTGAGCCTGCAAAGCCGCCCGTCTGCCATGAGCCTTCAGAGCCGTCCGCCAGACCGGAGCCGCTAGAGCTCTCCGCCAGACAGGATCAGCCAGAGCCTTCCGCCAGACAGGATCAGCCAGAGCCTTCCGCCAGACAGGATCAGCCAGAGCCTTCCGCCAGACAGGATCAGCCAGAGCCTTCCGCCAGACAGGATCAGCCAGAGCCTTCCGCCAGACAGGATCAGCCAGAGCCTTCCGCCAGACAGGATCAGCCAGAGCCGTCCAGCCAGGATCCGCCAGAGCCCCTTAGTCAGGTACTGTCCCTTAGTCCGGTGCTGCCCCTTAGTCCGGTGCCGCCCCTTAATCCAGTGGGGGTTAGTTGGGGGTGGTCATGTGGAGGGGGCTACGGAAGCGGATAGTGACTAAGGTGGGGTGGGGACCACGACCTGGGCCAGAGCCGCCACCATGGACAGACGCCCACCCAGACCCTCCCCTAGACTGTATGCTGGTGCGCCCGGAGTGCGCACCTTTAGGAGGGGGTACTGTGACACTCTGGCTCCATGGACTTTGATATTTGAGCCAGGGTGTATTTTGTTTTGTTGGGTATTTGGGTGTATTTCGATGTTGGTAGTTCTGTTGTGTGTATTTCTAGGTTTGCCTTTCTGTTGGGTTCATTTCTAGGTTTGGTCTAAGACTCCCAATCGGAGGTAACGAGTGTCAGCTGTCGGCTCGTTATCTCTGATTGGGAGCCATATTTAATCTGTATGTTTGCTTGTTGGGTTTGTGGGTTTTTGTTCCTTTTGGTCAGTGTACCGTAGGACTTCACATTCGTCATTTGTTTGTTGTTTTCGTGGTTGCTTTTATTTAAATAAAGTCATCATGTTCACTCCACGCGCTGCGTATTGGTCCGTTTCCTCAGACGATCGTGACACAAAGAGAGTCTCATTTGACCAAATGTGTTTTTGCAGACTGAGCCATTTACATTACATTTACATTTTAGTCATTTAGCAGACGCTCTTATCCAGAGCTACTTACAGTTAGTGAGTAAATACAATATTATTATATATTTTTTTTTCATACTGGCCCCCCGTGGGAATCGAACCCACAACCCTGGCGTTGCAAACGCCATGCTCTACCAACTGAGCTACATCCCTGCCGGCCATTCCCTCCCATACCCTGGACAACGCTAGGCCAATTGTGCGCCGCCCCATGGGTCATGAGTCATACCCATTACATCCACACACTACAGCGTGTTGGAATTCCGGATCTAGATATATAATCCTACATGTTTTTATTCTATTCTAGACAGGTCTTGCATCATGCTGGAGAGAGGGAAGGAAGAAGAGAGGGATTATGGAGAGAGAGAGATTGTGTAGAGAGGGACAGAACGAGTAATAGAAAGAGAAATAGTGAAGGGGGAGTGATTATGGAGAAAAGGAGTGAGTAAGAGAAAAGGAGTGAGTAAAAGAGGTGTGTGTATTGATGTGTGTTTCGGAGAGAGGACGACAGAGAGCGTACAATATTCCCGTACCGCAGGGACATTTTTCAGCAGATTACCTGTCTGAGCCTGTTCTGGGGCCGACCTTTCACATTCTTGGAAAAGGAAAAATAGGGAAATAGGGGTGGAGTCTTCAGCAGGTGTTATCATGTTACAACAGGGAGCCTTTGGCTGCCAATAGGGCTCTGGTCAAAGGTAGTGCACTATGTAGGGAATATGGTGCCATTTGGGACAGAGGCTATGTGTTTGTGTTCCCAACTGTTTCCTTGCAGTAGGATGAAGTTGCCGCTAGACACTGATCTAAGGTCAAGTTAGCTTTTTACACCCTGATGGTTAAGGTTAGGATTTAGAGAGGGAAAGCTGATCCTAGATCTATGGCTAAGGGGCACTTATACTGAGAGCCTGTTTTTCTGTTTTAGATTTTAAGAAATTGCGAGAATTCTTGCCCCACACTTCCCACAGTCTCTGCCCTGCATGCCAATAAATGTGTGTGTGTGTGCGTTTGTACGTGTGTGTATGTGTGTGTATGCGTGCGTGCGTGTGTCCCCTAGTGATGCATGGGTTGACCCATAACCCCAGTCCCTGCGGTTATATCCGTGAAGCGGGTGGGTTTAGGGTCATTAAATATTGTGTGGCTGAAGGGCGGGTGTGTGGCAGGCGGGTTGAATAAAGAGAAAACAATACATTGAGGCTACATTGAGGTTTTCCTTTCATTATTTTAGTGCGTAAGCCTAAGCTTTAGGGCCTATAAATGTACGCACACAAATAGCCTACATGCCAATCACCACATGCTTTTGGGAAAGGGCAGAACAATTTAAAGTCGATCCACAGAGGCAAAAAGGACAATGCTGGAGTTTAATTCAATATGAGAAAAGCTGCGAAATGGAGAGTTGAAAATAAAGAGAAGGAGGGCCAGAAAAGTGTTTGGGAAAGATTTGGTGAAGTGGTAAACAGGATGATTATAGCAGTGCCGCTGTGTTATGTGTGATGATTGAGGCGCTATACAAATTCAACAGTCACAAGACAGGGACTTCAAATAGGTCTATGGCACGTCAAGGGAACTGTAGCCTACTGTTCAGATGGGTTAAATGGAAACTGAAATCTGGACACTGACTGTAGGTCTATAACCTCTCATATAGCCTTAATATTTACGCCTTTCAGAATTAAGCATTTCTTGCAGTAAAATTATACACCAAATGTAGGCTACATTTTTACTTGGGAACAGGAGTGGAGAAATATTATTGATATCTTTCAGCATCTTGAGAGAATGCGAATGCGCAGTTACTGTCTGTAGAGGTGCTATCTTTATCAGCATCATAAAAGCTGATAGTTGCGGATGGGTTATTAGCAATTGCAGGCGGGTGTGGGTGAACAAACAGCTGACCCGTGCACCACTAGCGTCCGCATAGAGTGTGTGTGTTTGTACATATGTGTGTGTGTGTTTGCGTGCATGCGTCTGCATAGTGTGTGTGTGTTTGCACGCGTGTGTAAGAGGCCCTCTAACCAAACTACTTGATGTGCGGAGTAAGAAAGTGAGGCAGGTACATGGACCAAAACAACTCACGTGGCTGTTCTGTGTTCTGCTTTTAATTATGAAAACCTGCAAACTTGGTAGAAGAAGTCACGGCACGTAATTTGCGACCAAAATCAAGCATTGTGTATCTGCATTGTTGTTCTACTACACACACTAAATAAATTATCTCTCCTCTGCCAATGTACAATGCATTTGGAAAGTATTCAGACCCCTTCACTTTTTCGACATTTTGTTACGTTACAGCCTTACTCTAAAATATATTAAATTAAATGTTTTCCTCATCAATCTACACACAATAACCCATAATGACAAAGTGAAAACTGTTTTTTTGTAATTGACATAAGTATTCAGACCCTTTGCTATGAGACTCAAAATTGAGACTCAAAATTGAGCTCAGGTGCATCCTGTTTCCATTGATTATCCTTGAGCTGTTTCTACAACTTGATTGGAGTCCACCTGTGGTATATTCAATTGATTGGACATGATTTGGAAAGGCACACACCTGTCTATTAAAGGTCCCAAGCCATGAGGTCAGAGGAATTGTGCGTAGAGCTCCGAGACAGGATTGTGTCGAGGCACAGATTTGGGGAAGGGTAACAAAAAATGTCTGCAGCATTGAAGTTTGGAACCACCAAGACTCTTCCTAGAGCTGGTGCCCGGCCAAACTGAGCAATTGGGGGAGAAGGGCCTTGGTCAGGGAGGTGACCAAGAACCCGATGGTCAATCTGACAGAGCTCCAGAGTTCCTCTGTGGAGATGGGAGAACCTTCCAGAAGGACAACCATCTCTGCAGCACTCAACCAATCAGGCCTTTATGGTAGAGTGGCCAGACGGAAGCCACTCCTCAGTAAAAGGCACATGACAGCCCACTTGGAGTTAGCCAAAAGGCACCTAAAGACTCTCAGACCATGAGAAATAAGATTCTCTGGTCTGATGAAACCAAGATTGAACTCTTTGGCCTGAATGCCCAGTGTCACGTCTGGAGGAAACCTGACACCATCCCTATGGCGAAGCATGGTGGAGGCAGCTTCTTGCTGTGGGGATGTTTTTTAGCAGCAGGGACTGGGAGACTAGTCAGGATCGAGGGAAAGATGAACGGAGCAAAGTACAGAGAGATCCTTGATGAAAACCTGCTCTAGAGCGCTCAGGACCTCAGACTGGGGTGAAGGTTCACCTTCCAACAGGACAACGACCCTAAGCACACAGCCAAGATAACCCAGGAGTGGCTTCGGGACAAGTCTCTGATTGTCCTTGAGTGGCCCAGCCATAGCCCGGATTTGAACCCGATCGAACATCGCTGCGGAGAACTGAAAATAGCTGTACAATGACGCTCCCCATCCAACCTGACAGAGCTTAAGAGGATCTGCAGAGAAGAATGGGGGAAACTCCCCAAATACAGGTGTGCCAAACTTGTAGCGTCATACCCAAGAAGACTTGAGGCTGTAATCGCTGCCAAAGGTGCTTCAACAAAGTACTGAGTAAAGGGTCTGAATACTTATGTAAATGTGATATATCAGTTGTCTATTTCATAATAAATTTGCAAAAAATTCTAAAAACATGTTTTTGCTTTGTCATTATGGGGTATTGCGTGTAAATTGATGAGGAAAAAATAAATACATTGAATCCATTTTAGAATAAGACTGTAACTGGAAAAAGTCAAGGGGTCTGAATACTTTTCTGAATGCACTGTATTTCCAAACATCTTATTCAGTTATGACCTTGACAGAGGAGGGATAATTTATTGCAGACGTGTCATTGAGCAGTTTAGACAAGAATCCAATTGGTCTCATTTGACATAAGTGTTGCTTTTTTCACTGTAAGAATGTAACCTGAGTTCCCAGTTCTTCCTTTGGAGAACTATGAGGACAGAAGATTAGGCCTACTGGGCATTTCTATGTAAAAAGCCCCATGTGAATTTCATAGGACCACATAAGATTTGGTGTAAAATGAAAGCTAAGAGTCTATAATTTTGTTGTTGAAATTAATAGTCCTATATAACTTTTTTCTAAAATGTTCCATCCTAAAAATAAGGAATCAGCTAATTCTTTGATTTCTGGTCAAACAGATGGAAAAGGGGACTTAGAAAAGGTCTTAAAAGGTATTAGAAATACATCCAAATACAATAATGTTGAAATAAAGACCCCTGCCAACTAATAGGGCTATGACCGCAGTCTCCATAATAACTGTTCGAATAGCAATTTTTGGGGGGACTACATGTGTTGCCATTGAAATAGCTTGAAATGGGCTTCCCCATTCAAGTCAATGATGGCATAATCGGTGGACTGGCGGCCATTGCGAGTGTACCAAAAAGAGCAAAGCAGGAAGTAAAAGCAGGAAGTAAAAGCAGGAAGTGTGCCCATCAATATGTGCTGTGATTTGTTGATTCAACTCAACTGACACAGATGCTGTAAAGAGGTCAATGAAACTCAGACCCTGGGGGATAGAAGAAGGACACCGGATTGGCGCACATTCAACAAATTGTATCTAACAAAGTGGATATTCGTCAAATCCATCATGATTTATGTATTGGAACAGGCCCACAATGTGGTTACTAAAGTCAGATTTCGATATACAGTGGGGGAAAAAAGTATTTAGTCAGCCACCAATTGTGCAAGTTCTTCCACTTAAAAAGATGAGAGAGGCCTGTAATTTTCATCATACGTACACGTGAACTATGACAGACAAATTGAGAATTTTTTTTCCTGAAAATCACATTGTAGGATTTTTAATGAATTTATTTGCAAATTATGGTGGAAAATAAGTATTTAGTCACCTACAAACAAGCAAGATTTCTGGCTCTCACAGACCTGTAAGTTCTTCTTTAAGAGGCTCCTCTGTCCTCCACAAGTTACCTGTATTAATGGCACCTGTTTGAACTTGTTATCAGTATAAAAGACACCTGTCCACAACCTCAAACAGTCACACTCCAAACTCCACTATGGCCAAGACCAAAGAGCTGTCAAAGGACACCAGAAACAAAATTGTAGACCTGCACCAGGCTGGGAAGACTGAATCTGCAATAGGTAAGCAGCTTGGTTTGAAGAAATCAACTGTGGGAGCAATTATTAGGAAATGGAAGACATACAAGACCATTGATAATCTCCCTCGATCTGGGGCTCCACGCAAGATCTCACCCCGTGGGGTCAAAATGATCACAAGAACGGTGAGCAAAAATCCCAGAACCACACGGGGGGGACCTAGTGAATGACCTGCAGAGAGCTGGGACCAAAGTAACAAAGCCTACCATCAGTAACACACTACGCCGCCAGGGACTCAAATCCTGCAGTGCCAGACGTGTCCCCCTGCTTAAGCCAGTACATGTCCAGGCCCGTCTGAAGTTTGCTAGAGTGCATTTGGATGATCCAGAAGAGGATTGGGAGAATGTCATATGGTCAGATGAAACCAAAATAGAACTTTTTGGTAAAAACTCAACTTGTCGTGTTTGGAGGACAAAGAATGCTGAGTTGCATCCAAAGAACACCATACCTACTGTGAAGCATGGGGGTGGAAACATCATGCTTTGGGGCTGTTTTTGTGCAAAGGGACCAGGACGACTGATCCGTGTAAAGGAAAGAATGAATGGGGCCATGTATCGTGAGATTTTGAGTGAAAACCTCCCTCCATCAGCAAGGGCATTGAAGATGAAACGTGGCTGGGTCTTTCAGCATGACAATGATCCCAAACACACCGCCCGGGCAACGAAGGAGTGGCTTCGTAAGAAGCATATCAAGGTCCTGGAGTGGCCTAGCCAGTCTCCAGATCTCAACCCCATAGAAAATCTTTGGAGGGAGTTGAAAGTCCGTGTTGCCCAGCGACAGCCCCAAAACATCACTGCTCTAGAGGAGATCTGCATGGAGGAATGGGCCAAAATACCAGCAACAGTGTATGAAAACCTTGTGAAGACTTACAGAAAACGTTTGACCTGTGTCATTGCCAACAAAGGGTATATAACAAAGCATTGAGAAACTTTTGTTATTGACCAAATACTTATTTTCCACCATAATTTGCAAATAAATTCATTAAAAATCCTACAATGTGATTTTCTGGATTTTTTTTCTCATTTTGTCTGTCATAGTTGATGTGTACCTATGATGAAAATTACAGGCCTCTCTCATCTTTTTAAGTGGGAGAACTTGCACAATTGGTGGCTGACTAAATATGTTTTTCCCCACTGTAGGTTGGAGTCATTAAAACTTGTTTTTCAACCACTCCACAAATTTCTTTTTAACAAACTATAGTTTTGGCAAGTCAGTTAGGACACCTACTTTGTGCAAGACACAAGTAATTTTTTCAACAATTGTTTACAGACAGATTATTTCACTTATAATTCACTGTATCACAATTCTAGTGGGTCAGAAGTTTACATACACTAAGTTGACTGTGCCTTTAAACAGCTTGGAAAATTCCAGAAAATGATGTCATGGCTTTAGAAGCTTCTGATAGGCTAATTGACATCATTTGAGTCAATTGGAGGTGTACCTGTGGATGTATTTCAAGGCCTACTTTCAAACTCTATGCCTCTTTGCTTGACATCATGGGAAAATCAAAAGAAATCAGCCAAGGCCTCAGAAAAACAATTGTAGACGGCTGCGTGGTCCCATGGTGTTTATACTTGCGTACTATTGTTTGTACAGATGAACGTGGTACCTTCAGGCGTTTGGAAATTGCTCCCAAGGATGAACCAGACTTGTTGGACTCCGATCCAACAGGTCCCAGACGTGCTCAATGGGATTGAGATCCGGGCTCTTCGCTGGCCATGGCAGAACACTGACATGCAGGAAATCACGCACAGAACGAGCAGTATGGCTGGTGGCATTGTCATGCTGGAGGGTCAGGATGAGCCTGCAGGAAGGGTACCACATGAGGGAGGAGGATGTCTTCCCTGTAACGCGCAGCGTTGAGATTGCCTGCAATGACAACAAGCTCAGTCCGATGATGCTGTGACACACCGCCCCAGACCATGACGGTCCCTCCACCTCCAAATCGATCCCCCTCCAGAGTACAGACCTCGGTGTAACGCTCATTCCTTCGATGATTAACGCGAATCCGACCATCACCCCTGGTGAGACAAAACTGCGACTCGTCATTGAAGAGCACTTTTTGCCAGTCCTGTCTGGTCCAGCGACAGTGGGTTTGTGCCCATAGGTGACGTTGTTGCCGGTGATGTCTGGTGAGGACCTGCCTTACAACAGGCCTACAAGGCCTCAGTCCGCCTATTGCGGACAGTCTGAGCACTGATGGAGGGATTGTGCGTTCCTGGTGTAACTCGGGCAGTTGTTGTTGCCATCCTGTACCTGTCCCGCAGGTGTGATGTTCGGATGTACCGATCCTGTGCAGGTGTTGTTACACTTGGTTTGCCACTGCGAGGACGATCAGCTGTCTGTCATATCTCCCTGTAGCGCTGTCTTAGGCGTCTCACAGTACGGACATTGCAATTTATTGCCCTGGCCATATCTGCAGTCCTCATGCCTCCTTGCAGCATGCCTAAGGCACGTTCACGCAGATGAGCAGGGACCCTGGGCATCTTTCTTTTGGTGTTTTTCAGAGTCAGTAGAAAGGCCTCTTTAGTGTCCTAAGTTTTCATAACTGTGACCTTAATTGCCTACTGTCTGTAAGCTGTTAGTGTCTTAACGACCGTTCCACAGGTGCATGTTCATTAATTGTTTATGGTTCATTGAACAAGCATGGGAAACAGTGTTTAAACCCTTTACAATGAAGATCTGTGAAGTTATTTGGATTTTTACAAATTATCTTTGAAAGACAGGGTCCTGAAAAAGGGCTGTTTATTTTGTTTTGCAGAAATGATTTGCCTTCTGTAAGTTTAAGAAGTATTGCCTAGTGTTGTCATTCTGTTACCAAAAACCCACATATCTTTAAGATATTTTCTAATTTCTCTCCCTCATGAGGAAGGAAGATAATTAAAGTTCACAGAAGTAACCAGGAAAGGTAGACCTACCAATTAGTTATAGTGTTTTTACTAATAACAATTTGGTTTATGATTTATTAAGTGATTAAAACACATCATTCTGTTATGAAATCAGTAACAGAATGACCAAAAAATCTGTAACTGAATGACTGCAACTGAATTGGCTAAAATAGGAATTCATAATAGTCACAAACCACATTTGGGTCACCTGCTCATTAGAATAATAGCCAGTGTGTAGAATAATACCCAAACATGCAAAGGAGGATATTACAATTTCCTACCTTTATGTACCTATTCAGGATACATCACCATGAAGAAAATGGCATTCATAATTATGTGTTTATGTATAGTGCAGATCAGGGACACATGATGTCATTCTGTTACCATCATTCTGTTACCGGGTGTTAATCCACTTCACTTACTGTAGTTCAATAACCAAAATAGATTTGTTCAAACTCAAGGTGTAATATCATAGCTGACACCCCATTCTTTCTGCAGAAATATTTGAATCTTAATTTGGGGTAGATATTTAAGTGTATTTGAAAAAATGTGGTCACAAAAAAAACGGAGGGAGATTTTACCCTTATTCTGTTACCAAACTTTACATCTGCACTGTTCTTCGAGTAAATGTGTCTTTGTACAATTTTCATTAGTCCTTGTGCAAAGAGTTGTATGGTGTGTTTAACTTTGCAATCAATGTTTTTTGTTTGGCATACTTTTAAAGTGAACAATCTGAGTCTAAGCTTCATTCTGTTACTGTGGAATTGCCCTAATGTCTAATGTCACCTAACATGGTATAAAAGCACTGCTGTCTAATCATTTAAAACGGAGCCTGTTTGTTGAAGCATAAATCCATCTCAGAGCTGTAGTTTACTTTATTTTAAATAATGTGAAGTAAATAATGTGTTACTGCATTGGTATTCTATAGAACCCTATTACCATCTAATTGATCTGTGTGAGACTTTAATATGTGTGTGTATGCTCGCATGCACGTGCATGTAAACAAGAGTGCACTTAATAATGTCCACTAAAAGTGCAGTAGATGGAGTGGCAGCCCGTCCATATGCTCTTCACTACATCTTTTCAAAGATGAAAACGGTTAGTATGTTTACACGTATGTGTGTGTGTGTGTGTGTGTGCTGGACAACACTTTGGGTGTAACCCTGACACAGTTACAGTCAGCACTTCCTGGTGTTGCTGTATGAGCTCAATCCGTTTCCGTGTGTATTTTCTGTTCCTGTGTAGGCAGAGGATTGGTAGGCAAATAGCATTGTTGTCTGTTTGTAGGTAGAAGGAGGGTTGTTAGGCAAATGGCATGGTTGTCTGTTTGTAGGTAGAAAGAGGGTTGGTAGGCAAATGGCATGGTTGTCTGTTTGTAGGTAGAAAGAGGGTTGGTAGGCAAATGGCATGGTTGTCTGTTTGTAGGTAGAAAGAGGGTTGGTAGGCAAATGGCATGGTTGTCTGTTTTGTATATAGTTAAATTGGTGCGTGTGTACAGTATATTCGTTATGTACTCCTGAGTGGTGCAGTGGTCTAAGGCACTAGCAGTGCTAACTGTGCCACTAGAGATCCTGGTTCGAATCCAGGCTCTGTCGCAGCCGGCCGCGACCGGGAGACTCATGGGTGGCGCACAATTGGTCCAGGGTAGGGGAGGGAATGGCCGGCAGGGATGTAGCTCAGTTGATAGAGCATGGCGTTTGCAATGCCAGGGTTGTGGGTTCGATTCCCACGGGGGGCCAGTATAAAAAAAATATGTATTCACTAACTGTAAGTCGCTCTGGATAAGAGCGTCTGCTAAATGACTAAAATGTAATGTAATGTAAATGTATCTTATTTATCACACGCGTACAGCATACAGATCCAGAGCCTTTGAGCGGAAAATCTGTCAGAGCGCGAGAGCTGCGGCTACAGCGTCTCAAACAGCAAATACGTGCTAGTCGGAACTCTGACATTTTCGACTTGATAACTGGTTGAACATGGCACGTGTATAACTACAACCAGTTAGCTAGCAAGTCGAACATTACAGAGTTTCCTAGTGCCGACTAGCACATAATCGCGGCAATAGGCAACGGAAGGCAGGCTTCATCAGCGTGTCACACACCACTTTGCAATGAGCTGGAGGCAGAATGCATTTTAAAAACATATACTGTTTGAAACCTGAACGTTTTAATACATATGAGGCATGTCTTACCTTTACAGTATTTTATATCAACTTTCGGTTACACTTTACTTGACACCCAGTGTCATAACACGTTATGACACGGTCATAACCATGTTGTAATATGTCATAACAGCTGACATAACTTGTCATAACCTGTTATAATATGGTCATAACTCTGCTTTCAGGAGCAGGACAAGACACCCTCTTTTTGACTGATGACTGATATAAGGGCATGTATGTGATAGGCCTATCGGGCTTATATGATTATGATGGTTATAATGCTTCTTGACAGTGTCATAAAGTGTATTTTCTTAGTCCAAGTAATGGATGGTCATAATGCTTCATGACAGTGTCAGTGTATTTTCTACAAGTTATTTAAAATATGATGAAAAAACATGATCGTTATGAATTAATTACATCAAAAACAAAGAATTTAAGAGACAAACTTGGCAGGGAAAAAACGAATTTGAATAAATGTGGGTTTTGACACTCTAATGTAGGTGTCATAACCAGCCATAAAATAACGCAATATGTCACAACAGGTGTAAAATATATGGGTCACGACAGTGTTATGACCATATTATGACAGTTTATGACAAGTTATGTCAGCTGTTATGACATATTATGACATGGTTATGACAGTGTCATAACGTGTTATGACACTGGGTGTCAAGTAAAGTGTTACCCAACTTTCTTTCATTTTCCAGTAGCCAAAGGCACAATCCTAGTCATATGAGCAACCCATGCTAGTTATTGCATATTAGATCTCCCCTCTTTCTATATTTCTTATGGATGTTTTCATCTCTGTCACATGAAACTGCTCACATGTGCGGTGCCCTTTTGACAACTGTGTTTTCCCACTAATTGCATTATGGAACGAATATTCACTCATTGCCTACTGCCTTGTTTGCATTGCTGCGCTTATAATATGAAGAAATAATAGTTTATCAACATTTTAAGCTAAATGTTCTGATCCGTTGCATCAGACTCATTGCTTTTTAACGTTTGTTTTATGTAGCCTAGACCTACTGGTTGTATGAATTTGGGATCTGTCGTCCCTCAACTGTCCCTGAGACTGTTTGGAAAAGGCCATTTCTTTCTCAACAAGCTGACAAATAAACTCAGCAAAAAAGAAACGTCCCTTATTCAGGACCCTGTCTTTCAAAGATAATTCCTAAAAATCCAAATAACTTCACAGATCTTCATTGTAAAGGGTTTAAACACTGTTTCCCATGCTTGTTCAATGAACCATAAAACATTAATGAACATGCACCTGTGGAACGGTCGTTAAGACACTAACAGCTTACAGACGGTAGGCAATTAAGGTCACAGTTATGAAAACTTAGGACACTAAAGAGGCCTTTCTACTGACTCTGAAAAACACCAAAAGAAAGATGCCCAGGGTCCCTGCTCATCTGCGTGAACGTGCCTTAGGCATGCTGCAAGGAGGCATGAGGACTGCAGATGTGGCCAGGGCAATAAATTGCAATGTCCGTACTGTGAGACGCCTAAGACAGCGCTGCAGGGAGACAGGACGGACAGCTGATTGTCCTCGCAGTGGCAGACCACGTGTAACAACACCTGCACAGGATCGGTACATCCGAACATCACACCTGCGGGACAGGTACAGGATGGCAACAACAACTGCCCGAGTTACACCTGGAACGCACATTCCCTCCATCAGTGCTCAGATTGTCTGCAATAGGCTGAGAGAGGCTGAACTGAGGGCTTGTAGGCCTTTTGTAAGGCAGGTCCTCACCAGACATCACCGGCAACAACGTCGCCAATGGGCACAAACCCACCGTCGCTGGACCAGACAGGACTGGTGCTCTTCAATGACGAGTCACAGTTTTGTCTCACCAGGGGTGATGGTCGGATTTGCGTTTATCATCGAAGGAATGAGCGTTACACCGAGGCCTGTACTCTGGAGGGGGATCGATTTGGAGGTGGAGGGTCAGTCATGGTCTGGGGCGGTGTGTCACAGCATCATTGGACTGAGCTTGTTGTCATTGCAGGCAATCTCAACGCTGTGCGTTACAGGGAAGACATCCACCTCCCTCATGTGGTACCCTTCCTGCAGGCATCCTGACATGACCCTCCAGCATGACAATGCCACCAGCCATACTGCTTGTTCTGTGCGTGATTTCCTGCAAGACAGGAATGTCAGTGTTCTGCCATGGCCAGCAAAGAGGCCAGATCTCAATCCCATTGAGCACGTCTGGGACCTGTTGGATCGGAGGGTGAACGCTAGGACAATTCCCCCCAGAAATGTCCAGGAACTTGCAGGTATTTACACATGTTACAGTGAGGGAAAAAAGTATTTGATCCCCTGCTGATTTTGTACGTTTGCCCACTGACAAAGAAATGATCAGTCTATCATTTTAATGGTAGGTTTATTTGAACAGTGAGAGACAGAATAACAACAACAAAATCCAGAAAAAAACGCATGTCAAAAATGTTATAAATAGATTTGCATTTTAATGAGGGAAATAAGTATTTGACCCCCTCTCAATCAGAAAGATTTCTGGCTCCCAGGTGTCTTTTATACAGGTAACGAGCTGAGATCAGGAGCACACTCTTAAAGGGAGTGCTCCTAATCTCAGTTTGTTACCTGTATAAAAGACACTTGTCCACAGAAGCAATCAATCAATCAGATTCCAAACAACTCTCCACCATGGCCAAGATCAAAGAGCTCTCCAAGGATGTCAGGGACAAGATTGTAGACCTACACAAGGCTGGAATGGGCTACAAGACCATCGCCAAGCAGCTTGGTGAGAAGGTGACAACAGTTGGTGCGATTTATTCGCAAATGGAAGAAACACAAAATAACTGTCAATCTCCCTCGGCCTGGGGCTCCATGCAAGATCTCACCTCGTGGAGTTGCAATGATCATGAGAACGATGAGGAATCAGCCCAGAACTACACGGGAGGATCTTGTCAATGATCTCAAGGTAGCTGGGACCATAGTCACCAAGAAAACAATTGGTAACACACTACGCCGTGAAGGACTGAAATCCTGCAGCGCCCGCAAGGTTCCCCTGCTCAAGAAAGCCCATATACAGGGCCGTCTGAAGTTTGCCAATGAACATCCGAATGATTCAGAGGAGAACTGGGTGAAAGTGTTGTGGTCAGATGAGACCAAAATGGAGCTCTTTGGCATCAACTCAACTCGCCGTGTTTGGAGGAGGAGGAATGTTGCCTATGACCCCAAGAACACCATCCCCACCGTCAAACATGGAGGTGGAAACATTATGCTTTGGGGGTGTTTTTCTTCTAAGGGGACAGGACAACTTCACCGCATCTAAGGGACGATGGACGGGGCCATGTACCGTCATATCTTGGATGAGAACCTCCTTCCCTCAGCCAGGGCATTGAAAATGGGTCGTGGATGGTTATTCCAGCATGACAATGACCCAAAACATACGGCCAAGGCAACAAAGGAGTGGCTCAAGAATAAGCACATTAAGGTCCTAGAGTGGCCTAGCCAATCTCCAGACCTTAATCCCATAGAAAATCTGTGGAGGGAGCTGAAGGTTGGAGTTGCCAAACGTCAGCCTCGAAACCTTAATGACTTGGAGAAGATCTGCAAAGAGGAGTGGAACAAAATCCCTCCTGAGATGTGTGCAAACCTGGTGGCCAACTACAAGAAACGTCTGACCTCTGTGATTGCCAACAAGGGTTTTGCCACCAAGTACTAAGTCATGTTTTGCAGAGGGGTCAAATACTTATTTCCCTGATTTAAAATGCAAATCAATTCATAACATTTTTGTTGTTATTCTGTCTCTCACTGTTCAAATAAACCTACCATTAAAATTATAGACTGATCATGTCTTTGTCAGTGGGCAAACTTACAAAATCAGCAGGGGATCAAATACTTTTTTCCCTCACTGTAAGTTTGCTGAAAATAAACGCAGTTGACAGTGAGAGGACGTTTATTTTTTGCTGAGTTTAGGGAAACATTTATACTATGGGAAATAGTAGATTGACATAGGCTAGTGATTTAGCTGTTCGTTACTCGTCTTTTGGACTAAGGAAAAGTAAATGTGGACAGTTATTCTAAAATCTTCAAAGTGCACATCAGATTTCGGTAAGACGGACCGCACATTGTTGCATCCTCGACTTGCATGTTCTGTTAATTTGAACTACCATAATCTAAATGTGATTTCTGTCATTCTGAGTACCCAATGCATATGGTTCCAGTAAATTTCTCAAATGTCTGTTAAATTAAAATGTCAGGCGCCACATTTTCCTAACAGAAACCCTGGTTGGTAAGCAAATGCAGACCAGGATCTATCCATGACACTGACACTGAAGTGAGAATGTTCTATGTGGGATAGTGAATAGGTGGGCCTTTAAGATCAGTCTGTATTGATAATTTATTTTAAAAGATTATCAATTGGAAGATTTAAGGTTTGCTCTTGTATATTCAATACGGCAACAGGTGTCCAAGATATCGATCAGTCAACCAATCAGCCGGCCATCAATTAGTTTGATTTGTTGATGTTGTTTCCCATTGGTTTATTAGTCCCTTTTATGTCTTCTGTTGTTGTTTGATTGGTTCCTGGCTTGACTCCTGTCATTGGTTGGTTGGTTCTAACTGTAGCGTACAGAGATACATGACTGAACAACTGAGAGCTGTGGGGCCGCCTCAGCGGTTACATAACTGGCTTAGCACCTGTCAATCAAGAGGTATCCGCTCCAGAGATTATAGCCAGAAGCCAACACTTCACTTCTCCTCTCCCACCCACTCTTCCTCCTCCTTCTACTCCTACCTCTTTGTCATCCCTTCATTCAGCTTAGTATCTATTCCTCACTCCTCTGAGCTCTCCTGTCTTCCTTGTCGTTTAATGACCTTCTATCACTTTCTCCCTCTTGTTCTGTTTCTGCCTCTATCGCTCCCCTCCATCTATCTTTGCTCTCTCTCAAAGGACACAGGCTATGATAGTGCAGAGAGTGACTCTGGTCTTGTCTGTCTGAGGGGACAGTGTGTGTGTCTCTGTGTGTGTGTCTCAGATGAGGTTAGGGACTGAGCGGATGGGAGAATGAATGGAGGAGAGGAGGTGGCTGTTTTCTGGATGAGTGGAGCTTGTCGTCCCTAAGTAGTGCCTTTGGGAGTCCCCTCTTTCTCTCTCTCTTTCCCTCTGTCAGTTTCTACCACTCTCCCCTCCATTCTCCTTTTTATCTCTCATTCCCTCCCATTCTCCACAACCATCTCTCTCCTCCTCCTCCTCTCTCTCTCTCACTTCATGAATGAGGGTTTGGAATTGGCGTTTCAAGGGTAACGGGACGTGTCACATCATCTGACCTCAATATGCGGATGACTGCTATCGGTGAGCTTAAGCTGCTGTCCCCTGCCTCCCTGCCACCTACCCCCTGTTTCCCCATGCTATGGTTTTCAAGGGTTTCATTGTTTGAATGTGTTACTGTTGGTGGCTCTACTAAATTGTGGCTTACGGTATCTCTCTATCTTGCACACAATCCTTCTGCTGCCTGGATAGGTTCTCTTGTAGATACCTGTCTTGTCATCACGAGACCAGTGTGAAATGTTTTCTGTTTGTGTGTGTGTGTGTCTGTTTCTCTGATAGGTTCCTCGACAGGTTTGAATAGTGTGTTTTACAGGGGGCAATGCAGATGCAATTTGTGTTTGTTTGTGTGTGTGTGTGTGTGGGGGGATACACTGGGTTGAGATGAGATTGAGATTACTTGATCTGACAGCTGTCTGTGTCAGGGAGAAATCACAGTAACATCAAAGTGAATGAATCATGTTGGTACACAAGGCTCCCTGGGTTCCCTATCTGGTTTGGTCACACACGTCTGTGCTGGGATGAAGGAGATATGTATTCTTCTCATGTTTGAGTATTATCGTTATGCAAGCATGGTTTCTGTGTCACTAGACACTCTAACATATGTTTAATTAAAAAATATACTGCACTTCAAAGTGATTATATCTTCTGTGACTGTGCTCTGTAACATATGCTGAATATGGTCATTTACATAATCAGCATATGCTATTAAGCAATTTACAGTAATATGTGGCCCATACAGAAATCAAACCCTCAATTCTGGAGCTGGAAATTGCAGGCAACATGCCCCAACCAACCCACCCATCTGAACCAAATACATGTACTGTAGTTTGTTTGAAGTGCAACACAGCAACACTAATCAAAAGGAGCTCGCTAGAATTCATTCTTCCTTCAAGGCTCTGTTCTGTTGCTCCAAAAACAGGTTGCTATATGACCTAGTTTGTGTTCAGAACTGATATGTTGTCGTTTCCCATTATAAATATTTGGGAGTAGATATATTTCCTTCCTTAGATAAAACCATTGCCAGAAACTTTAACATAACTCTCAAATCAATTCAATCTAACCTCAGTAGATGGAATAATATCCCAGTTGTTTTAACCGGCTGAATATCTATTGTCAAAATGAATATATTGCCACGGCTGAATTTCTGTAGTTCAATGCTTCCCTTGTCCCACCCTTCTGGCTTTTGGGATACATTTCATAGTGTGGTTTCAAAATGTAAATGGCAAGGTAAATGATCACAGATAAATGTAACAAATGTACAAAGGAGGGACAGAAGTAGGAGGACTATCCGTACCAAACTTGAAATTGTATTTCCAGGCACTAGCATTTCGCCCCATCCTAAATTGGTTTAGACATGATTATTCTGCCCCCTGGCTGAGTATAGAGATACATATGGTGTCTCCTATTACCCTGGAAGAGGTGGTCTTCACTGATACAGTGGCTTGCGAAAGTATTCACCCCCCCTTGGCATTTTTCTTATTTTGTTGCCTTACAACCTGGAATTTTTTTGGGGTTTGTATCATTTGATTTACACAACATGCCTACCACTTCGAAGATGCAAAATATTTTTTATTGTGAAACAAACAAGAAATAAGACAAAGAAACAGAAAACTTGAGTGTGCATAACTATTCACCCCCCCAAAGTCAATACTTTGTAGAGCCACCTTTTGGAGCAATTACAGCTGCAAGTCTCTTCATGTATGTCTCTATAAGCTTGGCACATCTAGCCACTGGGATTTTTGCCAATTCTTCAAGGCAAAACTGCTCCAGCTCCTTCAAATTGGATGGGTCCCGCTGGTGTACAGCAATCTTTAAGTCATACCACAGATTCTCAATTGGATTGAGGTCTGGGCTTTGACTAGGCCATTCCAAGACATTTAAATGTTTCCCCTTAAACCACTCAAGTGTTGCTTTAGCAGTATGCTTAGGGTCATTGTCCTGCTGGAAGGTGAACCTCCGTCCCAGTCTCAAATCTCTGGAAGACTGAGACAGGTTTCCTTCAAGAATTTCCCTGTATTTAGCGCCATCCATCATTCCTTCAATTCTGACCAGTTTCCCAGTCCCTGTCGATGAAAATCATCCCCACAGCATGATGCTGCGACCACCATGCTTCACTGTGGGGATGGTGTTCTCGGCGTGATGAGAGGTGTTGGGTTTGCGCCAGACATAGCGTTTTCCTTGATGGCCAAAAAGCTCAATTTTTGTCTCATCTTCCATATGTTTGGGGAGTCTCCCACATGCCTTTTAGCGAACACCAAAAAACATTTTATTTTTTTTCTTTAAGGAATGGCTTTTTTCTGGCCACTCTTCCGTAAAGCCCAGCTCTGTGGAGTGTACGGCTTAAAGTGGTCCTATAAACAGATACTCCAATCTCTGCTGTGGAGCTTTGCAGCTCCTTCAGGGTTATCTTTGGTCTCTTTGTTGCCTCTGATTAATGCCCTCCTTGCCTGGTCCGTGAGTTTTGGTGGGCGGCCCTCTCTTGGCAGGTTTGTTGTGGTGCCATATTCTTTCCATTTAAAAAAAATTGATTAATGGTGCTCCGTGGTATGTTCAAAGTTTCAGATATTTTTTTATAACCCAATCCTGATCTGTACTTCTCCACAACTTTGTCCCTGACCTGTTTGGAGAGCTCCTTGGTCTTCATGGTGCACCTTGCTTGGTGGTGCCCCTTGCTTAGTGGTGTTGCAGACTCTGGGGCCTTTCAGAACAGGTGTATATATACTGAGATCATGTGACAGATCATGTGACACTTAGATTGCACACAGGTGGACTTTATTTAACTAATTATGTGACTTCTGAAGGTAATTGGTTGCACCAGATCTTATTTAGGGGCTTCATAGCAAAGGGAATACATATGCACGCACCACTTTTCCTTTTTCACTTCACCAATTTGGACTATTTTGTGTATGTCCATTACATGCAATCCAAATAAAAATCCATTTAAATTACAGGTTGTAATGCAACAAAATAGGAAAAATGCCAGGTGGGATGAATACTCCCTTAAACAATGTGAACTACGCTTTGGTCCTCTTATTGCTCTCACAATTTCTATTTGGTGCAACATTTTAAAACTATGTAACTGGGAATCAAAATGGCATGCCCGTACTCCAATATTTCACAATAATGCCTTGCTATCTGGAAGGCGGCCTTTTGCATCCACCCAATGGTCCAAATGTGGAATCTGTAACCTTACTGATATCATGGAAAGTAATGGTTTGAGAACATTCCAAGATTTGAAAGAGACATACACATTATCAGGCAACTTTATTTCTATAATTTACAATTTAGGTCAGCTATGCTGGCCTATGGAGTCCCTTGGGAAACCTAACTACCATCCAATGATGGGATTTAAAAAATAAATGATCTGGGCTCCCGAAAGGACTGATCTCTATAATACTGTATATAAACAACTATTGGAAAATTAATATTCTGAGCTAGCCATTAAATAATATGGTTTACAGATCTAATTGATTCTGAACAACCCTTTAATATTTGGAAAATATTACCTTGGCATCCCGTAATCCGAACCATCAATTTATACATTTTAAGTTAGTTCACAGACTGTATTTAACACCAAGCAAACGTTTTGCCATGAAATTGGCCCCAACTCCCAACTGTTCACTGTGTCCCCTAAATTAGGTAGGCACATTCCTTCATATGATTTGGGAGTGCCCTGCAGTTAAATGCTTCTGGGGCAAAGTAAAACATTTTTTGGGGAAGTGCATGAATTTAAATATTCAATGCTTTGCATTTATTATGTTAGTTAATGATGATAGCGCCTTGAATCTCTCAATCAATCAGAGAAGATTACTGCTGGCAGGCAGCACTGCTGTGAATTTTTTTTGTTCTCTAAGATGGCAACCACCTCACTCGCTCCCATTTAACCAGTGGATACAGCTACATGATTTCCAAGTGGGGAGGGAGGATGTGGGCGGGTGGATGGTGACTGAGGTGGACGGGAATGGGTTGAGTTACGTGTGTATGTGTGTGTATATGTGTGTTTGTGTGTGTCTGAGAGAGAGAGAGAGAGAGAGAGAGAGAGAGAGAGAGAGAGAGAGAGAGAGAGGAATTACTACGGTAATCAAAGTGTAATTCTTTGATTGTCTTTGTACCTGTAACCCCCCCTAACTAAATAAAAAGTTGGTCACAAACAAAAGATAATTGCTATGTTGCTCTTCCAAATGAGCTCACAGTCTATTTAACCAGTTGACACATGCCTATTGTCATGTCACAGAGCTCGCCTATACTGGCTGCTTGTCTCACTAAATAACCAACACACACACACTCTCTCTCTCCCGAAATACCCTGTGCTGCGTGTATATCAGTGCCTGCTGATAGGATTGTACCTGATTGGTGTGTATTAGAAGCCCAGCGGCGCTCACCTCCTGATTTAGCACCACAGGCCTGTGGAGATCAGCTGTAAGCAGCTTGTTGTTCACACACACACAGCCTGGTTGGTTAGACATATGGCTTAGTCCAGAATCAAACGTTATTCATTCACTATACATAATGCGCTACTCAGGGCCACAGCCTCATAGGCAGGCATACAGGTAGGCATACAGTCACATAATATAATTGCTTTTGACATTTGACACTTTTCCATTGGCTCAATTGTACCAGGCCAGTCAAGTGTCTTGTTCGTAGTCACTGGACTATCCCCCCTCCTCCCGGCCATAACAAGACTAATCACATCACTATGATTGATTGTTAGTACAGATCACTATTATTGATCACGTATTGATTGTGTGTGTTGGCAGGATTCTGTGTTAGTAGTACACAGAGAGGTTGTGTCTCTGTACTGGTCTATTGTTGTTATCATTAGATAGCAGATATCTGATAACTACACTGTAAAAGTAGAAACACTCAAAACACCATGGAAAGTAATGCAACTAACCTGAGATCTGGAGTTTGGAGGGTGTTTGAATGTAAACACCAGTGTAAGTGTTATGATACAAAGAAAGTTTAAAAACAGAATAGAGGTACTCTGAATCGCCCAAAGTGGTTCTTCAATCTGAATATTGTTTTAAAGAGAGTGTTGGAGGGGGTGGGGGGGGTCAGTGCATGTAAAAGTTAGCATAAAAATACACACAACATTTTTTGGGGCAGACTGTCTCTCATACAATCAAAAGTTAAGAAATGCAAATGATTTATAGCCTAAATATTGATAGATGATAATGGCCTGTGTAGAATATTTTTGTGGAATTCCACCTTCATTTTTCAATGCTTTATTTAGACAGAATAGAAACAGGAGGAGACAGAGAAGGAGTGAAAGTGGGACAGGCGGAAGCGGCAATTGAATCCCTGGGGCAGTAAGATCGTACATTTTATTGGAATTTAATTTAATTTTCACACACTCAACCACACAGCCACACTGTAAAAAATGATTTTGGGGTGAATTGAAATTGACAACAACAACAACAACAACAAAAAACATATACTTAATAGAAAATGAATGCAAGTCGTTTCAATGATTTGCTAATTTCATTTTACCAAAATAATTAAGAATAAATCCTGTCTTTCCACGTGGCTGTTTTTAGAGGATTATGGGTAATTCAAATGTTTTAGACTTAATTATTATTTAACAGAATGTTGTATGCATGTTTGAAGAAAGAAAAGTATACTTCTATATTAGTATTAAGCAGCTTGTTGTTCCATAAGGTGTAATGGATCATGATGAACGAATATCAAAACCGTCAATCAAAATGACGTTCAATGATGAGACTACGCATTCCCACATTTCTACCTTTTGATGGTAGAGGAAAATACAGTGCACTGCTTGTTGTAAAACCTTTAGTTACTGCTGGTGGATTGAGCACTGTGCTCAACAATGCCAACCAAAATGGGTTCAACTGGCAAATGATCAGATACTGTACATAAATCAATGTTAAACATACTCTAGAAGAAGTGATCTAACTCCGCACTAGACAGGATTTGAAACACTGTAATAGTGTTTAGAAGATTTAGAGAGAGAAAACAACACCAAAAGAGAAGGTATCTAATTCTGCACAGAACTCGAAGTACCAAAATAGTGTTTTCAACCTTTTCCGGTAGGGCTCCTAGTTCCTCGGAAGGTGTTGCACAACACTTGATTTAGTGGTGTTAAAACTCACCATGTAATATTTGAAAACATCTCAAGATGATGTGTTTCAATACTCCAGCGAAGTTCAGGTTTTGCCTCCTTTGCACTGGTGATAGCTTAGTTGCCACTAGTTTTGGTGTTACAAAGCACTTCATTATAAGTGTATGTGCTGAATACGTCACCTGTCTGTTGACTGGATTAAAGTTGCTAACCGCCATTGATTTAAGTGTGTGTGTTAGAGAGAGAGAGAGAGAGAGAGAGAGAGAGAGAGAGAGAGAGAGAGAGAAAATGGGGTACTGATCAGTGTCTCTTATCAATACTGTGATACCACAATATATATTATGCATGAGAGATAGAGAGAGAGAGAGAGAGAGAATGGGGTACTGATCAGAACCAGTGTGCAGTGTCTCTTATCAATACTGTGATACTCTACAGTCGTGGTCAAAAGTTTTGAGAATGACACAAGTATTGGTCTTCACAAAGTTCGCTTTGTAATCAGGGATGCACTACTGTAGAGTTGGTGTATATCCCTGGGCTTGGACTATGTCCGGTTCACTAGATTAGTATTTGGTGTAAGTGGAGACAATATATCAGCTGCTCTTCTCTTCACCAGAAGTATAATGCCTAAAGAACCAGTAGCAGGAAATTGTTGAATACAGTAGATACACACTGCCCAGCCTCGGTAATGCATCATGATGACACTGGACCTGGGTATGGAAGTGGAGCAATACAGGAATTGATATTTATTGTAGATAATAAGCTCAAACTTACACACTCAGCTCAGGAAGTCTTTCTCATGCAATATCCTGTTAGTGGTCTCCCTGTAGATTTGCTCTTTCATTGGTTTTCTCTTCGTACATTAGACCCACACTGATAGCTGTCTGCTCACTGGCAACGTGTGTGCCTGACTACACAAACCCACAGCAGAGGAACGGATCTATGCTTACGGTCGCTTATGGTGAATATTATGCTCTTGACTGTGTTTGCTGGTGAAAGTATTGCTACTGTAAGAGTTGTTAATGCTGAAATCATCTCTGGTGCAGGAGTTTCCAGGAAGTTGGTTTTGTGAAGCTGTGTCACACCCCTTTCCTCGTTCTAACGCTGTGTTTTAGCCAACATATTTTTCAGGATGTCAGTTTTATTAGGCTTTGTGTGTTTCTGTCTCTCAATCTCTCTCAATCTCTCTCAATCTCTCTCTCTCTTTCTCTCTCTCTCTCTCTCTCTCTCTCTCTCTCTCTCTCTCTCTCTCTCTCTCTCTCTCTCTCTGTTTGTTTGTTTGTTTGTTTGTTTGTTTGTTTGTATGTGTGTGTATGCCTGTGAAACTGTGTGTGTGTGTGTCTGTGTGTGTTAGGTTGTGTGTTTAACACTGTATTTTTAAACGTCTGTCTCTCCTCTCTCCCCAGGTTATGGGTGCCACTGGTGCCTCGGGGGTTAACTCGGACCGAGCTCTGCCCAGCTCAGGGATGTACCAGCTGGACATAGTGCTGAAGAGAGGACACAACCTGGCCATAAGGGACAGAATAGGTAGAGTCATATACAGTATATCTGTCCATCTATCTTTAGGGGGGGTGGGGGAGGATCAACCTATCTCTCTCTCTCTTTCTCTCTTTCTCTCTTTCTCTCTCTCTCTCTCTCTCTCTCTCTCTCTCTCTCTCTCTCTCTCTCTCTCTCTCTCTCTCTCTCTCTCTCTCTCTCTCTCTCTCTCTCTCTCTCTCTCTCTCTCTATCTGTCTCACTCTCTCTCTCTCACACTCTCTCTCTCTCTCCCCCTCCCTCTCTCTCTATCTGTCTCACTCTCTCTCTCTCACACTCTCTCTCTCTCTCTCTCTCTCTCTCTCTCTCTCTCTCTCTCTCTCTCTCTCTCTCTCTCTCTCACTCTCTCAGGTACCAGTGATCCATATGTGAAGTTTAAGCTGTGCGGCAAGGAGGTGTTTCGCAGTAAGACCATCCACAAGAACCTTAACCCTGTCTGGGACGAGGGGACTAAACTACTGGTGGACAATCTGCAGGAACCACTCTATGTCAAGGTAATGCACGCACGCACACACACACACACACACACACACTCACAGATGGTGTGTGTTTCCCCTGCAGGTGTTTGACTATGACTTCGGCCTTCAGGATGACTTCATGGGTTCAGCTTACCTCTACCTGGAGTCCCTGGAGCAACAGAGGTACTGTAGGCCTATTTCATTAGTATATCACATGTTTGTAAACAGTTTTGGTATATACTGTATATATGTAAATCACCTGTATGACATAATTATAATATACAGTACCAGTCAAAAGTTTTGACACACCTACTCATTCAAGGGTTGTTCTTAATTTTTACTATTTTCTACATTGTAGAATAATAGTGAAGATATCAAAACTATGAAAGAACACATATGGAATCATGTAGTAACCAAAAATGTGTTTAACAAATAAAAATATATTTTAGATTTTAGATTCTTCAAAGTAGCCACCCTTTGCCTTGATGACAGCTTTGCACACTCTTGGCATTCTCTCAACCAGCTTCATAAGGAATGCTTTTCCAACAGTCTTGAAGGAGTTCCCTCATATGCTGAGCACTTGTTGGCTGCTTTTCCTTCACTCTGCGGTCCAACTCATCAATTGTCACGACTTCCTCCGAAGCTGCCTCCCCTCCTTGTTCGGGCAGGCTTCGGCGTTCGTCTTCACCGGCCTTCTAGCCACTGCCTCTCATCATCTCATCATTCCATTTGTTTTGTCTTGTTTATTACACACACCTGGTTCATATCCCCTCATCAGTACCTGTATAAGTATTCCCTCTGGCCCCCTTGTCTTTGTGTGTGATTGTTTATTGTGGAGGTTACTATAGCTTGGTGGAGCTATATGTTATTTTGTATCGCCGGGATATTCACCTGTGTGCCTTGTTGTCTCCAGTGCGCACTGGAATGTTTTACGCATAGCTGCGTACCGCTGTCTTACCGAATAAACCATTAATTCTGTGATTTACCCTCCTGCGCCTGACTCCGTCCAAATCACCCGCCACATCCCAAACCTTCTCAACTGGGTTGAGGTCAGGTGATTATGGAGGCCAGGTCATCTGATGCAGCACTCCATCACTCTCCTTGGTCAAATAGCCCTTACATAGCCTGGAGGTGTGTTTTGGGTCATTGTCCTGTTGAAAAACAAATGATAGTCTCACTAAGCACATACCAGATTGGATGGTGTATCGCTGCGGAATGCTGTGGTAGCCATGCTGGAATTCGAAAATAAATCACAGACAGTGTCACCAGCAAAGCACCCCCACACCATCACACCTCCTTCGCCATGCTTCACGGTGGGAACCACACATGCGGAGATAATCCGTTCACCTACTCTGCGTCTCACAAAGACACGGTGGTTAGAACCAAAAATCTCAAATTTGGACTCATCAGACAAAAGGACAGATTTCCACCGGTCTAATGTCCATTGCTCGTGTTTCTTGGCCCAAGCAAGTCTCTTCTTCTTATTGGTGTGCTTTAGTAGTGGTTTCCTTGCAGCAATTCAACCATGAAGGCCTGATTCATGCAGTCTCCTCTGAACAGTTGATGTTGAGATGTGTCTGTTACTTAAACTCTGTGAATAATTTATTTGGGCTGCAATCTGAGGTGCAGTTAATTGCCGATTTCTGAGGCTGGTAACTCTGATGAACTTATCCTCTGCAGCAGAGGTAACTCTGGGTCTTTCTTTCCTGTGGCGGATTGACTGACCTTCATGTCTTAATGTAATGATGTACTGTCGTTTCTCTTTGCTTATTTGAGCTGTTCTTACCGTAAAATGGACTTGGTCTTTGACCAAATAGGGCTGTCTTCTGTATACCAACCCTACCTTGTCACAACACAACTGATTGGCTGAAACACATTAAGAAGGAAAGAAATTCCACAAATTAACTTTTAACAAGGCACACCTGTTAATTGAAATGCATTCCAGGTGACTACCTCATGAAGCTGGTTGAGAGAATGCCAAGAGTGTGCAAAGCTGTCATCAAGGCAAAGGGTGGCTACCTTGAAGAATCTGTTTAACACTTTTTTGGTTACTACATGATTCCTTATGTGTTATTTTTATAGTTTTGATGTCTTCACTATTATTCTACAATGTAGAAAATAGTAAAAATAAAGAAAGACCCTTGAATGAGTAGGTGTCCAAACTTTTGACTGGTACTGTATATACCACTTAGCAGATGCTTTTCTCCAAAGCGACTTACAGTACAGTGGTGTCACACAGACATCTGCACACTCAGACGCACACTCATTGAATGTGATCTATTCCTGTGCAGGGCAATACCAGTTACTCTAACACTGCAGGACCCCCACTACCCTGATGTAGACCTGGGAACACTGGAGCTGACCGTCACCTTAAGACCTAAAGCCAGCCCCGTAGAGGAGCCACACAGAGATGCCACTGTAAGTGGCACACCACCACAATCTACTGACAACAGTTATCACTGTAGGAGAACTATAGGGCATGCAGGGTTTTGTTCCAGCCCAGCACTAACACGTTTCATTTGGATGAAATGCACAGTAAGAGAGCCAGATCACTGCAGTCCCGGAAAACTACAGTGTGGTGCAGGTTTTTGTTCCAGCCCAGCACTAACACGTTTAGCTCTGATGAAATGTAAGGCAGCCAGTAGCTATAGTGTATTGAGGGTCTAGCTGTGCTGAGTCTGTGAACTGTTTGTGTCCAACAGAAAAATGAGGTGGTAAAGGAGCATCGTTGGAAGCATTATGTAAACAAAGTGAGTCTATTGGTAGTTAGCCAGTTAGCCTCCTGTAGCATATTCCATACCTGCCAACTCCACTTAGTTAGACTCTTTATGTAGCCTGGCTTAATATTCCTACATGCCCTCTCTCCATCTCCATGACACTCTTTCACACAGATTTAATATCCAGCAGTGGAATTTATTTGGTTCTTACCCCTTGATACATTTTTATTAAAGCCGTAATTACAGCAGCATCTTAGACTGTAGTTTTTGTCTGTATCTGGAGCAGTGTGGAACTGGAACTGTGAACACTCTGTCCTGTTCAGTTCTGTTATTTTGTGTTCTACATCTGAGGGGGATGAGGCATCTGCGGTGCCAGGATGTAAAATTAATCCTGTCTGTGTATAATGCATGATCTGCTGGGTGAATTAGACATGGACCCAACGGCAAAAAAAGAGAGAGAGAGAGAGAGAGAGAGAGAGAGAGAGAGAGAGAGAGAGAGAGAGAGAGAGAGAGAGAGAGAGAGAGAGAGAGAGAGAGAGAGAGAGAGAGAGAGAGAGAGAGAGAGAGAGAGAGAGAGAGAGAGAGAGAGAGAGAGAGAGAGAGAGAGAGAGAGAGAGAGAGAGAGAGAGAGAGAGAGAGAGAGAGAGAGAGAGAGAGGTACTGATCAGAACCAGTGTGCAGTGTCTCTTATCAATACTGTGATACTCTACAGTCGTGGTCAAACGTTTTGAGAATGACACAAGTATTGGTCTTCACAAAGTTCGCTGCTTCAGTGTTATGAGATATTTTTGTCAGATGTTACTATGGTATACTGAAGTATAATTACAAGCATTCCATAAGTGTCAAAGCCTTTTATTGACAATTACATTTAGTTTATGCAAAGAGTCAATATTTGCAGTGTTGACCCTTCTTTTTCAAGACCTCTGCAATCCGCCCTAGCATGCTGTCAATTAACTTCTGGGCCACATCCTGACTGATGGCAGCCCATTCTTACATAATCAATGCTTGGAGTTTGTCAGAATTTGAGGATCGACCACAAGTTCTCAATGGGATTAAGGTCTGGGGAGTTTCCTGGCCATGGACCCAACATGTCGATGTTTTGTTCCCCGAGCCACTTAGTTATCACTTTTGCCTTATGGCAAGGTGCTCCATCATGCTGGAAAAGGTATTGGTCGTCACCAAACTGTTCTTGGATGGTTTGGAGAAGTTGCTCTCGGAGGATGTGTTGGTACCATTCTTTATTCATGGCTGTGTTCTTAGACAAAATTGTGAGTGAGCCCTCTCCCTTGGCTGAGAAGCAACCCCACACATGAATGGTCTCAGGATGCTTTACTGTTGGCATGACACAGGACTGATGGTAGCGCTCACCTTGTCTTCTCCGGACAAGGTGTTTTCAGGATGCCCCAAACAATCGGAAAGGGGATTCATCAGAGAAAATGACTTTACCCCAGTCCTCAGCAGTCCATTCCCTGTACCTTTTGCAGAATATCAGTCTGTCCCTGATGTTTTTCCTGGAGAGAAGTGTCTTCTTTGCTGCCCTTCTTGACACCAGGCCATCCTTCAAAAGTATTCGCCTCACTGTGCGTGCAGATGCACTCACACCTGCCTGCTGCCATTCCTGAGCAAGCTCTTCACTGGTGGTGCCCCGATCCTGCAGCTGAATCAACTTTCAGAGACGGTCCTGGCGCTTGCTGGACTTTCTTGGTTGCCCTGATGCCTTCCTCACAACAATTGAACCTCTCTCCTTGAAGTTCTTGATGATCCAATAAATGGTTGATTTAGGTGCAATCTTACTAGCAGCAATATCCTTGCCTATGAAGCCCTTTTTGTGCAAAGCAATGATGACGGCACGTGTTTCCTTGCAGGTAACCATGGTTAACAGAGGAAGAACAATGATTTCAAGCACCACCCTCCTTTTAAAGCTTCTAGTCTGTTATTCTAACTCAATCAGCATGACAGAGTGATCTCTAGCCTTCTCCTCGTCAACACTCTCACCTGTGTTAACGAGAGAAGCACTGACATGATGGCAGCTGGTCCTTTTGTGGCAGGGCTGAAATGCAGTGGAAATGTTTTTGGGGGATTAAGTTCATTTTCATGGCAAAGAGGGACTTTGCAATTAATTGCAATTCATCTGATCACTCTTCATGACATTCTGGGGTATATACAAATTGCCATCATAAAAACTGAGGCAGCAGACTTTGTGAAAATTAGTATTTGTGTCATTCACAAAACTTTTGACCACGACTGTACACACCCCTTGCAGTCTTCACATTTCGCTGCCTTTAAATTAAATCTAAAAAGGGATTAAATCAGTTTCCCCCCCTACCAATCTACACTATCTACTCCACATGTTCAAAGTGAAAGAAAAATTATAGAACATTTTCCAAATTAATAAAAAATGAAGATATTGATTGCGTATGTCTTCACAACCCAGAGTTGCTCGTTCGTGGAAGCACCTTTGGCAACCATTACAGCTGAGAATAATTTTGAATAAGATTCTACCAACCTTGCATGAATCTTAGGGCAACACATATCCATTGTTTTTGACAAAATTCCTCAAGCTCAGTAAAATAGTTTGGCAATCATTGATGGATAGCAATATTCAAACCTCTGATTTTCAAGCAGATTTAAGTCAGGAATGAGACACCACGTCTTGGAAAGTGATTCTGGTGGGTCTTTGGCTATACAATTTGTGTATTTGTCCAGCTGAAAAGTAAAACTCTTTCCCAGGGTTAGGTTTTCAGAAGACTATGGCGGGTTTTCCTCAAACTTTTTACCTGGGCTTTGGCTCCTTTCATATTTATTTTGATGCTGACAAACTCCCCAGTCCCTGCCAGTGACAAGCATACCCATAACATGATGCTGCCACAACAATACTTGAAAATACAGAGGATCAACAACATCACATTCACTCCTCATGAATGGCCTGTTTGCAACAAGGCCATTAAGTAATACTGCAATACAAAACGGCAAAGACTTTTTGTTTGACCAGTTTCTTACAACAGGAACATAATCCTGCAGCAACAGGAAATGTGAATAATTATGTGGATTATAATACATTTTTAGGTAGGGTAAATGAAGACATTTTAAAGTGGAAATTACAAACTTTAGAAGTCTTTTTAAATCTTCGAATACACTACAATTTGCAATGAGGACATATTTGTTTATTAAAATTTCTTTCACTTTGAAGATGTGGAGTAGGTTGCGTAGATCTGTTGGTTAAGAAATCTAATTTAATCCCATTTTAGATTTAATATTAAGGCAGCACAATGTGAAGACAGTGCAAGGGGTGTGTAGACTTTCACTAGGCACTGTAGTTGATGGTTTGCAGATAAAGTATAGCCACTTATTACAGTGCATTGGGAAAGTTTTCAGACCCCTTGATTTTTCCACATTTTGTTACGTTACATTACAGCCTTAACTCTTTGGCATTCAGGCCAAAGAGTTCAATCTTGGTTTCATCAGACCAGAGAATCTTGTTTCTCATGGTCTGAATCCTTTAGTTGCCTTTTGGCAAACTCCAAGCGGGTTGTCATGTGCCTTTCACTGAGGAGTGGCTTCCGTCTGGCCACTCTACCATAAAGGCCTGATTGGTGGAGTGCTGCAGAGATGGTTGTCCTTCTGGAAGGTTCTCCCATCTCCACTTGGTCATCTCCTTGAACAAGGCCCTTCTCCCCCGATTGTTCAGTTTGGCCGGGCGGCCAGCTCTAGGAAGAGTCTTTGTGTTTCCAAACTTCTTCCATTTAAGAATGATGAAGGCCACTGTGTTCGTGGGGACCTTCAATGCTGCAGAATTTTTTTGGTACCCTTCCCCAGATCTGTGCCTCGACACAATCCTGTCTCGGAGTTCTACGGACAATTCCTTTGACCTCATGGCTTGTGTTTTGCTCTGACATGCACTGTCAACTGTGGGACCTTTCCAAATCATGTCCAATCAATTGAATTGACCACAGGTGGACTCCAATCTAGTTGTAGAAACATCTCAAGGATGATCAATGGAAACAGGATGCACCTGAGCTCAATTTCGAGTCTCATAGCAAAGGGTCTGAATACTTATGTAAATGTGATATTTCCGGGTTTTTTCTTTTAATACATTTGCAAACATTTCTAAAAACCTGTTTTTGCTTTGTCATCATGGGGTATTGTGTGTAGATTGCTGAGAGAAGAAACAAGTTAATCCATTTTAGAATAAGGCTGTAACATAACGGGGGGAGTCTATGTTGAATGGAGTGCTCTTTGAAATAATGTGTCTTATTTCTAGACCATGCTGCTCAAAAGGACCTGGAGACGATCCAGTAAGGTAAAACTATGAAGAACAGCATCAGCTCCTATCCCTATCCATACCCAGTGCTTTACTGTGTTTGTAGTGGTAGTAGTAGTAGGTCTTCATTAGCTCCATACCCAGTTCTTTGCCATGGTTGTGTGTGTGTAACGGGTCTGAATCGGCCCCATCCATCCCAGTGCTGTGTTGTGTTGGTGTTACTGTACTATATCCCCCTTCCATATGATCCTGGCTCTCATGTTACCACCTGACCAGCTGTAACGCCCCCCCCCCCCAGCATAGACCAGCAAAATTTCAAGCTGGTCTATGCTGGTCTAGCTCAGGGATGGGCAACTGGCGGCCCGCGGCCCTCCTTTTGAAGGAACTCAGTCGGGGTCTCAACTTACTGTTGCGAGTTAGAATAGTAGAATACACAAGGTGCAATTTCGAAATCTGGTTGTGCATCATATATACAATTACCTACAAGCAGGAAGTGTGTTCAGCTATACCAATCCCCCAGCAGGAAAACAGAACCTAACAGGGGGAGGCTGGGGTGGTGGATGGAGCAAAATAAGAAAATGCATACTAGCAGAAGCAGAACCGGTCAGCTTAAATAGACCGCCAAATAAGGTAGGCGTAATTGTTACTAGCGTCTAATTGGTGCAATCATCCCTGAGCTAGAGGCGGGCACTCGGGTTCCCTTTCAGAACTGACTTCGCTTTATTTTGCATGACAATCTGTCACATTGTGAGTTATAGTATAATCGATAATGTGTCTCTGAGCAGACAATCTGTCTAACAGCTGGTTCAGCTGATAATCTGTGGCTGTACTGTAGCTATGTTTGTTGTGGTTGTCATCCTCTCCCATATTTTAGCACCAGGGGTCGACATGATTTTGGTGCTCCTGCTTTTAGCACCAGAAGCGATTCAAAATGTAAAATCTAAGTAACTGACTCAGTCTCTCTTTCTTTCTTTCTTTCTTTCTTTCTTTCTTTCTTTCTTTCTTTCTTTCTTTCTTTCTTTCTTTCTTTCTTTCTTTCTTTCTTTCTCTCTCTCTCTCTCTCTCTCTCTCTCTCTCTCTCTCTCTCTCTCTCTCTCTCTCTCTCTCTCTCTCTCTCTCTCTCTCTCTCTCTCTCTCTCTCTCTCTCTCTCTCTCTCTCTCTCTGGGTTTGTCTCTGCAGCAGCAGTCAGTGCGTCTGTCGGAGCTGCACCGTAAGGACCAGCTGTGGAGAGGCATCGTCAGCATCTCTCTGATCGAAGGTCGCGACCTTTGCCCCATGGACCCTAACGGCCTCAGTGACCCCTATGCGAAGTTCAGACTGGGAAACCAGAAGTACAGGAGCAAGGTACGGGCGACACACACACACATGCACACACACACACAGATAATCAGCGTCTCTCTCTCTCTCTCTCTCTCTGTAGACCATGCCTAAGACGCTGTGTCCCCAGTGGAGAGAGCAGTTTGATCTGCACCTGTATGAGGAGACAGGAGGAATGCTGGAAATTGCAGTCTGGGACAAAGACACAGGACGCAGGGATGACTTCATAGGACGGTAAGTCTGTTTGTGTATAGACACTATTAGTCAAAAGTTTGGACACACCTACTCATTCAAGGGTTTTTCTTTATTTTTACTATTTCTTACATTATAGAATAATAGTGAAGACATCAAAACTATGAAATAACACATATGGAATCATATGGGTGGTCCTCTGTAGCTCAGCTGGAAGAGCACGGCGCTTGTAACGCCAAGGTAGTGGGTTCGATCCCCGGGACCACCCATACACACAAATTTATGCACGCATGACTGTAAGTCGCTTTGGATAAAAGCGTCTGCTAAATGGCATATTATTATTATTATTATATTAAACAAACCAAATATATTTTATATTTGAGTTTCGTCAAAGTAGCCACCATTGCCTTGATAACAGCTTTGCACACTCTTGGCATTCTCTCAACCAGCTTCATGTGGTAGTCACCTGGAATGCATTTCAATTAACAGGTATGCCTTCTTAAAAGTTAATTTGTGGAATTTCTTTCCTTCTTAATGCATTTGAGCCAATCAGTTGTGTTGTGACAAGAAGATAGCCCTATTTGGTAAAATACCAAGTCCATATTATGGCAAGAACAGCTCAAATAAGCAAAGAGAAACGACAGTCCTTCATTACTTTTAAGACAAGAACTTTGAAAGTTTCTTCAAGTGGAGTCACAAAAACCATCAAGCGCTATGATGAAACTGGCTCTCATGGGGACCTCCACAGGAATGGAAGACCCAGAGTTACCTCTGCTGCAGAGGATAAGTTCATTAGAGTTACCAGCCTCAGAAATCGCAGCCCAAATAAATGCTTCACAGAGTTAAAAGTAACAGACACATCTCAACATCAACTGTTCAGAGGGTACTGTGTGAATCAGGCCTTCATGGTTGAATTGCTGCAAAGAAACCACTACTAAAGGACACCAATAAGAAGAAGAGACCTGCTTGGGCCAAGAAACACGAGCGATGGACATTAGACCTTTGGAAATTTGTCCTTTGGTCTGGAGCCAAATTTGAGATTTTTGGTTCCAACCGCTGTGTCTTTGTGAGACGCGGTGTGGGTGAACGGATGATCTCCGCATGTGTAGTTCCCACCGTAAAGCATGGAGGAGGAGGTGTTATGGTGTGGGGGTGCTTTGCTGGTGACACTGTCTGTGATTTATTTAGAATTCAAGGCACACAACCAGCATGGCTACCACAGCATTCTGCAGCACTATGCCATCCCATCTGGTTTGGGCTTAGTGGGACTATCATTTGTTTTTCAACAGGTAATGACCCAACACACCTCCAGGCTGTGTAAGGGCTATTTTACCAAGAAGGAGATTGATGGAGTACTGCATCAGATGACCTGGCCTCCACAATCCCCCGGCCTCAACCCAATTGAGATGGTTTGGGATGAGTCGGACAGCAGAGTGAAGGAAAAGCAGCCAACAAGTGCTCAGCATATGTGGGAACTCCTTCAAGACTGTTGGAAAAGCATTCCAGGTGAAGCTGGTTAAAAGAAAGCCAAGAGTGTGCAAAGCTGTCATCAAGGCAAAGGGTGGCTACTTTGAAGAATCTCAAATAAAAATTATTTTTTGGTTACTACATGATTCCATATGTGTTATTTCATAGTTTTTAATGTATTCACTATTATTCTACAATGTAGAAAATAGTAAAAAATTAAGAAAAACCCTTGAATGAGTAGGTGTGTCCAAACGTTTGACTGGTTCTGTATGTGTGTGTGTGTGTGTGTGTGTGTGTGTGTGTGTGTGTGTTTTTTCTATCTGCATTTCGTCCCCACTGAGTTTGTGTGTTTGTGTATTTTACTGTGTGTGTGTTTATGTGTGTGTGTGTTTATTTAACTGTGTGTGTGTGTGTGTGTGTGTGACTCTTTCAGCTGTACATTAGACCTGTCCACCCTGGCTAAGGAACACACCCATCGGTTAGAGCTGGCGTTGGAGGAGTCCCGGGGCTTTGTGGTGCTGCTGGTCACTCTGACAGCCTCCTTACACGTCTCCATCGCCGACCTGTCACTCACCCCGCTCGACGACCCCGTTGAACGCAGAGAGATCATGGGCCGATATGTGAGTAACATTGTAGTAAAAGGGAGTACAACTTAGTCTATCCACCATTATGTTTGCCAACCTGGAAGTTGCTAAAACTCAGAGATGACATCCATTTAATAAATAGGATTTGGTTAAGTTTACAGGTCGCTAAGGGAAAAGGTGGTGTAGTGGTTGTAACCTAAAGTCTCTAGTAGTACCTCTATTTGACCAGAGGGGTGCGCAGTAGGACAGATCTCACACACAATGCTCATACTCTCACACCACTCTCGCTCCAAAAAAAGGCTGGTTAGAATTAATATTCTCTCTCTATCTCTCTCCCAGGGCATGTTCCGGACCCTGTCTAACCTGAAAGATGTGGGGATAGTTCAGGTCAAGGTGATGAGAGCTGAGGGCCTCATGGCTGCCGATGTCACAGGTAAGGTGTGTGTGTGTGTGTGTGTGTGTGTGTGGACATGTTTAACTGTGTGTGTGTGTGTGCATGTGTTTATAGTATAACTGCCTGCATCTCTGTGTAGGTAAGAGTGATCCTTTCTGTGTTTTGGAGCTGAATAACGACCGGTTACAAACACACACCGTCTACAAGAACCTCAACCCGGAATGGAACAAAGTCTTCACCTTGTAAGTGTCGACTTCTTTCTATCCCTCTATCTCTCCCTTTTTCCATCCATCTATTTACAGTATATCGATCTATCTCTTCCTCTTTTTTCCTCCTTTATATACACTACCGTTCAAAAGTTTGGGGTCACTTAGCAATGTCCTTGTTTTCGAAAGAAAAGCAATTTTTGGTCCATTAAAATAACATCAAATTGATCAGAAATACAGTTAATGTTGTAAATGGCTATTGTAGCTGGAAACGGCTGATTTTTAATGGAATATCTACATAGGCGTACAGAAGCCCATTATCAGCAACCATTAGTTCTGTGTTCCAATGGCACATTGTGTTTGCTAATCCAAGTTTATCATCTTAAAAGGCTAATTGATCATTAGAAAACCCTTTTGCAATTTTGTTAGCACAGCTAAAAACTGTTGTGCTGATTAAAGAAGCAAAAAAACTGGCCTTCTTGAGACTAGTTGAGTATCTGGAGCATCAGCAATTGTGGGTTCGATTACAGGCTCAAAATGGCCAGAAACAAAGAACGTTCTTCTGAAACTCGTCAGTCTATTCTTGTTCTGAGAAATGAAGGCTATTCCATACCTCTCCTCTCTTTCATCAATATATCCATCCCTCTTTTTATCCTTTGCTCTATTCCTTTCCACTTTCCCCTCTCTCTCCACCCCAATACAGACTTTTGTCAGTAACAGCCTCCTCTCTGTTTTTTCCCTCCCTCCCTCCCTCCCTCCCTCCCTCCCTCCCTCCCTCCCTCCCTCCCTCTCCTCTCTCCTCCCCCCTCCTTCCCTCCCCCTTCCTTCCCCCCTCCTCCGACCCTCCCTCTCCTCCCCTCCTATTGCTCCCTCTCTCTCTTTCTCTCTCTCTCTCCCCCGTCCTCCCCTCCTCCTCCCTCTCTCGCTCTCTCAGTAATGTGAAGGACATTCACTCTGTGTTGGAGGTGACAGTGTTTGATGAAGACCGAGACAGGAGCGCTGACTTCTTGGGCAAAGTGGCCATCCCACTGTTAAATGTGAGTATGTGTGTGCGCGTGCGTGCGTGTGCATGTGTTCTACCGCACAACTCCAGCACGGACATCTTTCTTAGGAATACAAATAAACACACATAGCCTGCTCTCACCCTCTTTCACAATCCCTCCCTCCCTCCCCTTCCTCTCTCGCACAGATCCAGAATGGAGAACAGAAGGGTTATGTATTGAAGAATAAGGAGATGACTGGACCAACTAAAGGACTCATCTACCTAGAGTCTGACGTCATCTATAGCACTGTGAGTTTCCTCCTCTACTCCTCTAATATTTTCTCCCTTCCGTTACATCCTCTCACCTGACATTTTCCTTTCACTCCTTTGGGTTGTGATTCATGTTGTCCTCAGGTGAAGGCAGGCTTGAGAACGATAGTTCCACCAGAGCAGAAGTACATCGAGGAAGAACCCAAAGTGTCTAAACATGTAAGTGTGTGTGTGTGTGTGTTACGGCCGGTGATGATGATGATGATGATGATGATGATGATGATGATGAAGACCCTGTGTTTTGTCTTTTATCTAGTTGCTCCAACAGAACTTTAACCGAGTGAAGAGGTGCGTCATGTTCCTGATAAACATTGGTACCTTCATTAACAGCTGCTTCGAGTGGGAGTCACCTCAGAGGAGCATCAGTGCCTTCCTGGTAGGAAACACACACACACACAGACACACACTTTGATATTAAGGTCTATGGGCCTCGTCCAATTAAAGTAATAAACTCTCTCTCTCTCTCCCTCTCAGTTCTTTGTGGTAGTAGTGTGGAACTTTGAGCTCTACATGGTACCTGGGGCTCTGCTGCTGCTGTTGACGTGGAACTACTTCATGACTGCAAGCAGGGAGCCAGGAGACATGGTGAGTGCTGTGTTTCTGTCTATAATGTTATCGTTTCTCTCTGTGTATAATGTCTCTCTCCATAATGTCTCTCTCCTCCCTGTCCTGGCAATGTGCCCTACAACAGGCAGTGGAGGCCAAGTTTGAGTGGGAGGAGGAGGAAGAGGAGAAAGATGATAAGGTAACATTTGACCTTCTCTTTAACCTTGTGTGCAACTGATGGAAAAACATTATTGTAAAAATAAACACTTGATTTTGTATTTTGTTGTTAGAAGCGACCTTTTCTGTCTCCGTAACATTTGCGTGCGTGTGTGTCCTGGCAGGATTCGGAGCGTAAGGGCTTCATGGATAAGCTGTATGCCCTCCAGGACGTGTGTGTCAGCGTACAGAGTGCCTTGGATGACGTGGCCTCCTATGGAGAGAGGATAAAGAAGTGAGGGAGGCTGTGTGTGGGTTTGTGTATCAACTTTAGACAGCTACAGTTTGTGTGTGCGTGTGTGTTCACTAACATCTCTGTCTCTCTCCACAGTGCATTTAACTGGACAGTGCCTTTCCTGAGTTGGCTGGCCATCTCGGTTCTGTGTGTGGCTACAGTCCTCCTCTACCTCATCCCTCTGCGATACCTCGTACTCGCCTGGGGTGAGTGTGTATGTGCGTTTGTCTCCCGCTCCTTGTGTGTCTCCTGTCTACAGACCCCAAACTGAAGATGGAGGCTTGCCTCAAGGAGGGGGGTAGCTAGTCAGCTCCTGCAGTTCTGACCATTACGTCCCGATCATCTTCTCTAACCTGTTCTGACCTGTTTCTTTCCCTCCACTCTCTCAGGTGTGAATAAGTTTACTAAGAAGCTGAGGAATCCGTACCTGATTGAAAACAATGAGGTGCTAGACTTCCTCTCTAGAGTCCCCTCAGACGTACAAGTGGTAGGTGCTGCTCGTGTGTGTGTGTGTGTGTGTGTGTGTGTGTGTGTGTGTGTATGTGGGTGTGGGTGTGCGTGTCTAACTCTGACTGTGTATTTGATAGATGCAGTATCGGGAGCTGAAGTTCAATCCAGGACAGAGCCCCAGCAAACGAAAGAAGACCAACCCTGGCTAGACACACACACACACACACACACACACACACACACACTCACACTGGACTTTCTGTCTCTGAGGGATATTCAATACTCCCATACTTTGTAAATAGGGTATGCAACTGTAAACATTGTAAAAACAAATAGTATCGATTTTTTTTATATTATGAATATCAATATGATTAAGACTAGTGGTAGTTTAATTTTTTGTGTTTTAGATGTTGTGGAAGTCACAGCACAAAGAGAACACACAGTGTATGTTTTTTTTACTCCTGTTCTTTGTTTGGTCACAAAATAACTTTATAAAACGGGTCCAAACATTTCTGGATTTTTAAAATGGAAAGACTCCCTTCTGGAGACGCGTGTGCTTTTCTCCGACTAGATACCTGGATACCTGTACAAGATTAGCACAGGGACACCCTAGCCTCCAGGACTAAGTTGGCAGTTATAATAACAAAGGACTGAGTTTTTAATATGTATGTACTGTATGTGTATAACGAAGAGTATGTATTTATATCAAAGAGCATGTACGTATGTACTGTGTATGTTTGTCAAATCAAATCAATTTTTTTATTGGTCGCATACACATACTGTATTTAGCAGATGTTATTGCGGGTGTAGCGAAATGCTTGTATAACACAATATATATTTGTTTTATACTGCAAAGGTGCTTAGGAGCTAGAAGTGGAGCTGCCAGGTCTATCGACACCATCTTGGCCCTAATCTGAATCTCTGCAAGTTTGTTTTAATGTACAGAGAGCAGAGAGTCTTCTTGTAGAACTCTTCTGTTTCTTTGGTCCAGACACATTTTTTAAATGAGCATCTGCTATTATCGAGGGTGACTGAAGTTGGACTGCTAGAAGAATCATCTAGGAAGACAATGCATTCTAGTTTTAGAATGCTAAAGATTATTTTACAATCCAACCATGTTTTTTGTATCAGTGTCTCGCATGAATCTGAACCTGTGAGTAAGTGTGTTTATGTATGTAATATATGTAGTGCATATTCAGTGTGGCTGTTGCATGAGTGTGTGTCGCATCCTGAAGTCGGTACAAAGGCTTGTTGATAGTGTATTCGCATTTATCCCAAGAACAGTGTTTCTCTTTCACATCAACTCCATCAAAGGTTTCTACCTGGTTACCTGATCGGGGTTTTACCTGTGATGTGTGTGTTTATAAACATTCATTGGCTGATCAGGTGTTGAATGTGAACCGACAGTGTGCTCTTATCTGAGAACACGTTCATAAAAGGTTTATGACCACAGGTTTACCTTAGAGTGAGGTCACTGCACATGAGCTCTGGGTCGGCTGAAGCCAAAATCATGAGATCATTCTCTGATAATGTTGGTTAATGTAAAATACATTTGTAATGTTTTATTTTCTGTCTCTGTCTGCATAAACCATGTTCATAAATGATTGTTGTACCACTGTGACTGTTAATGCTTGATGCTGAAGGAATTCTGTATGGTCTGCCTGATACAGTATATAAAGACCATGTAACTGGAGAAACATAATTTGTATAGAGAGTCTTACTGTGGGTGTGCTCAGAGGCGAAAGCATCGTGGGAAAAATTCCCACTATGGGGCGTCGCTTTGTGCTCAGAGCCATAATCTAAATATATGGCTCTGGGTGTGCTGTTCTCTCTGCTTCATCAACCACGTTTCCATCCACAGTTTTTATTTTATTTTATTCTTTTGTTTTACTTTTTACCCCTTTTTCTCCCCAATTTCATGATATCCAATTGGTAGTTACAGTTTTTATGCTAGTAAAGTCATATCGTATAAAAAAAAATCACGACAGCTGTGATGGAAACAGGATGTTTCGGTACAATTTTATAAATGCCAAGAGATCATGTGTTCGTTCGACATGGTGGGATCTTTTTGTGTTGGTAAAGTTAATTATTGAAGAAATGGCAATGGAAACGCCTTTATGCGCAAATATTGATATAACAACCATCATATTTAAGTAAACTTGGAGTCACGCGATGACATGGTGTGTGGTCCTCCCACTACGACTTGGGAGACCATGTGTCACGATCGTCGTACGGAGTAGACCAATGCGCAGCGTTAGTTGCGAACATACTTTACTTTATTTAATGAATGCACAAACAAAATAATAAACGATACGTGACGTCCTATGTTGAACACACAAACACGGAACACACCGAAAGGAACAACCAACAGGAACAAGATCCCACAAACACAAAGGGAAAACAGACAGTTTAAATATGGCTCCCAATCAGAGACAACCCGCAACAGCTGACACTCGTTGCCTCTGATTGGGAGCCACTCTGGCCAACATAGAAACACAACACTAGAACTACCACACAGAAAATAAACACATAGAAACTACACACCCTGGCTCAACATATGGAGTCCCCAGAACCAGGGTGTGACAGTACCCCCCCCCCAAAGGCGCGGACTGCGACCGCGCCTGAACAAAACCCAAACAGGGGAGGGCTGGGTGGGCATTCCTCCTCGGAGGCGGTTCCGGCTCCGGGCTTGACCACCACCCTTCAATAATCCCCCCGTAGCGCCCCTGGTCCGGTCTGGCCCCGCTGGCTGGAGCTGGACTGGACATCGAAGGAGCGGATTGCTTAAGCTCCGTTGTGGAGCAGCTGACCGGTACCTGATCAGGCACCGGTGACCCAGGCACGGGTTGTGCCGTACTGACGACAGCGCACCCCTGGCGTGGTGCGTGGAGCAGGAACGGACCGGACCGGACTGACGATGCGCACCCCTGGCTTGGTGCGTGAGCAGCAACGGGCGGACCGGGCTGGCGATCGCACCTCTGGCTTGTGCGTGGAGCAGGAAACGAACGGACCGGGCTGACGATGCGCACCCCTGGCTTGGTGCGTGGAGCAGCAACGGGCCGGACCGGGCTGACGATACGCACCCCTGGCTTGGTGCGTGGAGCAGGAACGGACCGGACCGGGCTGACGATGCGCACCCCTGGCTTGGTGCGTGGAGCAGGAACGGGCCTTACCAGGCTGACAACTCGCACCCCTGGCTTGGTGCGAGTGGCAGGAACAGGCCGGGCCGGGCTGGCGACGCGCACCCCTGGCTTGGTGCGAGCGGCAGGAACAGGCCGGGCCGGGCTGGCGACGCGCACCGTAGGTTTGGTGCGAGTGGCAGGAACAGGCCGGACCGGGCTGGCGACGCGCACCGTAGGCTTGGTGCGAGTGGCAGGAACAGGCCGGGCCGGGCTGGCGACGCGCACCGTAGGCTTGGTGCGAATGGCAGGAACAAGCCGGGCCGGGCTGGCGACGCACACCGTAGGCTTGGTGCGGGGAGCAGGAACAGGCCGGGCCGGGCTGGCGACGCACACCGTAGGCTTGGTGCGAGTGGCAGGAACAGGCCGGGCCGGGCTGGCGACGCACACCGTAGGCTTGGTGCGGGGAGCAGGAACAGGCCGGGCCGGGCTGGCGACGCGCACCGTAGGCTTGGTGCGAGAAGCAGGAACAGGCCGGGCCGGGCTGGCGACGCACACCGTAGGCTTGGTGCGAGGGGCAGGAACAGGCCGGGCCGGGCTGGCGACGCGCACCGTACACTTGGTGCGTGGTGCAGGAACGGACCGGACCGGGCTGACGATGCGCACCCCTGGCTTGGTGCGTGGAGCATGAACGGGCCTTACTAGGCTGACAACTTGCACCCCTGGCTTGGTGCGAGTGGCAGGAACAGGCCGGGCCGGGCTGGCGACGCGCACCCCTGGCTTGGTGCGAGCGGCAGGAACAGGCCGGGCCGGGCTGGCGACGCGCACCGTAGGTTTGGTGCGAGTGGCAGGAACAGGCCGGACCGGGCTGGCGACGCGCACCGTAGGCTTGGTGCGAGTGGCAGGAACAGGCCGGGCCGGGCTGGCGACGCACACCGTAGGCTTGGTGCGAGTGGCAGGAACAGGCCGGGCCGGGCTGGCGACGCGCACCGTAGGCTTGGTGCGAATGGCAGGAACAAGCCGGGCCGGGCTGGCGACGCACACCGTAGGCTTGGTGCGGGGAGCAGGAACAGGCCGGGCCGGACTGGCGACGCACACCGTAGGCTTGGTGCGAGTGGCAGGAACAGGCCGGGCCGGGCTGGCGACGCACACCGTAGGCTTGGTGCGGGGAGCAGGAACAGGCCGGGCCGGGCTGGCGACGCGCACCGTAGGCTTGGTGCGAGAAGCAGGAACAGGCCGGGCCGGGCTGGCGACGCACACCGTAGGCTTGGTGCGAGGGGCAGGAACAGGCCGGGCCGGGCTGGCGACGCGCACCGTACACTTGGTGCGAGAAGCAGGAACAGGCCGGGCCGGGCTGGCGACGCGCACCGTACACTTGGTGCGAGGGGCAGGAACAGGCCAGACCGTACTGGGAACACACACCACTGGCCTTAAACGGGGATCAGGAACGGGCCGGACCGGACTGGCAATACACCTCAGTACCTCTCGCCGCGCCTCTACATCTTCCTTCCCTCTTCTCACCAATGGCTCCCGTAACCTGGTGGCCTTCTAAATTCGCCCCTTGTCTGCCTCCGTCAGCCCCGTCATCCATGCCCTGTGCCCCCCCCTAAAAAAATGTTGGGGTTGCCTCTCGTCCGTCCGACGACGACACTGATTACCCCGTTGCTCCTCTCTCCGTCGCGCCTCTACCGTCTCCCTCCATGGCCGGCGATCCATCCCGGCCTGGATTTCCTCCCAGGTCCAGGACCCCTGCCCGTCCAAGATCTGCTCCCACGTCCAGGCTGCCTGCTCCTGGACACGCTGCTTGGTCCTGGTATGGTGGGATCTTCTGTCACGATCGTCGTACGGAGTAGACCAATGTGCAGCGTTAGTTGCGAACATACTTTACTTTATTTAATGAATGCACGAACAAAACAATAAACGATACGTGACGTCCTATGTTGAACACACAAACACGGAACACACCGAAAGGAACAACCAACAGGAACAAGATCCCACAAACACAAAGGGAAAACAGACAGTTTAAATATGGCTCCCAATCAGAGACAACCCGCAACAGCTGACACTCGTTGCCTCTGATTGGGAGCCACTCTGGCCAACATAGAAATACAACACTAGAACTACCACACAGAAAATAAACACATAGAAACTACACACTCTGGCTCAACATATAGAGTCCCCAGAACCAGGGTGTGACACCATGCAGTTTATTAGGCTACAGATTAAATAAATTATGATGAACTGCTGAGGGGAGGACGGCTCATAATAATGGCTGGAACATAGTGAATGGAATGGCATCAAACACATGGAAACCACGTGTTTGATGTATTTGATATCGTTCCACTTATTCCGCTCCAGCCATTCCCATGAACCCGTACTCCCCAATTAAGGTGCCACCAACCTCCTGAGACTTCACAGGGTGGTGAAAGTGCACTGTGATCTTGATGCTCCTTTCCAATAAATATCGAGGGTCTTATTCTGGTGACATGATGATCGATGCTTTACTGCCGTCTGATAAATACAAATATTCTCTTATCCATAATAATCTCATCATGTAGACTAACCTACCCGCACAGCTACCTACACTGTATCTGTAAGCTGTTGGCTAGAGCAGGGTTTCCCAAACTCGATCCTGGGGTCCCTCTAGGGTGTACGTTTTGTTTTTTGCCGCAGCACTACACAGCTGATTAATATAATTCAAGTTTGATGATGAGTTGGTTATTTGAATCAGATGTGTAGTGCCAGGGTAAAAAACCAAAACATGCACCCAAAACACGCAAACACATTTAGATTTTTATCAGGTACATGAAAACTTAAGCAGAAAAAGGAAATGTTGTGTTGACTACGTCATCACGCAATGATTTTTATCTGCAACAAGTCCGTTTAGTGGAAACACACCATTGGTTGGAAAATCTGCATGTTCTTTATACATCTTTTTTTATATTCGCATGAAAATGAATCGCCAATTGAATGGAAACCTAGCTATACACACAGACAAATGTGTTCTAAATAGTACCAGATACGGGATCTTTGGCTTGTAACAATAGCAGAACCCTTTTTTGAAGGTTCAATAAAGAACCATGCTCATAAGGTTCTAAATGGAACCTGTATGTTGTATATAAAGAACCCTTTCCTAAGGTTCTATTGTAAAAAAAAAACATTAAAAAAGGTTCTATATAGCACCAAAAAGGTTTCCGCTATGGTTACAACCTTTTTGGGGGTTATTTAGAACCCCTTTTTTCTTTCTCAATCTGAAAGGTTCTTTGTAGATCCTTTTGAAGAACCACAGGGTTTTTTATTCTGGTCAGACATATTATATTGTTACAATTCCAAAGGTGTTATTTTGTTGATTGACAAGTTGAATCAAGTGAATTACCTCTGGAACAGCTGTGGGTCCCTGAGGAGAGAATTGAGAACCACTGACTGATTTAGTCAACCGTTCTCAATTGACACAAGGCACTGTCAATGGCCATAGTCATATACTAGGTAATGGTATAACATAACACATTAGATGAACTGGAATGACACTCACTCACAGTTGAAGAAAAAGAGCTGTCCGCAAACTACGGCCCAAAATATTCGAATGAGCCGCCTCCCCTACATCTGTATTATTACTAAAAGAGCAAAGAACTCTTTTGTAAATTGTAAAGAACCGTTGAAGAGCTCAAAGGGTTCTTTGAGTCATTATGGTTCCATATAGAACCATCACCCTTCCCAAAGAACCCTTGAGGAACCCTCATTTTTAGTGTGTATAATCAGAATCCCCACATAATCATAAAGGTTGGTGATAAGAAGGGGTATATGAGTATTTACCAGCACAAAGTGATCAGTTTATACTGCCCTACCAAGCAAAAGAGCAGTAACTGCTCATAGAGTGAAACTGAGAAAAATGACTTCACTTTTTTTATTTTTTTTCATTGTAGGCAGATCATTGGAGATGTGGTTATCTGTTGTCTTACTATGAGGTTATTTTTATTCATATTGACTCTGACCTCTGACATGACCTTTGACCCTAGACGGCAGTTCCGTTTCCATTACGATTTGTTTTTTCACAAACTTGTGTTAATATATATATATTTGTATTAGACTGTCAGTGTCATATAGTTTGATACTTGTGTCAGCGAAGAACAATAAATAATACCCAGGTAAACCGTAGTAACTGCAGCCCAAAGCTCAGTGAAACCAAGGTAAAAGGCAATAACTGACGTGAGTAATGGCAGTTACTGCTTTAATCCTTGGTTTCACTGTAACTTTTTGCAGTTACTGTCACACCAGCTTTCGCTTTGGCTCCCCCTCCTGTCCAGCTCAGGCGTTCGGCGTCGCCGGCCTTCTAGCTGCTGCCGAACCTACTGCTGGCAAACGCCCTTCACTCATCAACCCCGGACTTGTCCCGTCATCATTACACACACCTGGTTCCAATCCTCACTCTATCACTGTATATATACTCCCTCTGCCATTTGTCTTTGTCGGTCATTGTATATGTTACTTGTTTTCCTGAGAGGAATCTCGCCTACTATTTCCTGAGTACTTTAGATTTTGCACTTTGGGTTCGCCCTGTGCCTTTTGTTTATGAAGAGATATTCTGAGCACAACAGCGTTTGGGTTTCATCCCGCTTTGATCTATGGTGCTTAAATAAATGTAAACCTGCGACTGCCTCCTGCCTACTCCTCTCTGCACCTGTGACAGAATGACCGACCCAAGAAAACAGGAAGCAGCAGGACATCCCGACCTCTCCGCTGTAGGAGCAAAGCTCCTCCACCACGACTCGTGCCTGGAGCGCCTCGGGACTGCCATGGACGAGGTGCTCCGGGCCGTACGCCAACTGCAGGCTACACCACCACCTTCCCAGCTCCCTGCGGTCGTACCAGCCACCCCACCACCATCTACCTGGTCCGATCAGCAACGTCCACCTGCCCCTCCCGGAGCAGTTTGACGGCACCCCAGCTCACTGAAGGGGGTTTCTCCTGCAGTGTGCCCTCCACCTTGCCTGTCATGCCGGGACCGCCTCTGAGAGGGACAAGGTGGCCTTGGTGATCTCGGTGCTGACAGGCTGGGCTCTGGAGTGGGCGCATGCCGTCTGGGAGAGGGACGGTCCAGAAGTGCAGTCCTATGAGCGCTTCACCCAACTCTTCCGTGCCATCTCCTACCACCCAACAGATGGCCAAGAGGGAGGTGAGCGTACTCCTCCGTCTACGCCAGAGGTCCAGGACAGCGTTGGAGTACGCTCTGGATTTCCGGACGGCGGCTGCGTCCACTGGCTGGGACGACCAGGCCCTGTTGATGGTTTCCCGCAGCAGGCTACAGGAGGACGTCCAGACCGAGCTCATCGCCATGGCCATCAGCCTGGATAATCTCCTGCATGCCTGTCGTCACCCATCCCGGGGGATCGGGTCTCTCCCAGGAATCTCCAGCGAGACTGAGCCCATGGAGGTGGGCACGACGCACCTTCCCCCTGCGGAAACTCAACGCTGCCATCAACAGGGTCTCTGCTCCTACTGCGGGGAGTCGGACCACCCCTGGAACACCTGTCCCAGAAGGAAAACCAGGCACAGAAGCAACAGGCCGAGGAGCGCTCCTGCACCTTCCCAGGTAGGCGTGGACGTGCCTTGCTCCTCTCTGTCCACCCAGCCCGTCCTCCTCCCTGTCACCTTCCCTGACTATCCTGGTCCCCCACTGGTTCCTGCCCTAGTGGACTCTGTTGCTGGGAATTTCCTAGACCGGTCAGTGGCCTCATCATTACGCATTCCTCTAGTCCCTTCACAACCCCCTATCCCAGTCCATTCCCTAGACAACCGCCCCCTAGGAACAGGACTGGTGCGCCAGACCACGATTCCCATTTCCCTCACAGTTAATCACAACCACCATGAACGCATCATTTTCCTCATCTTAGACTCTCCTGCACACCACATAGTTTTAGGTGTCCCCTGGCTACAGTTGCATAACCCCTGTCTCCTCGCCTGGGCACACACAGCACCTGTGTCGGGGCACCCGGGTATAGCCCGTACTATCAACTGTCTCTCTGCCAAGTACTGGTGGCCCATCTTGGCCCGGGACGTCCAGGTTTACATCTCTTCCTGCTCCACCTAGACACCTCCCCTATGGTAAACTCCACCTGCTGCCAGTTCCACAACAACCCTGGTCCCATCTCTCCATGTACATTATCACAGACCTTCCCCCTCGGAGGGGCACACCACCATCCTGGTCGTTGTGGACCGGTTTTCCAAAGCCTGTCGTTTGATTCCTCTGCCTGGTCTCCCTACGGCCCTGCAGGCCGCGGAGGCTCTCTTCTCTCACGTCTTCCGGCACTACGGGATCCCGGAGGACATCGTGTCTGACCGTGGTCCTCAGTTCACCTCCCGTGTCTGGAAGGCCTTCATGGAACAACTGGGGGTCACGGTCAGCCTCACCTCCGGGTACCGTCCCCAATCTAATGAGCAGGTGGAAAGGGTAAATCAGGAACTGGGTAGGTACCTTCGTAGTTACTGTCAGGACCGGCCGAGGGAGTGGGCTGCATTTCTGCACAAAACTCTGTCACTCCTACCCTACCCTCACTCCCTTTCAGTGTGTTCTAGGCTATAAGCCGGCCCTGGCACCGGAGTCAGATCGAGGCTCCTGCGATGGACGATTGGTTCCGGCGCGCCGAGGAGGTATGGAACACAGCACACATCCGTCTCCAGCGCGTCGTCCTCCGGCGTCATTACACACACCTTGTTCCATTCCTCACTCTATCACTGTATGTATACTCCCTCTGCCATTTGTCTTTGTCGTCATTGTATATGTTACTTGTTTTCCTGAGAGGAATCTCTCCTATTTCCTGAGTACTTTATATTTCGCCCTATATTTCGGTGCTTAAATTCAGTAGTTCTGAACCTGCGACTGCCTCCTGCCTACTCCTCTCTGCACCTGTGACAGTTACTGCAAACATGACCCATATTTTCTCCATAACACAACACAATGGAGGAAGGATATATGTCCACATGATAAAGCATGTATTTAATGTATAAAAAATGTCAACTTATTTTTGACCAAATGTGCAGTTACTACTCTTTTGCTTTTTAGGGCAGTATAATATACAGTCCTAAAGGGTATTTTTTAAAATCTAGGTAAGTATTCCCAGAATAGTTTTGCTGCTCATACAGTGGGAAGAACAAGTATTTGATACACTGCCGATTTTGCAGGTTTTCCTACTTACAAAACATGTAGAGGTCTGTAATTCTTATCATAGGTACACTTCAACTGTGAGAGACGGAATCTAAAACAAAAATCCAGAAAATCACATTGTATGATTTTTAAGTAATTAATTTGCATTTTATTGCATGACATAAGTATTTGATACATCAGAAAAGCAGAACTTTTCCTGTAGGTCTTGACCAGGTTTGCACACACTGCAGCAGGGATTTTGGCCCACTCCTCCATACAGACCTTCTCCAGATCCTTCAGGTTTCGGGGCTGTCGCTGGGCAATACAGACTTTCAGCTCCCTCCAAAGATTTTCTATTGGGTTCAGGTCTGGAGACTGGCTAGGCCACTCCAGGACCTTGAGATGCTTCTTACGGAGCCACTCCTTAGTTGCCCTGGCTGTGTGTTTCGGGTCGTTGTCATGCTGGAAGACCCAGCCACGACCCATCTTCAATGCTCTTACTGAGGGAAGGAGGTTGTTGGCCAAGATTTCGCGATACATGGCCCCATCCATCCTCCCCTCAATACGGTGCAGTCGTCCTGTCCCCTTTGCAGAAAAGCATCCCCAAAGACTGATGTTTCCACCTCCATGCTTCACGGTTGGGATGGTGTTCTTGGGGTTGTACTCAACCTTCTTCTTCCTCCAAACACGGCGAGTGGCGTTTAGACGAAAAAGCTGTATTTTTGTCCCATCAGACCACATGACATTCTGCCATTCCTCCTCTGGATCATCCAGATGGTCATTGGCAAACTTCAGACGGGCCTGGACATGCGCTGGCTTGAGCAGGGGGACCTTGCGTGCGCTGCAGGATTTTAATCCATGACGGCGTAGTGTGTTACTAATGGTTTTCTTTGAGACTGTGGTCCCAGCTCTCTTCAGGTCATTGACCAGGTCCTGCCGTGTAGTTCTGGGCTGATCCCTCACCTTCCTCATGATCATTGATGCCCCACAAGGTGAGATCTTGCATGGCGCCCCAGACCGAGGGTGATTGACCGTCATCTTGAACTTCTTCCATTTTCTAATAATTGCGCCAAGTTGTTGCCTTCTCACCAAGCTGCTTACCTGTTGTCCTGTAGCCCATCCCAGCCTTGTGAATGTCTACAATTGTATCCCTGATGTCCTTACACAGCTCTCTGGTCTTGGCCATTGTGGAGAGGTTGGAGTCTGTTTGATTGAGTGTGTGGACAGGTGTTTTTTAAACAGGTAACAAGTTCAAACAGGTGCAGTTAATACAGGTAATGAGTGGAGAACAGGAGGGCTTCTTAAAGAAAACTAACAGGTCTGTGAGAGCCAGAATTCTTACTGGTTGGTAGGTGATCAAATACTTATGTCATGCAATAAAATGCAAATTAATTACTTAAAAATCATACAATGTGATTTTCTGGATTTTTGTTTTAGATTCCGTCTCTCACAGTTGAAGTGTACCTATGATAAAAATTACAGACCTCTACATGCTTTGTAAGTAGGAAAACCTGCAAAATCGGCAGTGTATCAAATACTTGTTCTCCCCACTGTATATGGAACAGAGCTGTGTTGCCTTTGGTAGGCATTTTTCTGTCAGTTGTATCTTTTAGTTATTTAATGTAGATTACAGTATGGATTGATGTAGTAGAAATCATGTACAAATGTTCGGGGGACTGTCAACTTGATTGAAATAGGTGTTTTGTTATTCATATTCTGTTTTTCTTCATGTCTCCTCTCTACCAATCAGAGCTTTGAAGATTTCATTGGAGTGTCTGTGTGTAGTATTGGTCCTACTTCATGTTCCAGCCTACAGAAATACTCCTCACATTTGAGAATATGTTTTACAACATAACAAAACGACTATAGCTGAGACGTGTTTATAACCCAGAAAAATTTAATGTAACCGTAAATGTAACCGTTTATGTTTATAGAGAATATACTGTAGTTGTATTGCTTAGGCCATGTTTTGAAATCCAGGTGTAAAGATGTTGGGACTGGCTACTACAGGGGAGTAAACACAAGGCATCACAGATCATCAGTGTGTAAAAGTTAGGAGGATGAGGATGAGGAGACAGTGAAAGGGGAATGGAATCGTGGACACAATAGAAACGGTTTGTATTTCCATTTAACATGGTTATAGGTATTGAGGTCTTCTGTGGATATGAAGTTGTTTTGTCCAGTATTCTCAAATCCATCATCAACACTCTGGACATTAGGATGGAGAGGTCCATACAAGACAAATGATTTACTGTGCATCTTTATGGAAACATGGAGAGAAAGACCAGAACACTTCTTTAAAACTGGCCCAATTGAAACTTTCTGAAGAGAGAGAAAAAACACATGCTTTGTACAGACACAGCTCTGGTATACGAAATATAAAGAACCATGTGGGGTGGTTGCTCAGCCAGTGCCCCAAGACGAGGGGCTGCATCTGCGGTGTGAATTTCTGGGATGGGCCGGTGAGCCTAACATTGTATGGAACGACGTTGACAAACTGATCTACCTAACTGGACCTCCAGAGCCAGACTGTTATCCCTGCAGGTGCTTTTTCAGTGGACTGACAGAGAGGCACTGGAAGGCTGATGGCCTCTATGTTATCAAAATACATGTTGTAAAGAAAAGGGGTCGGTTCCTCTATAAAACTACTGTTCAACAGCAGCTCATCAAGTACCTGATTGAAGCAAAATTCGATATTCCAGGTAAGAACTTGTATTTTGCTCCTGAAACTAAACCATGTACAATAATCATGCAATGGCCCTTAATTGCATTGATTGTTAAATAAAATAAACCCTTATCAGATAAACCACACAATTCTTAGTTCTTGTGATATAAGCTTTTGCTCATGTGTTTAATTTGTTTTCTGAATGTGATGCGCCGACAACCGAGGTGGAGACAATCAAGACATGATTTAACAAAAAGTATTATTATTTTAGTTATTATTATTATTAAATTGTTTTAATTATACAAGGTTATTTTGATATTGTACACGTTAGCAGCTAAAAGCTGAATTGCAGTATAAAGACAAAAAATTAAGAAAATAAATATGATTTAGAGGGAAATGAACAGCGATGGATGAAGGGTTGATTGTTTGGGATGAATGGAGTGGAGGAGGAAGCTTCAATGGTCTCCGTGAAGGGAGCATCAACGTAGCAGCCAGTGGAATCAGACAGTAATACTATTAGTAGGCTCATTGACTGACCTATTCTCCATCATTAGCCTACTGTGGCAACTGTCATGAGCCCTCTCACTCCACCGGGTTACCACCTTAATGTGTTTCCACTATCTTCCACTCTGCTCATCTCTCTCTCTCTACTCAGCCTAACTAGCGCCACCTGTCCCTGCTCTGCTCGGCTCTAATTACTCTGCCAGCTGCGCTGCATTACCCACTAACCTCTCCCAGTATTTAAAGTCCTGTCTTTCAGCTCTCCTTTGTCAGATCGTCTGCAAAGCTCACACCCGGGAACCTGTGTGCTCGCGCTTCTGGCTCACCCTTGTTTTGTGACCCCGGACCTGCCTGATTCTTGGATACTCTTCTGCCCCAGGAAAACCAGACCTGCTTTCTGCCATTCGACTCCTGACTACTCTTCGACCCCGGTAACTCTGACCAGCCTTCTGCCTTGCTACAACGTATTTGGATTTCCCTTGAACTGTACTTCTGCCTTGTTTCATCCGCCCGCTGTGTCTGTGTTTCCTCCCCCCCCAGGACTTCTGGACCACCAACCACCGGCGTCATCGGACGCATCGCTGCCACTGGGGGGGGGCACAGATCCAGCACATTGGACGGGATAACCCCTGGAGCCTTCACTCACTCCCTACTTCCCTTTCCCCTTTAGTTTTAATAAACTTTCTGGTGTGACGCAATTGTGGTCCTCTTGTCGTCTGTCTGAACCGTGACAGCAACATCAGGGGTGTAAGACCAGGAAGCGCCTCACACACCCTCATTTCAAGATATACCGAACAAAAATATAAACGCAACATGCAACAATTTCAACGATTTGACTGAGTTACAGTTCATATAAGGAAATCAGTCAATTCAAATTAATTAATTAGGCCCTAATATATGGATTTCACATGACTGGGCAGGGGCGCAGCCATGGGTGCATGGGTGGGGCTGGGAGGGAATAGGCCCACCCACTTGGGAGAGCAAGACCCACCCACTGGGGAGCCAGGCCCAGCCAATCAGAATGAGTTTTTTCCCACAAATAGAGGAACAAAGATGGTACTAAAGTGGGTGGGAGTATATTGTACAGCGAGGTCCCGGGCACACCGAGAAATGATTAGTGAGCCAATGGTGTTTCTATGGGGTCATACAGTGACGGACAATGGAGAGTTCACATTTTGATGGATTAAACAGATTCTTAGTGCATTCTTTGAGCATTTAAACCATCCCTGTGTGGCTGGTGCCTGATAGAATGCTTTGCACCACACTGATCCCAGAACATACATACCATGAAATTAGAGAATGTTTCAATATCCATTTAGAAAGGTCAGCATTCAGAGCATACAATAAGTATACTCATAGAAAACAACGAGAATACTTTCTCAATGTGGAAGTGCAACCAACAAAGGAGGCTCGTCCACTCTTACTGTCTGACATCTCTTTGTGAGCACCACAATGTAAAACCAAGTGTTAAGGATCTGAACACATAACTAAAACTTTTCTGGAACACTTTTTAAACGTGTCAAGGCATTTAGAATTTCAATCAAAACGTGTCACAGTGTTTAGATTGTAAACACCAGAACATGTTTATTCAGCGCAAGTTGTGTAGGTTTTAAACTTTAAACACTGGGGGTGATGTTTTAACAAGGTGTAAAGCCATGACTGTGTTTGTTAGTGACAGAGACATGGCTGTTGCATTCAACATCTTCCATTCCTGAAGCTTTCACCAAGTGACTGCCTAAGTGAATGTGTTTCCATTAAAAGTAAACCCTTTATGACTACATATTATACATTTCATAAGGCCTTTAGTTATGGCCTAGTAATCCTCAACATTGTGATCTGAAAATCCTCATGGGCCACATTAGATCTGCAAGTCACAATACGCTGGTTTGTGAAGTGATTAGATTAGATTAGAGAGAATAGCCAACCATTCAAATATTTTATCACCCACAACCTGCATTCAGCGTGACTACTACGGTAAAGGACTTATTGAACAAGGCTACTGTGGGTAATTTTTGGTTAACTACTCTATCTCACTTAGGGGCAGACAACATAAAAACCAACTATATGAATTATGCATGTTGTAGAATGAATTGCCTATATGCCTTATATGCTTATGGATTAAGAACCAATTAAAGGGTTAAAACAGAGCAGATACATTTCTTTAGTGGAAATGCTGTGCTTCTGATAAGAATGGTTCCCTCTAATTCCCCGCAGCTGGTCTGGGTATGTCAATGACATGTGATGGAGATACAACTTCTCGTTGTGGCTGTGTGGAGATAGGAGTAACAATGGAACTAGTGTTATCACTTGTTTGTGCTTATGACCTGACACACATAGTCACATGCACATACAGTGGAGGAAAAAAGTATTTAGTCAGCCACCAATTGTGCAAGTTCTCCCACTTAAAAAGATGAGAGAGGCCTGTAATTTTCATCATAGGTACACGTCAACTATGACAGACAAAATGAGAAAAAAAAATCCTGAAAATCACATTGTAGGATTCTTTTTGAATTTATTTGCAAATTATGGTGGAAAATAAGTATTTGGTCAGCCACCAATTGTGCAAGTTCTCCCACTTCAAAAGATGAGAGAGGCCTGTAATTTTTATCATAGGTACACGTCAACTATGACAGACAAAATGAGAAAAAAAAATCCAGAAAATCACATTTTAAGATTTTTAATGAATTTATTTGCAAATTATGGTGGAGAATAAGTATTTGGTCACCTACAAACAAGCAAGATTTCTGGCTCTCACAGACCTGTAACTTCTTCTTTAAGAGGCTCCTCTGTCCTCCACTCGTTACCTGTATTAAAGGCACCTGTTTGAACTTGTTATCAGTATAAAAGACACCTGTCCACAACCTCACACAGTCACACTCCAAACTCCACTATGGCCAAGACCAAAGAGCTGTCAAAGGACACCAGAAACAAAATTGTAGACCTGCACCAGGCTGGGAAGACTGAATCTGCAATAGGTAAGCAGCTTGGTTTGAAGAAATCAACTGTGGGAGCAATTATTAGGAAATGGAAGACATACAAGACCACTGATAATCTCCCTCGATCTGGGGCTCCATGCAAGATCTCACCCTGTGGGGTCAAAATGATCACAAGAACGGTGAGCAAAAATTCCAGAACCACACGGGGGGACCTAGTGAATGACCTGCAGAGAGCTGGGACCAAAGTAACAAAGCCTACCATCAGTAACACACTACGCCGCCAGGGACTCAAATCCTGCAGTGCAAGACGTGTCCCCCTGCTTAAGCCAGTACATGTCCAGGCCCGTCTGAAGTTTGCTAGAGTGCATTTGGATGATCCAGAAGAGGATTGGGAGAATGTCATATGGTCAGATGAAACCAAAATATAACTTTTTGGTAAAAATTCAACTCGTCGTGTTTGGAGGACAAAGAATGCTGAGTTGCATCCAAAGAACACCATACCTACTGTGAAGCATGGGGTGGAAACATCATGCTTTGGGGCTGTTTTTCTGCAAAGGGACCAGGACGACTGATCTGTGTAAAGGAAAGAATGAATGGGGCCATGTATCGTGAGATTTTGAGTGAAAACCTCCTTCCATCAGCAAGGGCATTGAAGATGAAACGTGACTGGGTCTTTCAGCATGACAATGATCCCAAACACACCACCCGGGCAACGAAGGAGTGGCTTCGTAAGAAGCATTTCAAGGTCCTGGAGTGGCCTAGCCAGTCTCCAGATCTCAACCCCATAGAAAATCTTTGGAGGGAGTTGAAAGTCTGTGTTGCCCAGCGACAGCCCCAAAACATCACTGCTCTAGAGGAGATCTGCATGGAGGAATGGGCCAAAATACCAGCAACAGTGTGTGAAAACCTTTTGAAGACTTACAGAAAACGTTTGACCTGTGTCATTGCCAACAAAGTGTATATAACAAAGTATTGAGAAACTTTTGTTATTGACCAAATACTTATTTTCCACCATAATTTGCAAATAAATTCATTAAAAATCCTACAATGTGATTTTCTGGATTTTTTCTCCTCAATTTGTCTGTCATAGTTGACGTGTACCTATGATGAAAATTACAGGCCTCTCTCATCTTTTTAAGTGGGAGAACTTGCACAATTGGTGGCTGACTAAATACTTTTTTTCCCCACTGTATAATGGAGTAACTGTGTAGGTTGTATAAGCATGACTATGCATTTGTGTCTGTATAAAAGGAGAGCTCCGAATCAGGGAAAACAGATGTTCTGCAGATCATCTCAGCTTTCGTTGCTTCGTGTAATAAAAGTATATTTTCATTCTACAAAAACTCTGGAAGAACTTTTGATTTTTAACAAGTGTAGTGATAATTATCCACGACACTACCTAAACCATATAAACTGGAACAAACATTTAGGTAACTGCTAAAGCTAACTCTCTCTCCTCTGCTCTTGTCCTTCTAGACCTGTCTGCTGCCTTTGATACTGTGAACCATCAGATCCTCCTCTCCACCCTCTCCGAGCTGGGCATCTCCGGCGCGGCTCACTCTTGGATTGCGTCCTACCTGACCGGTCGCTCCTACCAAGTGGCGTGGCGAGAAGCTGTCTCCGCACCACGTGCTCTCACCACTGGTGTCCCCCAGGGCTCAGTTCTAGGCCCTCTCCTATTCTCGCTATACACCAAGTCACTTGGCTCTGTCATATCCTCACATGGCCTCTCCTATCATTGCTATGCTGACGATACACAACTAATCTTCTCCTTTCCCCCTTCTGATAACCAGGTGGCGAATCGCATCTCTGCATGTCTGGCAGACATATCAGTATGGATGACGGATCACCACCTCAAGCTGAACCTTGGCAAGACGGAGCTGCTCTTCCTCCCGGGGAAGGACTGCCCGTTCCATGATCTCGCCATCACGGTTGACAACTCCGTTGTGTCCTCCTCCCAGAGTGCGAAGAGCCTTGGCGTGACCCTGGACAACACCCTGTCGTTCTCCGCTAACATCAAGGCGGTGACCCGATCCTGCAGGTTCATGCTCTACAACATTCGGAGAGTACGACCCTGCCTTACACAGGAAGCGGCACAGGTCCTAATCCAGGCACTTGTCATCTCCCGTCTGGATTACTGCAACTCGCTGTTGGCTGGGCTCCCTGCCTGTGCCATTAAACCCCTACAACTCATCCAGAATGCCGCAGCCCGTCTGGTGTTCAACCTTCCCAAGTTCTCTCACGTCACCCCGCTCCTCCGCACACTCCACTGGCTTCCAGTTGAAGCTCGCATCTGTTACAAGACCATGGTGCTTGCCTATGGAGCTGTGAGGGGAACGGCACCTCCGTACCTTCAGGCTCTGATCAGTCCCTACACCCAAACGAGGGCATTGGGTTCATCCACCTCTGGCCTGCTGGCTCCCCTTCCTCTGCGGAAGCATAGTTCCCGCTCAGCCCAGTCAAAACTGTTCGCTGCTCTGGCACCCCAATGGTGGAACAAGCTCCCTCACGACGCCAGGACAGCGGAGTCACTCACCACCTTCCGGAGACATTTGAAACCCCACCTCTTTAAGGAATACCTGGGATAGGATAAGTAATCTTTATACCCCCCCTCTAAAAAAAATTGTAAAGTGGTTATCCCACTGGCTATAGGGTGAATGCACCAATTTGTAAGTCGCTCTGGATAAGAGCGTCTGCTAAATGAAGTAAATGTAAAATGTAAATGTAACGGGTGCAATAAGTCCAACGCCTTACAGATTGGATTAGTTTAGAAAAATTTGAGTTATTTATCTTTGTATAGTATAAGATAATTTAATCAATCAATGTGAATTAGGAAAAATAGATATTGAAACAAACTATTTTTAAAAATCAACCTGCAACAAAGCATGCTGGGAAATATGATAATGAGGCTACTCCCACATCTTTTTCACGAAGAGAGTTAACGGAAATGACCTCAACACAGTCGAGTAACAACACTAGGACTCAATTTAAAATATTTAATGGATCAAATGTTCTGTTCAGTTGTGCTGAAATGTAGGTAAGGCAATGCTTAATTTGTAAATCGGGACGTCCCGGAACACATAGTGAGCTCGAGAGTGGGGGGTTATCCGGGTGCTCTGAGGTACCGGAAAACACATTGGGAAAAAAAGTGTCAAACACAACATAGCAGCGCAGCAGACAGAGTAAACAGCCAAGTAGCCTACTGTCTATTGTGGTGAAACAGACAGCACTCTACAAGGTGCTGAATAATTCAAAGCATTTTAGAAGTCACTGCAGTATGCTCACATACTTGAGTATAGCTGCAGGGCTTACATAAGTCTGAATTTCTTTTCTAGACATCAATGTGCAGCAACATTTTTAGACGTCACTGCAGAACACCGGCCAAATGCATATGCACACATACTCAGCTGTTGGGCTTACAAGACCCGAATTTCATATAATTTTCAAGACATCAATGTAGCAGTAGAACAAATATCACAATATCGGAATTTAACTTCAAATATAATAAATCAATGTAGGCTACAGCAGAACACACATGAGAATAAATAGGCCTCCTGCCTTTGTGATAATATGACTCACATACAGTGGGGAGAACAAGTATTTGATACACTGCCGATTATGCAGGTTTTCCTACTTACAAAGTATGTAGAAGTCTGTCATTTTTTATCATAGGTACACTTCAACTGTGAGAGACGGAATCTAAAACAAAAATCCAGAAAATCACATTGTATGATTTTTTAAGTAATTAATTTGCTTTTTATTGCATGACATAAGTATTTGATCACCTACCAACCAGTAAGAATTCCGGCTCTCACAGACCTGTTAGTTTTTCTTTAAGAAGCCCTCCTGTTCTCCACTCATTACCTGTATTAACTGCACCTGTTTGAACTCGTTACCTGTATAAAAGACACCTGTCCACACACTCAATCAAAACAGACTCCAACCTCTCCACAATGGCCAAGACCAGAGAGCTGTGTAAGGACATCAGGGATAAATGGTAGACCTGCACAAGGCTGGGATGGGCTACAGGACAATAGGCAAGCAGCTTGGTGAGAAGGCAACAACTGTTGGTGCAATTATTAGAAAATGGAAGAAGTTCAAGATGACGGTCAATCACCCTCGGTCTGGGGCTCCATGCAAGATCTCACCTCGTGGGGCATCAATGATCATGAGGAAGGTGAGGGATCAGCCCAGAACTACATGGCAGGACCTGGTCAATGACCTGAAGAGAGCTGGGACTACAGTCTCAAAGAAAACCATTAGTAACACACTACGCCGTCATGGATTAAAATCCTGCAGCGCACGCAAGGTCCCCCTGCTCAAGCCAGCGCATGTCCAGGCCCGTCTGAAGTTTGCCAATGACCATCTGGATGATCCAGAGGAGGAATGGGAGAAGGTCATGTGGTCTGTTGAGACAAAAATAGAGCTTTAGATATAACTCCACTCACCGTGTTTGGAAGAAGAAGAAGGATGAGTACAACCCCAAGAACACCATCCCAACCGTGAAGCATGGAGGTGGAAACATCATTATTTGGGGATGCTTTTCTGCAAAGGGGACAGGACGACTGCACCGTATTGAGGGAAGGATGGATGGGGCCATGTATCGCAAGATCTTGGCCAACAACAACCTTCCCTCAGTAAGAGCATTGAAGATGGGTCGTGGCTGGGTCTTCCAGCATGACAATGACCCGAGACACACAGCCAGGGCAACTAAGGAGTGGCTCCGTAAGAGGCATCTCAAGGTCATGGAGTGGCCTAGCCAGTCTCCAGACCTGAACCCAATAGAAAATCTTTGGAGGGAACTGAAAGTCCGTATTGCCCAGCGACAGCCCCGAAACCTGAAGGATCTGGAGAAGGAATGTATGGAGGAGTGGGCCAAAATCCCTGCTGCAGTGTGTGCAAACCTGGTCAAGACCTACAGGAAATGTATGATCTCTGTAATTGCAAACAAAGGTTTCTGTACCAAATATTAAGTTCTGCTTTTCTGATGTATCAAATACTTATGTCATGCAATAAAATGCAAATTAATTATTTAAAAATCATACAATGTGATTACAGACCTCTACATGCTTTGTAAGTAGGAAAACCTGCAAAATTGGCAGTGTATCAAATACTTGTTCTCCCCACTGTATTCAGATTAACGTCACTGTACAGAACAACAACAAAAAAGCTCCCTACCTTTTTGCATGTTGTACAGCCCATCTTTGAACTCTGCCAAGGGTTATACGTTTGCTTGTTCTTGAACTGCAAATTGCACCTGCTCTGAGCACTTAGTCAGTGAATGATGCACTGTCCCCCCCCCCCAGCTCCCAGTCTCCCTCTCCCGCTGAGTCTGACTCGCTAGTAGGCCTACTAGCTAGTGGAGGTGTCGGTGTTGATGCTGAACTGGCGGGATTAGCAGCGCTGTTAGCTAAGGCATCGCCATCAGGAACAGTTTGCCCCTCACTCCTCTCCTCCGGCACTGACCGTTCTCTGGCTCGTTCTGGGTTCGATTCACCATCTTTCTCTGGATTTTTTGGACTTGAAAAATGTAATCAAACTCTTTCCTTTTCTTATCCATTTTTTTTGTGGCTTTCCCATGGTTCAAATTCAGTAGGGAGACGACTGGCCTAGGCTACATGACGTGATTACATAGGGACCTCTTCACTAGCTGACCACCACTACCAAGACCTGTGTCAAGATCAGTTACTTACCCCACTGGCCTTCCCCATAACCCCTATGTACAAATAAGAAAGCAGGTCTTGAATCAGTGTGGCAGGATAGGATGATTACACAGAAGGATCATCGTGCTTTTACATGATGGTCTTTCTGGGGGGCGTTAGAAATAACGAGGAGGCAACTTAATTTAAAGCTGATCGCTTTTATTAGAATGTTTACAGTGCGAACAGTGAAACAATTAATAAATCGTGCCTGGAGAGGTACCGGATCCGGACAAATAGGTGCCGGAACAAACAAAGTCAAATCTGAGAGGAGCAGGATCCGGCTCAAATTAAGCACTGCGGTATGATGACAAACATTCCTAACACTGATTTTCTTAGACAGGACACTTTTTGTTGAAATATCGTGGAAACAACATTGATTCAACCAGTTTTTGCCCAGTGGGATATTGATGCCATAAGTCAATGGTGCCACCTGAATGATTTTAGAGGGCAGGATAATTATGATTGAAATAGTTTCACTGTTTAGATCTGTCTACACATGTAAGATTTATATATTAAGTGTGCTACTGTGATTGAATATTTAGAATATTGTGATGAGGGCAAATGATGGCACACATACAAGCATGCGTGAAAAACTATATATTTCTTAACGTCGACTCTGTGCTCTTGCATTGTCCTGGAATAATTCAATACGGAATGTGAAAAATACTTGTTCAGACAAAATTAGGGCCAGGAGTTTTTCCAGGCCACATTTTCCTTGTAAGGTCAACTAGGGCCAGGAAATAGACTTTATGATCCAGGATAGCCTATTCATCATTTAACAAGTAGTACGGGATCATCATCTCATATTCTGTAGGAAGATCCATATAGCCAGTACTGTTTCATCAAACATTTTCAGCTATTGGACCACATTACACACCAGCCACAACCCTGCACAGCATGTCAAGGAGGCAGATTCGATTTCTTTGTTAAAACACAACTAAAGACCTACCCATTCAAACTAGCTTTAATGTTTGATTGCCTAGCCTATCTTTTGCATTAATAGGCAATGTTTTGATGTATTGTTGCCCTTTCTTGTTTCTACCTTGAGCAGTGAGTGTGGGAAACGCGCGTTCTACAAATTAAATTCTTATTATTATTATTATTATTATTATCCTGTATAGCTCAGTCGGTAGAGCATGTCGCTTGCAACGGCAGGGTTGTGGGTTTGATTCCCACAGGAAAATATATGCAAAAATCGGGACTGAACAAATTTCAGATCTGCTGAGGGCAAACTTGAGCTTTGTGAAAATTCTGTGCAACTTAGGGCGTGCGTTTACTGTGAACACATCCACTTGTCCTTCATACATCTCTTGCATAGTTATTTTTGCATACTCAGGCTTGCATAGTTCGTTTTGTTTCGGTATGTTGCATTGAAAGGGGCTAATATTTTGTTGATTCGATCACAATTCCCACAGTAAAGGGAAGTGTTGATAGTGTTAACTAAGGGGGAAAACTCTAGAAAGTTGAGTGAAGTTCAATCTCGTGTTTCTCTGTGCAGGCTGATATTTCTTCTGCATGGCTGTCTCGGGAAGGTGCACGCCCACGCACGCGTGCAGCTTAGAGGGAACATTGCACGCTACTGTAAGTCGCTCTGGATAAGAGTGTCTGCTAAATGATGTAAATTGTTATTATTATAACCAAGTGAGAGAGGTAAAGAATGTATGTGTCTTATGCAGGCTACAGAATTGTATATGTTTCCTGTGGAAGCAGTATTAGTGCATTCGGAAAGTATTCAGACCCCTTGACTTCTTCCACATTTTGTGACTTTACAGCCTTATTCTAAAATTGATTTTTTTTTTTATAATCTAATCAATCTACACACAATACCCCATAATGACAAATGTATTAAAAAATGTATTAAATATATACAACTGAAATATAACATGTACATAAGTATTCAGACCCTTTACTCAGTACTTTGTTGAAACACCTTTGGCAGCGATTACAGCCTAGAGTCTTCTTGGGTATGACACTACAAACTTGCCACACCTGTATTTGGGGAGTTTCTCCCATTCTCTTCTGCAGATCCTCTCAAGCACTGTCAGGTTGGATAGGGAGTGTCGCTGCACAGCTATTTTCAGGTCTCTCCAGAGATGTTAGATCGGGTTCAAGTCCGGGCTCTGGTTGGGCAACTCAAGGACATTCAGAGACTGTGTGCTTAGGGTCGTTGTCCTGTTGGAAGGTGAACCTTTGCCCCAGTCTGAGATCCTGAGCGCTCTGGGGCAGGTTTTCATCAAGGATCTCTTTGTACTTTGCTCGATCCTGACTAGTCTCCCAGTCCCTGCCGCTGAAAAACATCCCCACAGCATGATGCTGCCACCAACATGCTTCACTGTAGGAGTCACATTATTTACTATATTGTACTGTAGATGAGGCAGGCATTTTCACAGAGAAGCTAATGGGACGATTGATAATATAATCCTTCACAGGAAAAACAGAAATTAAGGCCTAATATTTTATTATGGATTGTACAGATAACCATGCAGCCCCCTACAATAGGCTACATTGTGTGTGTGTGTGTGTGTGTGTGTGTGTGTGTGTGTGTGTGTGTGTGTGTGTGTGTGTGTGTGTGTGTGTGTGTGTGTGTGTGAGAGAGAGAGAGAGAGGGGGAACTACACTGTCATGTCTCTAGGAACTGATTCTAGAACACTGCAGAGTAGGAATTGGAGACCTTTAAGCTGTGGGTAAGTAAACTCAGCCATGTGTTTGGTCGGTTTCCTGTTTTTCGTCAATTCCTTTCATGTCCTTGGGTTCACCGCCCAGTGAAGTATGTGCCGTGTAGTGATGCGTGTGTGGCTCTCTGATCTTTCCATATGGCTCTCTTCAGCTGGTGCCAGAACCAGCGCTGGGCAGCCGGACCGGCGGTTGCAGGCCACTCCAGAACACTGCGCCTGCAGAGCCGTCTGCGCAGGTGGAGGATGCGTGAGCGTCGCAGCACCTGGGGCTGCAGCAGCAGCAGCACCATGGCGTCCACACCCTCCTCCACCAGCCGCTGCTGCACCAGCAGGGCGGCCATTTTAACTACACCACGCGACAGGAAGCCCTCTGTCAGCACGAACACCGTCTTCCTGCTCTGCTGCACACTATTGGAAAGGTTATCCATGATAGGCGTCCCTGGCATCCAATCACGCTCCTCCAGGCAGAGTGGGCGAACCCTCTCTCCGCGCTCCTCTAGTTCCACCCTAAGGTGGTTCAACACCCAATCAGAGGCCAGCGGGTCTGTGGTGTCATACATAACAAAGGCATCATAGACACAGTCTGTCGGCAGTAAGCGACAGTGGTGCTTCAGCTTGGCCCCACAGTAGTCCAGAATATAGGACAGGTCCCAGTAGAAGAGGTGTGCTGTGAGAGATACCAACAGAACGTGAATGACGAGTAACGACGTGAGGATGCAGAACGCCATTGAGTTGTCATCATTCACACATTCCTCTATGTCGTAACTCAACACAGACCTGCCCCTCCTCTCCGCGGGCATGTCACACGTCACCCCGATGGCCAGCAGAGGGAGCTCCACCTCATTGCTCCTCATCCACAGGTGGAAGTCCAGCAGGTCACAGGTGCAGTGGAGCGGGTTCCCCTGTAGTGACAGCTGCTGGAGGTAGTTCTCTGCTCCAGATTCAAACGTTGTCTGGTTGATGAGCTCCAGCAGGTTGAAGCTGAGGTCCAGCACCCACAGGCTCCTGGCGCCCCTGAGGAAACCAGGCGCTAGCCGGTAAATCCTGTTATAGCTCAGGTCCAGCAGCCTCAGTGAACTGTTAAGAGTGGAGAAGGTTAAGGCCACCTGCTCCAGTTGGTTCTTACTCAAATCCAGCTCCTCCAGATGTGATAGTTGTGTGAGCTTCGTCCAGTTAAAGTCCTCAAGTCTGTTTTTACTCAGAGTCAAGCGTCTCAGGGTCTTGGGGAAGTTGTCGTATACCTCGGATGGGATGTGGTGGAGCTGGTTGTATGACAGATCCAGGGACGTCAGGTTATTAAGTTCTGTGAAAAGATTAAAGTAAAAATCCTGACCGTTGTTCCACATGATGTCCAGGCGGTTGCCCTGGAAGTTCAGTTCTTGCAGGGAGCTGCTTGACATGGTTTTATCAGTGAGGGTGCTGATCTCATTCCAGCTCAAGTTCAGAACCTTCAGAAAACCCAGGTTTTCCAGGAACGCTAAACTGTGGTTTAGCCCTGCCACCACAAAGTAATGCTTATTATAACTCAAGTCCAACACCTCCAGTGCTGCCAGTTCACTGAATGCATGCTCATAGCGCAGGTAGACCTTATTCTGGGATAGATCCAAGTACTTCAGCTTGGAGAAATGTACAAACTCACTGCCGTTGAACATGTCTCCAATGAAGTTAGATGAGAGGTTGAGACAAGCTGTGTTGTTCAGGCCCTGCAGCATATCAGGGTTTATGTGGAAGATGTTGTTTTTGCTGAGGTCGAGCACTGGACCATAAGCAAGACACTCTGGTTTAATGTTAGGCAAATGGCGACGGTAGAGTTCATCCTTGTGTATGAAAGGCCCATACCTGTCTATATCTGGCTCATAGCCCCAGCCATACCCATTCACAGACAAGGCATCTGCCCTCTTGGACAGGAAAGTCAGACTGTTCTCTGAGAGGCCAACACTGGATAAGTTGTGGAACTTTTCAAAAAGTGAAAGGTCTGCCCAATAGATAAAGTTGGTTCCCAAATTGAGCACAGACAGGTTAGCTAAACTGTAAAGTGGTTTCAAGTGATTTTTGTGAAGAGCTGAAAAAACATAGTTTTCTAGGTGTAATGTCTTCAGAGATGTCAGTTTGGAAAAATTCTTTGAGAGCCTCAAGTTGTGGGAATATGAAGATTGTCCAGCATTATTGTAAGACAAGTCAATCACTTCTACGAAAGGTAGCACAGAGAGGAAGTCCCCATTGGCTATCTCCCCAACCAGACGATTAAATGAGAGATACAGGTAGCGTAAGTTGGTGAGGTTCTCAAACCAGGATGTTTGTAGGTGCTCTAACGAGTTTCCTGATAGCATCAACTCCTGCAGCTGGGAGAGCTTCCTGAAGGCTTCTGGGTGGATCTGTAGTGCCCCGTTAGGTGTATTACAGGGCAAGCAGCGGAAAGGTGCGTTAGAACACACAGGACAGTTACCTGAAAAGTCTAGAGTGCTCAGATTAGTGAGTGCACTCAAGTCATGCTGGTGAATGTGGGTGATTAGGTTCCGTTTGAGTTTGAGCAGCTGGAGCGATGGGGGGAGGAAATGAGGGATGGCTTTCAGTCCGTTAAAAGACAGTGTCAGGTTTGTCAGGTCAGTGAGGTTGGAGAAAGTGTGGTTTGCAATAACCAGGGTCCCATTGCAGACACTCCCTTGGCAGTTGTGACTTAAATGGAGGACTTTAATATGTGGAATATCCCTGAAGTTTTTCGGTTTTACAGTGCTGATGTCATTGTACCTCAGAAACAGAATCTGCAGCCCAGACGGAAGGCCCCTCGGCACTGTGCAAAGGCCGTTACCATCAAGGAGCAGTGCTTCCAGCTGATCCAGCATGGAGAATGTTTGGTCCTCTATCTTCAAAGGATGTTTCTGGGGGTTAAAGTTAAAGCTAAGGTCTAGCTGAGTCAGATTCTGGAGGTTCCAAAACGAGGAGCTGGAGAGTATCTTGATTTGGTTGGAGGAGAGGTCAAGCTCTGTGGCATTCCAGCTGATATCGTGGGGTACCTGGCGTAGCTTCCTGTCCGAGCAGTCGAAGGCCAGTAAATGGTTGCGAGAGATGACATCACAGGGTAGTTTCCTCTGAGCCCAGGTCCTCCCACAGCAGGGGGGGGAGAGACACAGCAACACTAGGAGTAACAGCAGCCTCTGAAAGGCTGCTTCCCTGTGGGAAGAGGATATGAGTATTTCATGCGCTGAAAACATCTGATTCTGACAATAGTCTCAGTTCCCTGAAAGAAAGGACCGGGGCGTAACACATAGCTACAGACTACTTTAAGATACAGTATTATGCATTTCAAAGACTGATAAATAAATAGAAATACCCTCACACTGTCGAGAATGTGGAAGAATCCAAATCAAAAAAGAGCGCAGAAGGCCTCCCATTATTTCTATGTCAAAAACAGAAAATCTATCTTCAGTGCATTTACTGTGTGGTACATTCAATACTACGCTGGGCCTTCCTGAGCTACAACAAATCCTACAATCCTGCTTCCCTAACTATTTTCTAAACACTTCTAAGTTACCAAAAGTGTTGTGAAATGTAGTGGGCCTTTGGTTGCCTGAAAATTCACCAGTTCACATTTTTCCAAGACTGAATTGTTCCTATGCAGCACATCAAAATCACACTGTAGGCAAATAAAACACCATTCAGATTAATCTTAAGCAGACCAGTCATGAACCTGCCATTTACCTGTCAAGGTGCAGTCAGGGCCCAGAATCCACAAAGCATCTCAGAAAAGGTCTTAGGAATCCATTTAAAAACTTCCAGCTAAGAGTAGGTTTTAGGATGATGTTAAGACACTGCCCAGACAAACTGAGCCAGGAGTAAAATCAACTCATAAAAGTTTCTCAGCTAGTAATCACAACAGTTTGATGTACCGTAAAAAAAAAAATCCCCTTCAAAAATCTGTCAGTTTAAGCTATCTGTTTTTTTGCAGTTTTTTTGCATTGGCTGCCTCTCAATTCACCACATCCGCCTATGTCGCCCTTCCACATCTGCAGGGGAAAGTGGCAGAGCTACAGCGCTGCTTGTCAGACCAGGAGACATCCCGAAAATCGGTCTTCTCACATAAACGTCTGCAGCATCTGAATGGTTGAAGTCGATAACATTGATGTGCCAACTTTTATCTGTAGTGTCCGAATTGTTTGGGATACAAACTAATATGCTTTACCCCCACAAGTGTCACGGGACTCGTCTAAAGGTTACCCACACAAATTAATGGAAGTATAGAGGTAGTTTTGTGCCAACAATAAAAAAATTTTTTAAAAAGGGGTTCAAATTATTATTTATTATAAACAAACATCCTGAGCTTTCTTATATCTCCAAGATATAGGACAGACACTTCAAACCAGTATTTCTTATGATACATTTTTTGCCTGTATTTTTTGCCATTTATGAATGTGTTATTCGATGTGTTTCTATGGGCTATAGTAGTTAAGGCAAAATTCTATATTTTATGAAAAACATTTTACCTATTTTTTGGGGATACCTATTGACCTTATTAAAACATGTTTGACATTTTTGTCATTTAGCAGACGCTCTTATCCAGAGTGCATACATTATTTTTTATTTTTTATTTTTTCATACTGCCCCCCTGTGGGAATCGAACCCACAACCCTGGCATTGCAAATGCCATGCTCTACCAACTGAGCTACATCCATTGGCAGTAGAATGGCCTTACTGAAGAGCTCAGTGACTTTCAACGTGGCACTGTCATAGGATGCCACCTTTCCAACAATTTCTGCCCTGCTAGAGCTGCCCCGGTCAAATGTAAGTGCTGTTAATGTGAAGTGGAAACGTCTAGGAGCAACAATGGCGAAATGGTAGGCCACACAAGCTCACAGAAAGGGACCGCCGAGTGCTGAAGCGCGTAGCGCATAGCGCGTAAAAAATCGTCTCTCCTCGGTTGCAACACTCACTTCTGAGTTCCAAACTTGGAAGCAATGTCAGCACAATAACCTTTCTTCGGGAGCTTCATGAAATGGGTTTCCATGGCCGAGCAGCTGCACACAAGCCTAAGATCACCATGTGCAATGCCAAGTGTCGGCTGCAGTGGTGTAAAGTTTGCCGCCATTGGACTCTGGAGCAGTGGAAACGCATTCTCTGGAGTGATAAATCACGCTTCACCATCTGGCAGTCCGACGGACGAATCTCGGTTTGGCGGATGCTAGGAGAACGCTACCTGCTCCAATGCATAGTGCCAACTGTAAAGTTTGGTGGAGGAGGAATAATGGTCTGGGGCTGTTTTTCATGGTTCTGGCTAGGTCCCTTAGCTCCAGTGAAGGGAAATATTAATGCTACAGCATACAATTACATTCTAGACAATTCTGTGCTTCCAACTATGTGGCAACAGTTTGGGGAAGGCCCTTTCCTGTTTCAGCCCCCGTGCACAAAGCAAAGTCCATACAGAAATGGTTTGTCGAGATCAGTGTGGAAGAACTTGACTGGCCTGCACAGAGCCCTAACCTGAACCCCATCGAACACCTTCGGGATGAATTGGAATGCCGACTGCGAGCCAGGCCTAATCGCCCAACATCATTGCCCAACTTCACTAATGCTCTTGTGGCTGAATGGAAGCAAGTCCCCGCAGCAATGTTCCAACATCTAGTGGAAGGCCTCCCAGAAGAGTGGAGGCTGTTATAGCAGCAAAGGGGGGAGGGGGGGGGGGACCAACTCCATATTAATGCCCATGATTTTGGAATGAGATGTTTGACAAGCAGGTGTCCACATACACTACATGACCAAAAGTATCTATTTTAATGTCTGATTCTTTTATCTAAGTGTCATTTTCAGGGACATGTCCCCCTCCACATTCTGAATTTGCATTTTTGTCCCCCTCAGTTTTATCATTGGAATGTGATACAAAACAAGGCTACGGTGTGCTTTAGGACCATGTGGACGCCTCCGAGCGGTCGGGTAGGCTGTTTGGCATGTTAAATTAACATTAAATTAAAATTATGTCCCCCCCACTTCTAAAACCAAAGTTGTGCCCCTGATAATTTTCCAGTGTTGTTCTTTCATAATGCTGTCAGAGAGAAGTTGTGGTTGGAGGAGCCTCCTCTGTTTAATAGGACTATAGCACAGTAAGAGGAAGCTGTCTTACTGCACGTGATGAACTTTCACATTCAGAGAAAATACTTTCTGTTTGTCTTATAAATGATTTATTATGGGGAATGTCAAAAATGCTAATGTTGTTGCCAGGATTCTTCTTTTCACAACCGGAATGCATATTGTACTGAATCATACGGTATGGTTGTTAAAAGCTGATTTTTCATTACCCTTATCAACATTAGTCATCAGTCCCTTTCAACAACTGTCTAAATAGCTATTGGCACAGTAGGCCTAGGCATCAAGTCACTTGCTGATAATGTTGCATAAAACGTTTGAAAGGTCTATCATTAATCACTGAACACTTATTCCCCAGATGCTATCAATTGCTCAACTTATACGTTTACTTATAGGCTAATTTATGCATATTTTTTAAACATGATATTGTGCTCCAAAGGGATATCTTTAAATAACATGATGTAGGTTAATGAAATAATCTAAAGAAACATATGTGATTATTTATTAGCCTAGTGGTTGTAAGTATTTAGGGATATCAAAGGGAAGCACAGCCGCGACCTGCCCAGTGACAAGAGCATGCTGGACGAGCTAAATTACTTCTATGCTCACTTCGAGGCAAGCAACACTGACGCATGCATGAGAGCATCTGCTGTTACGGACGACTGTGTGATCACGCGCTCCGAAGCCGATGTGAGTTTGATCTTTTAAACAGGTCAACATTCATAAGGCCGCAGGGCCAGATGGATTACCAGGACGTATACTCCGAGCATGCGCTGACGAACTGACAAGTGTCTTCACTCACATTTTCAACCTGTCCCTGATTGAGTCTGTAATACCAACATGTTTCAAGCAGACCACCATAGTCCCTGTGCCCAATAACACTAAGGTAACCTGCCTAAATGACTACTGACCCGTAGCACTCACATCTGTAGCCATGAAGTGCTTTGAAAGGCAACACCATTCTCCCAGAAATCCTAGACCCACTCCAATTTGCATACCGCCCCAACAGATCCACAGATGATGCAATCTCTATTGCACTCCACACTGCCCTTTCCCACCTGGACAAAAGGAACACCTACGTGAGAATGCTATTAATTGACTACAGCTCAGCGTTCAACACCATAGGCCCTCAAAGCTCATCACTAAGCTAAGGACCCTGGGACTAAACACCTCTCTCTGTAACTGGATCCTGGACTTCCTGACGGGCCGGCCCCAGGTCTTAAGAGTAGGTAACAACACATCTGCCACGCTGATCCTTAACACGGGGGCCCCTCAGGGGTGCGTGCTCAGTCCCCTCCTGTACTCCCTGTTCACCCATGACTGCATGGCCAGGCACGACTCCAACACCATCATTAAGTTTGCCGACGACACAACTGTGGTAGGCCTGATCACCGACAGTGATGAGACAGCCTATAGGGAGGAGGTCAGAGACCTGGCCGTGTCGTGCCAGGATAACAACCTCTCCCTCAACGTGATCAAAACAAAGGAGATGATTGTGGACTACAGGAAAAAGAGGAGAGAATACGCCCCCATTCTCATCGACGGGGCTGTAGTGGAGCAGGTTGAGAGCTTCAAGTTCCTTGGTGTCCACATCACCAACAAACTATCATTGTCCAAACACACCAAGACAGTCGTGAAGAGGGCACGACAAAGCCTATTCCCCCTCAGGAGACTGAAAAAATTTGGTATGCATCCTCAGATCCTCAAAAAGTTATACAGCTGCACCATCAAGAGCATCCTGACTGGTTGCATCACTGGCTGGTATGGCAATTGCTTGGCCTCCGACCGCAAGGCACTACCGAGGGTAGTGCGTACGGCCCAGTACATCACTGGGGCCAAGATTCCTGCCATCCAGGACCTCTATACCCGGCGGTGTCAGAGGAAGGCCGTAAAAATTGTCAAAGACTCCAGCCACCCTAGTCATAGACTGTTCTCTCTGCTACCACACGGCAAGTGGTACCAGAGCGCCAAGTCTAGGTCCAAAAGGCTTCGTAACAGCTTCTACCCCCAAGCCATAAGACTCTTGAACAGCTAATCAAATGGCTCCCTGGACTAGCATTTTAATGAGGGAAATAAGTATTTGACCCCCTCTCAATCAGAAAGATTTCTGTCTCCCAGGTGTCTTTTATACAGGTAACGAGCTGAGATTAGGAGCACACTCTTAAAGGGAGTGCTCCTAATCTCAGTTTGTTACCTGTATAAAAGACACCTGTCCACAGAAGCAATCAATCAATCAGATTCCAAACTCTCCACCATGGCCAAGACCAAAGAGCTCTCCAAGGATGTCAGGGACAAAATTGTAGCTTGGTGAGAAGGTGACAACAGTTGGTGCGATTATTCGCAAATGGAAGAAACACAAAATAACTGTCAATCTCCCTCGGGCCTGGGGCTCCATGCAAGATCTCACCTCATGGAGTTACAATGATCATGAGAACAGTGAGGAATCAGCCCAGAACTACACGGGACGATCTTGTCAATGATCTCAAGGCAGCTGGGACCATAGTCACCAAGAAAACAATTGGTAACACACTACACCGTGAAGGACTGAAATCCTGCAGCGCCCGCAAGGTCCCCCTGCTCAAGAAAGCACATATACAGTGGGGGAAAAAAGTATTCAGTCAGCCACCAATTGTGCAAGTTCTCCCACTTAAAAAGATGAGAGAGGCCTGTAATTTTCATCATAGGTACAGTGGGGAAAAAAAGTATTTAGTCAGCCGCCAATTGTGCAAGTTCTCCCACTTAAAAAGATGAGAGAGGCCTGTAATTTTCATCATAGGTACAGTGGGGGAAAAAAGTATTTAGTCAGCGACCAATTGTGCAAGTTCTCCCACTTAAAAAGATGAGAGAGGCCTGTAATTTTCATCATAGGTACACGTCAACTATGACAGACAAAATGAGAGAAAAAAATCCAGAAAATCACATTGTAGGATTTTTAATGAATTTATTTGCAAATTATGGTGGAAAATAAGTATTTGGTCAATAACAAAAGTTTCTCAATACTTTGTTATATACCCTTTGTTGGCAATGACACAGGTCAAACGTTTTCTGTAAGTCTTCACAAGGTTTTCACACACTGTTGCTGGTATTTTGGCCCATTCCTCCATGCAGATCTCCTCTAGAGCAGTGATGTTTTGGGGCTGTCGCTGGGCAACACAGACTTTCAACTCCCCTCCAAAGATTTTCTATGGGGTTGAGATCTGGAGACTGGCTAGGCCACTCCAGGACCTTGAAATGCTTCTTACGAAGCCACTCCTTCGTTGCCCGGGTGGTGTGTTTGGGATCATTGTCATGCTGAAAGACCCAGCCACGTTTCATCTTCAATGCCCTTGCTGATGGAAGGAGGTTTTCACTCAAAATCTCACGATACATGGCCCCATTCATTCTTTCCTTTACACGGATCAGTCGTCCTGGTCCCTTTGCAGAAAAACAGCCCCAAAGCATGATGTTTCCACCCCCATGCTTCACAGTAGGTATGGTGTTCTTTGGATGCAACTCAGCATTCTTTGTCCTCCAAACACGACGAAGTTGAGTTTTTACCAAAAAGTTCTATTTTGGTTTCATCTGACCATATGACATTCTCCCAATCCTCTTCTGGATCATCCAAATGCACTCTAGCAAACTTCAGACGGGCCTGGACATGTACTGGCTTAAGCAGGGGGACACGTCTGGCACTGCAGGATTTGAGTCCCTGGCGGCGTAGTGTGTTACTTATGGTAGGCTTTGTTACTTTGGTCCCAGCTCTCTGCAGGTCATTCACTAGGTCCCACCGTGTGGTTCTGGGATTTTTGCTCACCGTTCTTGTGATCATTTTGACCCCATGGGGTGAGATCTTGCGTGGAGCCCCAGATCAAGGGAGATTATCAGTGGTCTTGTATGTCTTCCATTTCCTAATAATTGCTCCCACAGTTGATTTCTTCAAACCAAGCTGCTTACCTATTGCAGATTCAGTCTTCCCAGCCTGGTGCAGGTCTACAATTTTGTTTCTGGTGTCCTTTGACAGCTCTTTGGTCTTGGCCTTAGTGAAGTTTGGAGTGTGACTGTTTGAGGTTGTGGACAGGTGTCTTTTATACTGATAACAAGTTCAAACAGGTGTCATTAATACAGGTAATGAGTGGAGGACAGAGGAGCCTCTTAAAGAAGAAGTTACAGGTCTGTGAGAGCCAGAAATCTTGCTTGTTTGTAGGTGACCAAATACTTATTTTCCACCATAATTTGCAAATAAATTCATTAAAAATCCTACAATGTGATTTTCTGGATTTCTTTTTCTCAATTTGTCTGTCATAGTTGACGTGTACCTATGATGAAAATTACAGGCCTCTCTCATCTTTTTAAGTGAGAGAACATGCACAATTGGTGGCTGACTAAATACTTTTTTTCCCCACTGTACACGTCAACTATGACAGACAAATTGAGGAAATAAAATCCTGAAAATCACATTGTAGGATTTTTAATGAATTTATTTGCAAATTATGGGTTGATCATATAGCAATAAACAAAAAAATTCAACTCCAAAGAAATTGCCTGTCTATGTCACAGGAACCACTGACTTGCTGCCTTTTTATAATCAAGACACCTGCTAGTAACTCTTAACTGGTTAGGACAGCTCATGAGGTCTCATATCTGTCGACTAGGTGATGGCTTTGGCTAGACTGATCCGTGGAGAACGGACACCAAATTAGACTGATTAATGTTGGTCTATGGTCAATGCGCATGCTGCTCGTTTCTAATTGGTTAACTTATCTGTCGGCCCTGTCTAAAGTTCAACTATTCTGGGGTCTCATTTATAACAGTTGGGTAAATTGCACATTAAATATCTGCTTTCGCCATTTCTGAAAAGAATGCGCATGAACTTGATCAAATGTCTTTGTAGGTGATGGCAGAATGTTCCACTTTTGCAGTGACATTTGCTGTAGGCCTAAGCTATATGACAGACAACAACAATTGCAAATTGCTGTGGACCTGTAAACAGACCGTTTGAATTTAAAAGGGCCTAATGTTTTGCATTCACTTTTTATTGAACCTATGCTGCACTGCCCGAATTCAGAAACATTGTCTTTGTCTACTTACAGTGGAAGCCATACACACCTCAATGCAAAAGATCAACTGTCTATTCACCTGTTAAAATCTACTGTATGTTATAAACCACTCTTCCTTTCTGATGGATAGAGCAAAATACTTGAAATAATAGCAATAGGTCCAATTAAATGAGAAATGCGCACGGTAATTTGTTATATGGCTACTTCGGGAATATGAACCCATCATCCATAGCCAGAAAAGGTGAAGAATGTATTCTGCCATGGTTATGAAAATATGTATTATGTGTATAAATGCAATATTGTCTACTTGAGAAATGTGAAATTACAGTTTTCAGACGTAAACTACAGAAGTAACCTACAACCGTCTGTTCCACGGTTAATAAACTGCGCTCGGATGGCATAGAGCAAAATACTTGAAATAGCTTATCTATTTACTGCTGCGAAGTGGGTCTAATTAAATGAGATGGAACGAATGGTATCCTTGTTGTAGGCCTATGGTACCTCGTGAGTATGAAACCATCACAGAAAAGGTGAGGAATTTATTATGCAATGATCATGGAAATGAAATCAATAATAGCCTAGGAAATAGATGCCTATTTCTAATTATTTGTAAAATGCTAAGATAAACGAAATAGATGTTCTCTCTTCTCACTAACGGCAAATTATTGAATCTTGTTATTGAATAAGCGTGTCCATCATATACCCCATTTGCACAAAATACTAATCTACTTTCCTTGCAATGCAATACTTAGTTCAACCATTAGAAACTGTGCCTACGCATGGTCTAAATTCATTTTCATGCCAAGGTCAGTTTTGATAAATGCCCACTTTTGTGTGAAAACTGTTTTGGGGTCTATTTTGTATGTACGCACGGTTTATAAATTAGGCCCATTAACTTGTTTGTCCGTGAAAACTGATGGGACTCCCTTTGAGAAAGCATTGGAAATCACCGATAAGGATCAAATCACGGATACGGATCAAATTATGACGAAAGAAGCTTCATGCAGAGCTTTTAGTTTTATGCATAACAGTAGGAGTGTAAAATGTCTATTTTCTCCGTACTTACGAACAATTATCTGGTCTGAGACGCTTTGTGGATATGGCCCCAGTTCTCACTATACAGTAGCCTACTGTGGTCATTGTTCAAGTCAGAGAGCATAAATTGTAATCGAAATGCCATTCAACTCATGAATCAAAAGTATTTTAAGGAATACAGATGTTAAGTGCAAAGCATAAGAAATACACACATTCAGAAATATCTAGTTTTATGTCTGATTCTTTTATCTAAGTGTCATTTTCCTTACCATTGTTGTTCCTTCATAATGCTGTCAGAGATGTCAGAGTAGTAACGGATGTATGAGCTTCCTATGTTTAATATAGCACAGTAAGAGAAAGCTGTCTTAACTGTGATGAACTTCCACATTCAGAGAAAATACTTTATCTGTCTTGGAAATGATTTACATTTACATTTACGTCATTTAGCAGACGCTCTTATCCAGAGCGACTTACATTATTTATTTTTTCATACCCCCTGTGGGAATCGAACCCACAACCCTGGCGTTGCAAACACCATGCTCTATCAACTGAGCTACATCCCTGCCGGCCATTCCCTCCCCTACCCTGGACGACGCTGGGCCAATTGCGCGCCGCCCCATGGGTCTCCCGGTCACTGCCGGCTACGACAGAGCCTGGATTCGAACCAGGATCTCTAGTGGCACAGCTAGCATGGGGAATGTCAAAAATACTAAACGTTACTAATTTCCACTCCATTCATATGCAAATCCGTTTGATTCATACACTGGCTTGTCTAGCTGTCATGTTTTTATTTTAACCTGCACTTCCCTTTTCTACACTGAAATAATATAATTTCAGTAGTCCTCTATTACGATTCATTTTTTTCTATCTCGCATAGCTCATTAGTACACCCTTGTGGTTGAATATATATATGTATCTATTGTAGGTCCTAGGATACAACAATGAACAATGTTGAACAAATAAATACCATCAAAGGATACCTTACAACTTACAATAATGAACACCTTGTGAAACAGCTGTGAAAACCAACCTGGCAATATTGAAGATTTTAATACATAAACTTTTATATTTTTGTGATACAGGCGTGTCATTCATTTATTTTCAAATATTATTTTTGTACAATCACGTGGCAATCAGACTGAAATACTTAATTCTGGTGTGTGGAATAGAGAGGTGGGTGCTGTGTGGTTGGGAGGTTCTGCCTGTCACTTGTTCTCAACAGGCAGCCTTTTCGGAAGGGGGACTTGAAGAGGGAGACTGCGAAGTCCATGCACTGCTGCTCTCTTTGTTCTGAGTATCTGCAGTGCTAGTGTTTTTAGTTCATCTGTGTATCTCACATATTATGTGCCGAGTATGATATGGCTAGCAAACTTTATTAGCAGATAATGACATGACAATAACAGTAGCTTTAAATGATGCAATGAGATGGAGGAGGGGATGGGATGAGTGGGCAGATTGTTGGGCAATCAGACGTCACTAGGTGCAGAATTTGGTCTGGAGGGAGAGGAGAGAAAGAGTTAAAGGATGAGGAGAGAGGGAAGAGGCCGAATCAAGAGACAGGTGCTGCGGCTAGTTCTTCCTGTCACTTGTCCTCGACAGGCAGCCAGTCTCAGTCAGGGGTGGTGGGATGGAAAAGCAATCATAAAGGATACTTCATTTTCAATAACACGGGCCTGGTTTAGTTGGAAGCCCTCTCACCACATCAAGGTACAGGCCGAGATACTTTGTAAAAAAAATAAATAGCCAGTTTAATTAAGGCCTTTAACCCCCTACTCTATCTTTTTAGTGTTTGACCTGATGGGGCTTGGGTAGGTGTAGCAATATGGTGATGACTCAACCCTGCTGTGTAATGGACTCTGGGACACTTCTGCCATATTACGTACACAAATCTAGAACCTCCAGATATGCAAACACTAACTAGAAACCAATGTCCAATTCCATACCAACCCTGGCCTAAAATTTGATTTGGAATTGGGCACAAAAGATTAATGGCTAGGGAGAAGGGGTTAAGGACCAGTAAGGAACTGGGCAACTCAACAGTCAATTTCAGTCAATTGACCTCAGGAGCACCGTGGGTGTTGAAGATGTCCATCATCGCCTTGGAGGTGGCCTCGCCAGTCTCGTCCTTGATGGGTATCATACAACATGAAAATCGCATTTTTCGTTCCAAGCACCCTTTTTAATGGGTTACAGAAGGGAATTTTGAGTTAAGCACATTCTCTTCCTTTACTGACCTTAATGGGTATTACCTCCACCCACTTGGTGAAGTAATCGGTCGCCATCAGACACCAGTGGTTGCCATTCCTGGATTTCGTGAAGGGTCCGATGAGGTCCACCCCTAACATTTAAAGCGTTAGAGAGAAGATTACTTTATTCTTACCCGTATCTGTGTCATACAGTATGCAGTTTTCATATTTGTAAGGATACTGACACAAACATTTGATCATATTTAACTCTGCTGTGGTCAAATAAAGCTACCATTAAAAAACAACTTATCAATGCAAAATTTGAATTGTGACACACTTACCGATCATGTGCCATGGTGAAACAACTTTGATGGGCTTCAACTCCGCCGCCACAGTCTTTACCCTCTCAAACTTCTGGCAGGCTAGACAGGTACTGACCTATAAGCACAAAGTGACAAATTGAAACACTGTGCGCTCTGAAATGACACAATCGGAATCATAATAATTTCAGATATAATAGCATGTGATTGATAAATAAAAGGTTATTTCATTTGCCCAGCTGTCCACATCCTTGACAATCCCACGCCAGAAGAAGCGTAGGTTGATTTTGGCAATCATGCGCTTCACTCCGAAATGTCCAGCATGCATCTCGGTCAGCACGGCCTCCTTCTCCTCCTTAGTGAAAATCACCCTCCTGTGTGGCTGGCCATCCTTCCCCAGTAAGTACATGTGATTGCCTAACACGTTGGAAGACAAGAGTTGTTGAAATACTGAAGTCTAAGTAAATTTGCACTGCTGTCTTTCTCTTTCTGTTTCTCTAGCTCTCCATCTCTCACTGTCTTTCACTCTCTTCCCACCGCGCTCTCTTTCTGTATGGGTCTCTCTCTATCTAGCGAAGACACCTAGTTAAGGGCAGTTGGAGTTACCATAATTGCTTACACCTATCCATTTGATTGATCAGATTTAACTTATAGCTAGATACCTCAATATGACAGACATAAAACAATATCAATGGAGGCTGCTGAGGGGAGGACTGCTCATAATAATGGCTGAAATGGAAACCATGTGTTTGATACCGTTCCATTTACTCCATTCCAGGCATTATTGACATTATGAGCCATCCTCCCCTCAGCAGCCTCCACATAACTATATGTATTGCTAGCAACATGTAGATGACCAACTAGCTAGATGGAAAATGGTTGTTGAAAAATGGTTGTCCATAGCTAGCTAGCTGACTAGGCAGGGTGAGGTAAATAAGTACAGAAGCTAGCAAAGTCAATCTAAAAACAGCTTAAATTATTTATTCCTATTTAACAATATATTTTCTTATATAAAAAGACACATATGGTAAAGAGAGAGTGTTCTACATTTACATTTACATTTACGTCATTTAGCAGACGCTCTTATCCAGAGCGACTTACAAACAGTGAGACCCTATAGCCAGTGGGGTAACCACTTTACAATCTCTTTCCAGTCTTCTCGGTCCTCCAAAAACACCGTCCTTGGAGAGCAATTCTGAGGTAATAATTTTGTGCGGACTGAGCGAGCGCTTCTGAGGTGAAATAGAGCCAAGCAACCAGCATAGCAACGGACGCTTTGGTTCATTATGTAATCCGGTCAGAATTTTGCAAGTTCTAGCAACAGCCCTAGCAACAGAAGCTAGAACTCAGAGGGGGACACTATTTGGCATGACAGGCCCTATAAAATCTGTGATTCCCCCCCAAAATTATGTGTTATATTTCCACAAATTATGTTCTCAGTTTCATTTTTCACTCTTAAAATTACAATTGTTCATAGAGAAACAACTAAATTGGATGTTCTGAGTGAATGTCAATGCTTAATTCACATCAGAATACATTTTATTTTGGTATAGAAGAAAACTAACACATTTAAAAAAAATTGTGTAATTCTCCTTTAATTGCGCATCTAGCTAGTGAGAAAAACATAATATATATGCTGTAAATGAGTTAAGATTATTGTTGTATCTTCAACTCCACAAAACTGAATTATGTAATATGTCATAAAACATGTGTGTTACACTGCTTGACGGTGACATCGATACACCGAATGACATACTGTGAGATTCCACATTGGATGAGCATAAAACATTATCTCAGGAACAAAGATGTACTTTAAGCGCAAATGAAGGCAATAAACAACTTATCTGATAGAAAACGGCCTATCGATAGTCAGAAAGTGAGTTTGTCATGACTTGCTTGAGGGTTGGGTTTTGATTTCGACAATGCTCACTTGCCCACTAACACAGGATACACAGCTGCGGTGATTGCACTCTATCCAATCCTACCGCAGAACACACAAACAGTGAGACCGAACTACCCAGCACCGCACCGAAGCGGAGCGGACTTTGTTTACATAAGACAACACGTCACAAGTTTTTTTTTTTTTTTTTTTAACTGCACCAATCACCTTAGTTAGATGTAAAATTGCGCGACTAAAATCTCCTCTGTAAAAGCGTAAACATTTATTACAGATTTGAGTTCTCTTAGATTCATTCTGATTATTTGGAGGAAGTGACGCTTGCATCATATGATGCAAAACTCGTCATACTGGCAGTATTTCTGTCTGCTTGAACGGCGAATAGGTCAGATACACATGAAAACATGAAATGACCCCGTGAATCAATAGAACATCGCTCAGAGATGCACAAAAACGATATAACATTAAAAACGGGTGAATCTTTAATTTAACTGCTCTATCCCTTTAATACCTTGCTCTCCTGCTCACAAGCCACTCTTCCCTAAATAGAGGTTCTGCATTCTTCCAGGCCCTGAACCGTGCAGCCATCTCTTTGTTGGATAGAGGCATCTAGGACAGAATTTCCCTTTGTCGTAGTAAATATTAAAATGTTATAGCTTGGTCTGACTAAAATCTTGTGCATGACCCATTTTAATGTTAGGAGCTTGTTTTCAGTCAATGCTGTTCCTATGCAAGAACAATGGACAGAGCCAATATCTTCTCAAGGACAACTCCCACGCCACAGGCCACAATCTGGTTGCTCCCCACGAGACTTTCCTTTGAGAACATACACACATTCACACACACATCTCCATGCATACGCACACTCATCCTCATGCCTCACGAGTTACGCACACACACAAACTGCACATCTTTCTACTGGTCGGTGCCTAGGGCAGAGGACTCTGCCGTGCACAAAATGGGGCTTCTACTCTGGACAGAGCAGACCCGCCTCCTACGCTTCGGGAACCAATCAAGGGACTAGAAGAAGGACCCCTTCCTTTGTGTTGCATTGTATAAAGTAATGCTGAAAACTCTGTTTTTGATCCCTTTTCAACTGTCTCCATAAGAGGCAACTGAAATGGGTCCATGCATGTAGCTTGAGCAGATACCAGCTATCTCTGTGTTTAATAAACTGCCTTTTGCTTAAACATATTCCTCTCCGTCTAGCGTCGTTGGTTCTGTACTTCCTCTCCTGTATGGTTTCACCAACAAAAATGGTAGCAGAGGATGGTTTTTAATTCGATCTAAAAGTTGGTGCGAGAGGAAAAGGCAAATCATCGATCTAAAAACAGACGGAAGAGTGACCTGAAAATCCTGGAGAAATCAACTATTCGTCTTGGCTCAGGGAAACCTGATCAGAGCGCGCTCTTCTAAAAAGGTATGCAGAGCCTGTTAAAACGAAATCTTGCATATTGTATTATAGACCAATACCAAATTTTGATCAGAAGTACTGAGCGTGAGTATGAATACTTGTTAAATAATTTCCATCCTAAATGAATTAAGGCATACATGAGATATCTCGTACTGTGATTTATATTAATTAATCTATGTGAAGGCATAGTGGAAATCATAGTATAGATCTATGTGGAAGTTAAATCTATGTGAAGGCATAGTGGAATCATAGTATAGATCTATGTGGAAGTTAAATCTATGTGAAGGCATAGTGGAATCATAGTATAGATCTATGTGGAAGTTAAATCTATGTGAAGGCATAGTGGAATCATAGTATAGATCTATGTGGAAGTTAAATCTATGTGAAGGCATAGTGGAATCATAGTATAGATCTATGTGGAAGTTAAATCTATGTGAAGGCATAGTGGAATCATAGTATAGATCTATGTGGAAGTTAAATCTATGTGAAGGCATAGTGGAATCATAGTATAGATCTATGTGGAATTTGCTGTGTTTTATATTTTAACGTGTCTGTGTTATATCTTAAACGTGTAATGGATGATGGGAAGTTATAGTGAGACTTATGAGACCGAACACCAATCTGTGGAATTGAGTGAATTTGACCTAGGGTTTCAGGAACCAGGGACTGGGGAGACTGATATTGAAGTTGTGCAATGATTCTAGAACAAGCGTGAGATAACTAAAGTGTGGTGTGTGCTGTGTGTAGAAATTACTGCATTGGTATATGTGACTGGAATTCTGACTTTTATGATAATGATTGCACTACACATAATATAAAAACAATCAGCCTCTTTATATACGAGGGTGTCGTACATGAGATAAGTCTGTATTTGATACCGATAATACATCCAAGATAGAGAAAGCAAGATGGCAGGACCAAACATAACCATACCCAAATTCAATGAATACTTAGAACAACGAATGACAGGGAGAGTAATGCCAGGTCCACCAAGGGAGGGAGGTCATATGCCCGCCCTTGATGTACAACAGATAGAAATGACTGATTATGTGTAGAAATTGACGGAATTTTCTGCAGCACTCTCTTCTCAGGTGCAGAAGGCCCAAGAGGGGGAGCTGTCGGGAAGTACGCTGCCGCTGAAGGTAAACGTGGGAGACTGGGTAAGGGTTAAAGTCCACAAGAGAAAGTGGCTGGAACCCAGGTGGACTGGACCGTACGAAGTGAAGGAGGTTACTTCACACTCAGTCCAGGTCAGAGGTAAATCAGGCGCACCCTGGCACCATCTAACACACTGTACTCCAGCCCCCACTCCTTCCAGACCATTGTCTGAAGTAAGAGCTGATTTGAGCAGCGAGAACCAATCCCTGACAACACAATGAAGAAACCCTAATGGGAACAACAATCTCACTCAGGGTGAAGAATAACTTTTTCCCCCTGGGAGAGATTGGGAGTGTCTGAATGTTTGTATGTATGTTTTCTGATAGGAATTGGACTCCTGCTGGGCACTCCTTATGAGGGGTTGTTGTGTGAAGCTATTTTGAATTACTTTAAATTTACTTGTAATATAGAAGAGGTGGCTAAGGGATTTTTTAACAGTACCAACCATGGGGGAAATCCTCACAAGAGGTCCCAGAATTTACTGGGGACGAGAAATGCTTGATGTAATTAAAATGGAATCCAGAGATAGAAGAAATCTCCATTATATAACGAGGTGGAGGGAGAGGTATGGTTTTGAGGGACGTCTGGACGCAGATAAACTCGAATCCATGCTTAAACAGATACATAAGGTGTGTAAAGGAGAAATAAGCAGTGAGAGAGAGAGAGAGTAGGAGGGGGGCCAGTACCCACTGATAGCCTTACCTAATCTATTGGCGGGGAATGATAGGGGCCCCAGCAACCTTAGATGTATACAGTAATAATAATAATATGCCATTTAGCAGACAGGCCATGAACACAGAGGACGTGGCCAGAGCGGTAGAAAGAATGACCCACCCCATGACAGGAATAGTAAGGTTTGGGCTGCCGTTAGAGGGCAGTGGGTTTCAGGGGATGCCCATAGGACACTTTTGCCATGGGCCGATTACGGAGAGTATGTTGGGAAAATAACTGAATTGTGTAATAGCCTCAGAGAGACATGCAATCCATCAGACAGGAGAGAGGAGAGAGAAGTCCATCCCCCAGCTTTGAGTGTGAGAAAGAGGAAGATAAGGCGTGACTAGTCCTTGAGGGAGAAATAGTAGACTCTAGTGGGGGGAAGACTAAGGAACCCTTTGATCCAAATTGTGAGGTGTTTGAATTGGCTACTATTGACTTAGCACTTCAACAGGAACAGAGAAACCTAATTTGGCATTGACAGTAATGGGTATGAAAATTAATTGGATGATGGGGTTTTGTGTTGAATTAGAGACAGTGAGACTATTAGTCAATACCTAGGAGAGAAGAGAGGTTACGGTAGCAAAGACAGACAAGAAGGAAATAGTAATAGTGGAGACAGGAGTGAGTGGAAGTGTTACAATTGTGACAAAACGGGACATTTTGCTAGAGAATGTGAGGAACCGTGTAGTTACTGCAAGGAAAGGGCACCAGTTAAGAAACTGTAGGCAGAAGGGGAAGAGAGAAATCAGGAGTCCTCATGACCTGGCTGTTTGGTTGTTGTTTTTTTAATTGGGGTTTTCAAATAGAAAACAACACACCTAGTATGATGTTTATAAAGCCTTGTTGTTTCAATTTTGGAGGGTTTTCAGCAGGTCAAGGGTTATAGGTCTTAAAGGTGCACACAGTGAATTTTATGGATATTTTAGGTTTTGGCTGAGTTTGGGGTATATATGATTTCTTATGAGAATGAATGTCATGAGGACTTAATGAACACTTGGGATAACTAACATTTATGAAATATTTAGAATAATGGTAATTGTTTAGTATACTATGGGATTAAACAGTTCGTTAAATGATTTCAATGGCCTCTGAACTCTGTTTTAACATTCTGGTGTTAATTAATCATCCACACTAGTACATTCTAAAGGCATGAGAGGAAGACTTTAAGATAGTTTATTTTACTAAGTTGAGGGTAATTTATAGTACTGTGAAAATTGTGAAGAATATTATAATTTGGTAATAATATATTTGATTTGAACCATAAATAACAGAAGAGAGAGTGGAGGAATGGCAATTGGATAATGAAATACCAATATTAACTAAAGTGATTGTTTAGGTAGGTGGTAATATTGACACATGGCCAAATCATGTGTCAAAGAGGGGGATGGTTGGATTAAATATTAAATATATACGAAGGAGAGGACAAAATACTTTAAAAAAAAAAAACATGTATGATAGTTTATTAACCACACCTGTATGTCAGAGGTTTTGTGCCCCACAGGTGAACTAAAGGAGAAGGTGACCCACTCTATCTAACCAGGAGACTGAATCAGGCCTGGCGGGAAGGGCCCTACCAAGTACTGCCTTTGCCAGCAGAATAGCTGAGAGATCCATCTGGGTGCATGTCACACACTGTACAAAACCAGCTACACCTGACGAACAAACACAGAGTTAGGAGAAAGATCCGATCACCACTATGGTTCGGGGGTTGCCTCCTTAACGAAGATTCCCTTACCCTGTCTGATCATCCCTGTGTGAGTTCGATAGAAGGTAAAGCAATGGGTTGGCCTCTGGCATCTGACATGTTCTCAGGGCAAGGGTGGGGATTCACAGGTCTCCCGACGGTAGGTAGCTGTCTGATTGTGGGGGGCCATATTCCTAACACACACGGACCCTCCTGTTTCAGCCAGAAGTGGTAGTTAACCTAACACAAGTTGAAAAGGCATAGGAGACAGCTAGACGTAGGGGAAAGGGGAAATTCTAGAGTAAACCTCTCTGAGGGAGGTAGTGAGACCGGGGCTGTGATAAAGATAGTGCAAAACTATGGACCTGGAGGAAGTAGTACAGGTGGAAACGGGGTATAGAAATCTTAACCTGTGGTTGGAATGGATTCAGTATACGGAAAAAAACTATGTCTAAAGAGGACTGTTTTGCCTGTAGGACAGCCAAACCAGGGATAACAACTACTCCGTTCCCCTTGACAGGCTTTAACTCTCTGTCAGGTTTTTTCCTCCATGCAAGCCACCTGGGAAAGAGTCTTATGGTAACTTGCACTATCTGTTTCCCCCGATAACAAAATCATCCCGACCTGGGTTGCCTCAGTTTGAAGTCACAGGGGATTCTAAATTGTTTTTCTAGGACTAGTAAGGATAGGATACAGGGTAGGGCATCTTAGCTCCTGCTCCCACACAGAGAATATCACAACTAAAAGAGACCATGATTAATCTCTCCTCTTTGTTGCAGCCAGAGGATTATAGGAGCCAAAAACCAGACCCGTGCTGACATCTGATGGATGTGTGGTGATAACTGATTGTGAACTCACCTACATAAGCAAACAATCAAACGTGTCAGAGACTGGTGAGTTGTCACATAGAAAGTAGGACCTCCTCCCGGGATCCTTTGATGAAAGGATATATATTGATGGGATCCACAATCAGATCGCAGCTGGGTTTGAATCAAGTATTTTCTGGTGGTCAAACAATTAATAAAAATGTAAATTGGATAAATTATATTTAATATAACCAGCAAAAGATTTATTAACCACACTCGTGACGCAATAAAGGGATTAGCTGAGCAGACAGCGGCAACTAGCTTAATGACATGGCAGAATAGAATAGCTTTAGATATGCTTTTGGCTGAGCGGGACGGGGTTTGTGTTCTGTTTGGATATATGTGTTGTACTTTCATCTCCAACAATATAGCACCGGACGGGCCCGTGACCAAAGCGCTTGAGTGACCATCACCACGCTGGAGAACGAACTGGTTGAGAACTCTGGTATTGATAGCTCCATAAACGGTTGGTTTGATAACATATTTGGTAAATGGAAAACTATTGTTGTGACTATTCTGGGTGAAGTTATGGCCTCTATGGGTATACTTGTTCTTTGTGGATGTTGCCTTATTTCCTGGCTGAGTGACTGGTTTGGTGAGTACTCTTCTATGGTGGTTACTGGATTTCTGACCCTAGTGATTGTGTTTTTGCTGTTAATGTGTTGTGCTGCTTGCATCGTCCCCCTGTCTCAGGAGGTCAGTGGTAGGAGTGGTGCAGGCGTCGGGTATGATGCTGTTGTTACCGGCCCAGGATGATGCAGGTGACTCTGCTACTGACTCTGAGACCAAGCTGGATGATCCATGTTTTGCCTAGTAAAATACATACACGCATTTATTTTCAGTTCTTGCTCATTTATTACCTTATGTTTTTACTAACCACTGTGATTGTTTATTCTTCCTGATGTGAAGGTAAAGGATTCCTGGGTGGCTGGTAGCCAACTCAGTACATGTTAGGTGTAGGGGAGGAATAGAGGGTTAAAATTATTATTTATATTTTTTATTAACATTAAATGTTGTGATTTAATTTCCATATCCTGTTATTCTTAAGGGTGATTATACTCTGTTTAGAGTGACACCATAAAATTGTTGGGTTTTATTTTTTGGATCTGTATGTGATGAATAGCTTGGAAGGAATGCATTAATGAGGAGCACTGTACTGATATGGATTGTTTCACATAACAGGCTGATAAGAACACTCTCTCTTTGTTGTCTGTGAAACTGTCCTTGAACATGGGTACATGGAGTACAGTTTTTGGGGGTGTCTTTTGGGTGCTGACTGTTGTACTATTAATAAAAACGTCGATAGAATTAACTACATACATTAATGTCCAGAAATTAGAAAACTGGACTCAACAAGGTTTTGAGGCTGTTCATGGACAACTAGCTGCAACTTCATTAATGGCTTTTCAGAATAGAATTGCTGTTGATATGTTACTTGCTGAAAGAGGGGGTGTGTGTGCTATGTTCGGGGAACAATGTTGTACTTTTATTCCTAATAATACTGCTGCAGATGGAAGCTTGACAATTGCTCTAGAAGGTTTGAGGACTCTTAATGGTAAAATGAAGAGCCACTCAGGGGTGGATACTTCAATGTGGGACTCTTGGATGGATGCGTTTGGTAAATATAAAACGCTTGTTTCTTCTATACTTGTATCCATCTCTGTTTTTGCTGCAATTCTAGTGCTTTGTGGATGCTGTTGCATTCCATGCATACGGACGCTGACAACCAGGATTATAACCACCGCTATTGATCCAAATCCTGCAGATAACGGTCAGATGTTTCCTTTGCTTGCTATTGACGATGCTGACCAAGGATATCTGGATGATGAATAGCATTTAAGCTTTTGTCACGTCTCTTGTGAGACGTGAAGAGGGGGAATGTAAAACTTTATCTTCTGATAAAGTTTTCCCTATTGCAATTGCAGCATTTGTTATGTCCGTCTCTTGTGAGACGTGAAGAGGGGGAATGTAAAACTTTATCTTCTGATAAAGTTTTCCCTATTTTGCCAATTACACTGTTAGCTTGTGTCACGTCTCAAGTTTTCCTTCTTTACTGTTACTTGGTCACGTCTCTGGGGAGACGTGAAGAGGGGGATTTGTCGTAGTAAATATTAAAATGTTATAGCTTGGTCTGACTAAAATCTTGTGCATGACCCATTTTAATGTTAGGAGCTTGTTTTCAGTCAATGCTGTTCCTATGCAAGAACAATGGACAGAGCCAATATCTTCTCAAGGACAACTCCCACGCCACAGGCCACAATCTGGTTGCTCCCCACGAGACTTTCCTTTGAGAACATACACACATTCACACACATCTCCATGCATACGCACACTCATCCTCATGCCTCACGAGTTACGCACACACACAAACTGCACATCTTTCTACTGGTCGGGTGCCTAGGGCAGAGGACTCTGCCGTGCACAAAATGGGGCTTCTACTCTGGACAGAGCAGACCCGCCTCCTACGCTTCGGGAACCAATCAAGGGACTAGAAGAAGGACCCCTTCCTTTGTGTTGCATTGTATAAAGTAATGCTGAAAACTCTGTTTTTGATCCCTTTTCAACTGTCTCCATAAGAGGCAACTGAAATGGGTCCATGCATGTAGCTTGAGCAGATACCAGCTATCTCTGTGTTTAATAAACTGCCTTTTGCTTAAACATATTCCTCTCCGTCTAGCGTCGTTGGTTCTGTACTTCCTCTCCTGTATGGTTTCACCAACACCTTAAAAACATAAAAACGTACTTATAAATCTTTCATTAAATCCTTATGATTTGAATTGATAACCTCACAAAAACAAAACAATAATGACCATGTTGCTCTCTTTTGTTAATTAACATAAATAAAAAGACAAAATATGCCTTACAACATAAAAAATACATACATATGTCATTAACAAGACATAACAATATAAACTCCAGGTTCTAAAAGCTTAAGAATAGTCATAAAAACAATAAAGCTATGTGTGTCATTCGGAGTAACACATTACATTGTGGTATAACAGTTATGCCGAATGACAGAATCGGTACTCCAAATGACCAAAAAAAACTGTTTGAACTCATTCAACAGGCAATTGATTGGCCACCTATGGAGAACTATGACCTTGACCTACAGCTTTTTAATGTCATCTTTCACATCAAATATGCAACATTATAAATGTTTGTAAGCGTTCTACTGCATGACTCAGGATTTTGTATCATAGTACACCAGTGACCGAATACCCTTGCCGAAAAAACAGGCTTCTGGCAAACAGTTGTGGCAAACCTTTGGCAAATTTGCAGCAAGCTCATATCTTCACATGCAAATTAGTTTTGTGGCAAATTGTTGCAGTAAAATTGCGGCAACTTGTGAACTTCTGGCAAACTTGTGGCGAAAATTCCGTTTGCTGCAAACTCAGTATTAATACGCAAATTAGATCACGTTTTTGGTTACTGTGAAATGTGTTTACATAAGCCAAATCACAACTTTAAATTAACTTAATTCACAGAAGAAGAAAATACATACTAAATGTAGTAAATATACTAAACATGTATTCAACATCTTTAACAGATCAAAATGAGTCCAATACAACTTGAAATGATCAGCATGGTAATGAAGGAAAATAGCAAACGACTGCATATTTTCCAAATAAATTGTTTATATTAATATTTTTAGGTAGCTACAACATTTACATGACAGAAATGGGAACACTATTAGGATGTTGACCTTTGGATGTTTAAAGGGACAACTACAGAATTATTTACATGAGCCAAGTGATACAGTGGGGAAAAAAGTATTTAGTCAGTCACCAATTGTGCAAGTTCTCCCACTTAAAAAGATGAGAGGCCTGTAATTTTCATCATAGGTACACGTCAACTATGACAGACAAAATGAGAAGAAAGAAATCCAGAAAATCACATTGTAGGATTTTTAATGAATTTATTTGCAAATTATGGTGGAAAATAAGTATTTGGTCAATAACAAAAGTTTCTCAATACTTTGTTATATACCCTTTTGTTGGCAATGACACAGGTCAAACGTAAGTCTTCGCAAGGTTTTCACACACTGTTGCTGGTATTTTGGCCCATTCCTCCATGCAGATCTCCTCTAGAGCATTGATGTTTTGGGGCTGTTGCTGGGCAACACAGACTTTCAACTCCCTCCAAAGATGTTCTATGGGGTTGAGATCTGGAGACTGGCTAGGCCACTCCAGGACCTTGAAATGCTTCTTACGAAGCCACTCCTTCATTGCCCGGGCGGTGTGTTTGGGATCATTGTCATGCTGAAAGACCCAGCCACGTTTCATCTTCAATGCCCTTGCTGATGGAAGGAGGTTTTCACTCAAAATCTCACGATACATGGCCCCATTCATTCTTTCCTTTACACGGATCAGTCGTCCTGGTCCCTTTGCAGAAAAACAGCCCCAAAGCATGATGTTTCCACCCCCATGCTTCACAGTAGGTATGGTGTTCTTTGGATGCAACTCAGCATTCTTTGTCCTCCAAACACGACGAGTTGAGTTTTTACCAAAAAGTTCTATTTTGGTTTCATCTGACCATATGACATTCTCCCAATCCTCTTCTGGATCATCCAAATGCACTCTAGCAAACTTCAGACGGGCCTGGACATGTACTGGCTTAAGCAGGGGGACACGTCTGGCACTGCAGGATTTGAGTCCCTGGCGGCGTAGTGTGTTACTGATGGTAGGCTTTGTTACTTTGGTCCCAGCTCTCTACAGGTCATTCACTAGGTCCCCCTGCGTGGTTCTGGGATTTTTGCTCACCGTTCTTGTGATTATTTTGACCCCACGGGGTGAGATCTTGCGTGGAGCCCCAGATCGAAGGAGATTATCAGTGGTCTTGTATGTCTTCCATTTCCTAATAATTGCTCCCACAGTTGATTTCTTCAAACCAAGCTGCTTACCTATTGCAGATTCAGTCTTCCCAGCCTGGTGCAGGTCTACAATTTTGTTTCTGGTGTCCTTTGACAGCTCTTTGGTCTTGGCCATAGTGGAGTTTGGAGTGTGACTGTTTGAGGTTGTGGACAGGTGTCTTTTATACTGATAACAAGTTCAAACAGGTGCCATTAATACAGGTAACGAGTGGAGGACAGAGGAGCCTCTTAAAGAAGAAGTTACAGGTCTGTGAGAGCCAGAAATCTTGCTTGTTTGTAGGTGACCAAATATTTATTTTCCACCATAATTTGCAAATAAATTCATAAAAAATCCTACAATTTGATTTTCTGGGGTTTTTTTCTTCTCAATTTGTCTGTCACAGTTGACGTGTACCTATGATGAAAATTACAGGCCTCTCTCATCTTTTTAAGTGTGAGAACATGCACAATTGGTGGCTGACTAAATACTTAAAAACTCAATGTTTTTAATGGGGTCCATGCCTTTCATGCCCTCTGTAGCTCAGTTGGTAGAGCAACGCCAGGGTTGTGGGTTCGTTTCCCATGGGGGGCCAGTATGAAGAAGAATGCACTCACTTAAACTGTAAGTAGCTCTGGATAAGAGCGTCTGCTAAATGACTAAAATGTAAAATATTATTTTTCCAAAATGAATTATTTTGTCCTCCGAAACACAACCCCGTCAAGCCTTGACACAATGCACGCTTAACCCAGAAGCCAGCCGCACCAATGTGTCAGAGGAAACGCTGTACACCTGGCGTGTCAGCGTGCATGCGCCCGGCCCGCCACAGGAGTCGCTAGAGCGCGATGGGTCAAGGACAACCTGGCCGGCCAAACCCTCCCCTAAACCGGACGTCGCCTCATGACCGGCTGCGACACAGGATCTATAATAACGCAGCTAGCACTGCAATGCAGTGACTTAGACCGCTGTGCCACTCGGGAGGCCCTCTGACCCAATGCTCTTAACCGCTAGGCTTGACCGCTAGGGTGGAGATTTTAACGGATAGTTTCACCCACATTTCTAAATTAAATACTTTGAGGAAAGGGTTGATAAACCAGGTCAAATGGTAGAACAAAGACAAGGGAGTGAGGAAAGTACAATATCTCTGCATACTACCTACTGCTGTTGTGCCCTTGAGCAAGGCACTTTACCCCTAAGTGCCCATGAGCTGCTCACAGCCTGTAATGTGTGTCATGTTGGTCACTGTGACAGAATATCTGACCAATAAAGCAAGTATGGTCAAATGAAGGCCAGACTATCTATGGTAGCTGTGCATGTAATGTATCTAGTCCCATGGTTCTAAGAGGCTCTGGTGAAGTTAAGTCTTTCAAGTTTCTATTAAGGTTGCACTATTGTTTATCGATGACAATGTGATAGAAGTAGATGCTATTTTACACAGGGTCAATTAAAATCAGTGTCGTCGTCGTAGTCCCCCCCCACCAAACCTCTGTCCCCACTCTCAAAAAGGAATTTCTCAGTTTTACTTATCCTCAAAGTTAGGAATCAAAGAGGCCAGGTTCCACTTATCCAGCGTATCTTTACAAAGCTGTCCATTCATTGCCCTTGACCTCCGCATTTAAGTACAGAAATAAATAAATACAGTGGGGAAAAAAAGTATTTAGTCAGCCACCAATTGTGCAAGTTCTCCCACTTAAAAAGATGAGAGAGGCCTGTAATTTTCATCATAGGTACACGTCAACTATGACAGACAAAATGAGAAAAAATTTTCCAGAAAATCACATTGTAGGATTTTTAATGAATTTATTTGCAAATGATGGTGGAAAATAAGTATTTGGTCAATAACAAAAGTTTCTCAATACTTTGTTATATACCCTTTGTTGGCAATGACACAGGTCAAACGTTTTCTGTAAGTCTTCACAAGGTTTTCACACACTGTTTTGGCCCATTCCTCCATGCAGATCTCCTCTAGAGCAGTGATGTTTTGGGGCTGTCACTGGGCAACACGGACTTTCAAATCCCTCCAAAGATTTTCTATGGGGTTGAGATCTGGAGACTGGCTAGGCCACTCCAGGACCTTGAAATGCTTCTTACGAAGCCACTCCTTCGTTGCCCGGGCGTTGTGTTTGGGATCATTGTCATGCTGAAAGACCCAGCCACGTTTCATCTTCAATGCCCTTGCTGATGGAAGGAGGTTTTCACTCAAAATCTCACGATACATGGCCCCATTCATTCTTTCCTTTACACGGATCAGTCGTCCTGGTCCCTTTGCAGAAAAACAGCCCCAAAGCATGATGTTTCCACCCCCATGCTTCACAGTAGGTATGGTGTTCTTTGGATGCAACTCAGCATTCTTTGTACTCCAAACACGACAAGTTGAGTTTTTACCAAAAAGTTATATTTTGGTTTCATCTGACCATATGACATTCTCCCAATCCTCTTCTGGATCATCCAAATGCACTCTAGCAAACTTCAGACGGGCCTGGACATGTACTGGCTTAAGCAGGGGGACACGTCTCGCACTGCAGGATTTGAGTCCCTGGCGGCGTAGTGTGTTACTGATGGTAGGCTTTGTTACTTTGGTCCCAGCTCTCTGCAGGTCATTCACTAGGTCCCCCCGTGTGGTTCTGGGATTTTTGCTCACCGTTCTTGTGATCATTTTGACCCCACGGGGTGAGATCTTGCGTGGAGCCCCAGATCGAGGGAGATTATCAGTGGTCTTGTATGTCTTCCATTTCCTAATAATTGCTCCCACAGTTGATTTATTCAAACCAAGCTGCTTACCTATTGCAGATTCAGTCTTCCCAGCCTGGTGCAGGTCTACAATTTTGTTTCTAGTGTCCTTTGACAGCTCTTTGGTCTTGACCATAGTGGAGTTTGGAATGTGACTGTTTGAGGTTGTGGACAGGTGTCTTTTATACTGATAACAAGTTCAAACAGGTGCCATTAATACAGGTAACGAGTGGAGGACAGAGGAGCCTCTTAAAGAAGAAGTTACAGGTCTGTGAGAGCCAGAAATCTTGCTTGTTTGTAGGTGACCAAATACTTATTTTCCACCATAATTTGCAAATAAATTCATTAAAAATCCCACAATGTGATTTTCTGGATTTTCTTTTCTCAATTTGTCTGTCATAGTTGACGTGTACCTATGATGAAAATTACAGGCCTCTCTCATCTTTTTAAGTGGGAGAACTTGCACAATTGTTGGCTGACTAAATACTTTTTTTCCCCACTGTATATATTTTCTTAAATAACTAGTTAGCTAGCTAAACTAACTTGGCTACATCTAATTTAAGATTAACTCTAACGTTAGCTAGCTAACAGAATTTGCATCCATCCTCCTCAACTTCACAAGTCTGACTAAAGCTGCCACTGTCAGAAACCATTGAAGACCAGTACAGTAACTAGCTAACTCAATCACCATGCAAGCATGAGATAAGCCTGCCAAATAGCTTGGTTAAATTAACCCAGATCGAGAATAAGTCAAATCTATCAATGGTAATTTAGCTAGCCAGCTAACTTTAGCTAACGAGTGAAACAGTGTCCGAGACAGTCGAGAAGAAGAAGTGTCAGACTTAGCTAGCTAAGGTAGCTAGCTAACTAACTTTAGCAAGCTACCGTTACAGACGTTGACATAGTTAGTTAGCTAGCTAGCCAAACATCGACAAAAACCATAAATGTAGTTATATTCCGCAACAACACTTCAGTAAGCTTACTAAGCTAGCGTTGCGAGCATGGTCGCGAGGCTAACACTCAAGCTAACGTTAGTTAGGTACCTAATTATGATAGGACAACCCATTTAACCTGAATGACCATCAAATTCATAATTCGTAACATTAGTTACTTACCGTTTTCACGTTTTTCTGTCAACCAAAACCCCTTAGTCGGTCGAAATAACGTTAGCCTTTTTCCACTTGTCAGTCACTCAGTCGCACGATAACTAGCTAATTTTCCCCAAACATCGGACACCCCCTAACCTCGGACACTCTCTAGCGGTTGGAGGACTGAATCACCTCGAGCTCAACATTTAAACGGACTGAAAAATAACGGTACGTTTTGTGACTAACGACACCCTTTTAGCTAGCTGACCACCGATTTTCAGTGCTATTTATGTAAGTTGTGGGGTTCTATTTTCTCATAATTGGATCTGTATGTGATGAATAGCTTAGAAGGAATGCATTAATTATAAGCATAGGTTTGTACTGTACTGATATAAATTGTTTCACATAACAGGCTGTGATTCATGTGAGGAACGTTAGGGGCTAGGATGAGATAAAACTTGTATTTCTTATAGATAAGAACTTGTGTCTCAAAATACTAGACTACACTGCTTCTTTGTGATCTGTGAACCGTCCAAGGACATGGGTACTGCAAAAAGTGCTGACTCTACAGGTTGTTATGATAAAAACGTATGCCTGGCAACAGGGATGCGCCAAGGGGCTGGGACCAGCCGGTGCGCCAACGGATAGGTTGGGCAAGTCTAAACCACGCCCAACCTCTACCCTGATAGGCCCAGCAGAGAGCGGGAACTAAAAACTGTCAAAGTATTTGAAGAAGAACCTGTAACAATGGATTAGTTCTCTGTCTGCCCTGCGTGGTATTTCAGTGAGCCTGTATACGAACCAACATACTTATCATACATACATTTTGCATATAATAAATTTAGCTTGGATTGAATAGCTCTTGATTATGTTTTCTCTTATTCCAATACCAGATTTGAATTACGCAATTTCTAACAAAGTTAAGTTAGGTTTTGAGAGTTTTCAAAAAAGTTATATGTACACATTTTGTGGAACACGCTGCATATTGTAAAATTCGACTGCGCGACAGACCACACCTAATTTAATATCCAACTTTTTACCTCTGAAATATAGCTAACGGATTTTCTAATGTTGCTATCTTAGTTGCTAAATGTTGATAGAACTGCTACTAAATGTTGATAGAACTGCTAAGTAAGCAAAAAGGAAAGAAATTGTAAGAAATTGTCAAGCTTTACCGTATCAAAATTGGAGTCCTCTGACGGAGGCGTTTTGCACAATCTGCAAAAATTTCTTTGGAACTTTGAACCATTAACTTTTTGACACCTATCACTGTTGGCTATGTTTCATCTTACAACAGCTACATAGAGGCAGTATTTAGTCAAATGGTACAATGTATGCATCAATATTACACTAATTGGGACACTAATTTTCATTACAGATAACATCAAACAAAAAACGTGGGTACACTTTCAGTTATTGTGAAAACTTTCATCACCTTTCAATGCCTTAGCTTTGAAATGTAAATGTTTATACATATTCAGATTGAGTTATCTTTCTAAAATGTGTATAGTATGCCAAGTTATTTAGCTACATGTATTTACCACTGCAGCATGGAGAAAGTCAAGAGGAAGCAGTGGAGTGAGGTGGACATGTTCCATGCCATGGAGGACTGCGGGGCAGGGATGGCTATCCGCCAGGCTGCCAAGGTTAGGCATCTTTTGTTTTTAGGAGATTACCATGTGTATGTGAATTTTATCTGCTAGTAACAGTTTTCTTTTCTTATCTACCAAAGTGCATGGTGTACCTCGGCAGACCCTGGCGGACAGGCTGAGGGGCCTGGTGACCCATGGCTGTCGCAGTGGACCACCCACATTGCTTGCACCAGAGGATGAAAAGTCTCTGGTGCAGTACTGTATCTACTGCGCCAGCCATGGGTTCCCCTTCACCAGACAGAGGCTGATGAAATACGCCGACAAAATACGCAGGTATTTGGTGTTCTATGTGTTTATGTATTGTGATGTCACGAGAGGCTGTGTCCTGGAGGGACGTTACATCCCCCTGAGATGGCTGCAAACCCAGACAGCTATGGCTCCATCTGCTGGTATGGTCGGGAACTCCAACCCTCTATGGCCAATCTTCCCACGCAGCTGAAACCAATCAGGAGGTGATGAGCTGAAGGTTTGTTGAAGGGAAGAGACACGGTCTCCAAGCTGGGCTCTCGGGAGGACAAGAGTGCTGCACGTCCACTTCCATGAGGAATATAAGGATTTGGAGATACTTACCTTTGGGAAATACTCACCTTTGGATATATGCACCTGTGGAAATACGTGAGAGACATTTGGAAGGACTTTTTGCTGGGTTGGCCACTAGCTGCAACGTGGACTACAGTAAGGCTGGGGAAAAGTTATCTGAGCGAGTGAGAATTATGATTTTGGATGTGGAAGAGACATCCCTGAACTGTTAACCCTTAAAGAGCCACAAGAGAACAGAATTTTGTTATATTTTCGTTAATTTCCCAAGACCTATAATAAAATCCTTGTTTTGTTTGAACCTTGTCTCCTTGCACTACTTGAGCAATCCCGCTGAAAGCTGTATAGCCTCTCGTGACATCACAGATGGTGGAGAATACGGGCACGCTCAAGCGTTAATAGTGCATGTCAGAGGAGGATACCGAAGGTTTGATCACCCAGTTTTCCAAGTTGGCCGTAGGCTCCCCGCCCGACTGAAATGGAGGACATATTGAAAGCCCTTGTTGCTGGCCAGCAAGCCCAGATGCAAGCAAACGTGGCTCTCTTGGAGGAGCAAAAGAAAGCCAACCTTCTGAAGGCAGAGGAATTGCAGTTGCAGAGACAGAGGGTGGTCCAAAATACCCGCCCCAATAAAGGCAAGTGACTTTATATCTAAGATGGGAGCTACCGATGACATTGAGGCATACCTGCATGCATTTGAGGCCACGGCCACTAGGGAAGCCTGGCCCAAGCAACAGTGGGTTGGTCTGTTAGCCCCCTTTCTAACCGGGGAAGCGCTGAATGCTGTCCGGGACCTGGGCCCTGACCAGGTTACTGACTATGATGCCCTGAAGTCTGAGATCCTCAGCAGATATGGACTCACAAAGTTTGGTATGGCCCAGCGCTTTCACAGTTGGACCTTCCAACCAGACCAACCTCCTCGGGCGCAGATGCATGAACTTGTCCGAATCGCAAGGAAATGGCTGGATCCGCAGAGGAATACAGCAGCGGCGGTGGTGGAGGCCGTTGTGGTGGATCGGTACCCTACGCGCCCTGCCTTATGAGGCAAAACGGTTCATCAGTCAACAGGCCTTGACCACGGCTGATCTGACCGTGGAAGCTGTGGAAAAGTACCAGGCCACAGCGGAGATGCTGAATGCTTCGAAAAGACCCCAGGAGTGCGGCCCCACCACAAATGGGGAAAACCCGTCCAAAGGACCCCAAGGTCTCGAACCCCGCCGCGTCAGGACTTATCCCGGCTCCAGGGGGAGCCAGAAACCAGGCGGGTCCAAGAAGAGTACACCAGGATGGGGAACCTCGACAGTGTTACCGGTGTGGGGAGATGGGACATATCTCCTGGCAGTGTGGGAAACCAGCCGATGAACCTATGCCCACTGCGGAGTCCTCCAGCTCAGCACCCACACATCGTTTTGCCTCGCTCTTGGGAGTCGTAGATGGCGGCCCAGATCGACCCCCCACCTGCCCGGTAACTGTGAATCACCATGATGTGGAGGCCTTACTGGATTCTGGTAGCCGGGCCACCCTGGTGCGTAAGGATTTGGTGGGCCCAACGTGTCTGACCCCGGGGGAAAGTCCTCCCAGTTTCCTGTGTCCATGGGGACACCAGAGAATACCCCATTACTGAACTTACAATGACCAGCACACGGGGAACCATACACACGGCGGCGGGAGTGGTTGATTCCCTCCCGTCCCTGTCCCTAATTGGACGAGACTGCCCAGCCTTTTACCCACTCTGGAGAGAGTCTCAGGAGAGGATAACCAGAGTACCTCGGAAACGGAGAGGCAAGACTCATCCTGGGAAGGCTCCGGTGCAATCCTCCGAGTTACTCACTCCCGCCCGGGCTCTGATAGGGATGGCAGGTGCCCAGACCGACACCGAGACTGGTCCGGATACGGGAGAAGAGAACGCAGCCCAGGAAAGTGCTCCGTTCTCCAGTGAAGAAGACGTCCCAGGCACCCAAGAGCTTCCCCCCTCTCACAGGCCAGTATGGTACGGCTCAATTACAAGATCCTACTCTTGCAAATGCCTTAAGAAATGTGCAGGTATTAGAAGGTGTAGTGTTAGGTGATAAGACAACCCCTACTTACCCCCATTTCGCAGTAAACCCGGGGGTTAGTATATCAGATAGTCAAGAAAAATGAGGAAGTGCATGAACAGCTCCTCGTGCCACAGCCCTATCGGGCCACAGTACTCAACCTAGCCCACACACACCCGCTAGGGGGCCCACTTGGGGGTAGAGAAGACTAAGGAAAGAATCATGCAACGTTTCTTTTGGCCAGGAGTACACAAAGAGATAGAGAACTACTGCCGTAGTTGCCCTGAGTGTCAGCAGGTTGCGCCAAAGCCCACATATAGAAACCCGCTCATTCCCTTGCCCATTATCGAAACTCCTTTTGAGAGGATTGGATTAGACATAGTCGGGCCCTTACCGAAAAGTGCCAGGGGACATCAATACATTCTGGTCATTCTGGACTATGCGTCCCGGTACCCGGAGGCCATTCCGCTGAGGAAGGCTACATCCAGACAAATCGCCAAGGAGCTGTTCCGTCTCTCAACTAGTCTGGGAATCCCAAAAGAGATATTGACGGACCAAGGGACTCCATTCATGTCCAGGGTGATGAAAGAACTCTGTGCTTTACTGAAAATCAAACAGCTGAGAACCTCGGTCTACCACCCCCAGACAGATGGCCTAGTCGAACGTTTTAACAAAACACTAAAATCCATGCTGCGGAAAGCGGTAGGGGAAGATGGGCGCAACTGGGATCAGCTGTTACCATACATATTATTTGCGGTGAGAGAGGTACCTCAGTCTTCTACTGGTTTTTCACCCTTTGAGCTCTTGCTTTCCTACAGACCCAGAGGACTGCTCGACATCGCCAAGGAGGCCTGGGAGGAGCAGCCATGCCAACAGCGGACACTGATCGACCATGTAGGGGCTATGAGGGAGAGAATGAAGGCCATCTATCCCATGATGCGGGAACACCTGGAGGCCAGTCAGCGGCAACAGCAAGCCTCCTACAACAGATCTGCTCAACCCAGGGAGTTTAAGCCGGGGGACAGAGTGCTGGTCCTGGTGCCAACCGTTGAGTGCAAATTCCTGGCAACCTGGCAAGGACCATATGAGGTCATTGAACGCATGGGAGAAGTAAACTACAAGGTGAGGCAACCAGATAAAAGGAAAACTGAGCAGATTTATCATGTTAACCTTTTAAAGAAGTGGCACGCCAGAGAGGCGCTGTTCAGCTCTCTACCCCCACAGAGACCCAGGAACCGGCGCGAGAAGAGGTTCAGCTGGGTCCAAATCTGTCCCCACATCAACGACAGATGGCCCTGGAACTCGTGGAGCAGAACCAGGATGTCTTCTCCTCCCTTCCCGGTCACACAGAGGTGGTCCAACATGAGATCCGCACCATGCCTGGCCGAACGGTATACCAGCGCCCGCACCGCGTGCCAGAGGCTCGTAAAGTGGTTATACAGAAGGAGGTAAGGAAGATGCGGGAGTTGGGAGTAATCGAAGAGTCCCACAGTGCCTGGGCAAGTCCCATCGTACTAGTTCCCAAGCCAGACGGTTCAGTACGATTTTGTAATGACTATCGAAAGTTGAATGAAGTGTCTGAATTTGATGCATACCCAATGCCTCGTGTCGATGATTTAATAGACTCCTTGGGGCATGCTCGTTTCCTAACCACTCTTGATCTCACAAAAGGCTACTGGCAGGTGCCCTTGACCCCGGCGTCTAAGGAGAAGACAGCCTTTGCCACCCGGGAGGGGCTCTACCAGTATACCCGACTTCCGTTTGGTCTCCACGGGGCACCTGCCACGTTCCAACGCCTGATGGATCGAGTCCTTGCGCCCCACAAGAGGTACGCAGCGGCTTATTTGGATGATGTTGTTATACAAAGTCAGGATTGGGCCAGCCACCTACCCGGGTACAAGCGGTGCTGGATTCGCTCAGGGAAGCAGGGCTCACGGCAAACCCCGAAGAAGTGCAAGGTGGCCTTCAGTGAGACAAACTACCTGGGGTACACCATTGGGCGGGGGTTGGTCAAACCACAGGAAGCCAAACTGCGGGCCATACAGGACTGGCCGCAGCCCATCAACAAGAAGCAAGTAAGGTCATTTTTGGGCCTCGCTGGCTACTATAGACGCTTTATTGCAGATTTTGCTACCATAGCTGCACCGTTGACGGAGCTGACGACCAAACGCCACTCACGAATGGTGAAGTGGAACCCCTGCGGCGGAGGCGGCTTTCCTCAACCTGAAGCGAGCACTCTGCTCCAGTCCGATCCTGGTGGCACCAGACTTCAAGAAGGAATTCATTGTCCAAGCGGATGCTTCGGAGGTGGGTCTGGGTGCTGTCCTCACCCAGGCACATGACGGTGAAGAACATCCCATTCTCTACCTAAGCAGAAAGTTACTTCCAAGAGAGAAGAACTATTCAACGGTGGAGAAAGAATGTCTGGCTGTAGTCTGGGCCCTGGAGTCCCTTCGGTTCTATCTCCTGGGCCGACGTTTCATGGTGGTATCTGATCACGCCCCTCTGCAGTGGATGGCCAAGAACAAGGAATCAAACAGTAGAGTAACCAGATGGTTTTGAGCTTGCAACCGTTTAACTTTTCTGTTGTCCACAGGGCTGGCAAGCACCACGGCAATGCGGACGCCCTCTCCCGGCGTGATGCCTTCTTCGCTGCCTTTACCCCGACGAGGACGTCGGTCCCGAGGAGGGGATGTGTGATGTCACGAGAGGCTGTGTCCTGGAGGGACGTTACATCCCCTGAGATGGCTGCAAACCCAGACAGCTATGGCTCCATCTGCTGGTATGGTCGGGAACTCCAACCCTCTATGGCCAATCTTCCCACGCAGCTGAAACCAATCAGGAGGTGATGAGCTGAAGGTTTGTTGAAGGGAAGAGACACGGTCTCCAAGCTGGGCTCTCGGGAGGACAAGAGTGCTGCACGTCCACTTCCATGAGGAATATAAGGATTTGGAGATACTTACCTTTGGGAAATACTCACCTTTGGATATATGCACCTGTGGAAATACGTGAGAGACATTTGGAAGGACTTTTTGCTGGGTTGGCCACTAGCTGCAACGTGGACTACAGTAAGGCTGGGGAAAAGTTATCTGAGCGAGTGAGAATTATGATTTTGGATGTGGAAGAGACATCCCTGAACTGTTAACCCTTAAAGAGCCACAAGAGAACAGAATTTTGTTATATTTTCGTTAATTTCCCAAGACCTATAATAAAATCCTTGTTTTGTTTGAACCTTGTCTCCTTGCACTACTTGAGCAATCCCGCTGAAAGCTGTATAGCCTCTCGTGACGTCACAGTATGTAGATTGGTGGACTGACTGTTCTCAATGTGTGTGATGTAAATGTGGATGTGTATGGTGATGCCAAAACAAACATTTTCATCCTGGATGGACAATTATATATTCTATTCTATTGTAGGTTTCGGCACCCAGGGGAAACAATCCCACCACTGGGGAAGAGGTGGTGGGAAATGTTCAGGAGGAGGCACAAGAACCTAAGCATGAGGAGGCCGGACACCCTGGATAGGGGGAGAGCTGAGTGTGCCACACGTCCGACAATGGACACCTTCTTCACTTCTTATGAGAAGCACTTGGAGGAGAGTGGGTTGAGGGAGAAACCCAGACAAATCTATAACTGCGATGAGTCTGGGTTTCGTAGCGACCAGAGCAGGCACAAAGTGCTGGCTCCCCGGAGCGCAAAACACGTGTACCAGCAGGCTCCGGGGACCAAGGAGCACATCACAGTGCTGGCCTGCTTCAACGCAACTGGGGAGGACGTCTCCCCGTTTATCATCTACCCCAAGTGTTTCCCCAGTGGCCACTACACACTGGGAGGCCCCCCCCAAGCCTTGTATGGACGGTCAAGCAATGGCTACATTGACGGGGACCTGTTCAGGAAGTGGTTTCAGCACTTCATTAAGTATGCAGTGAAAGAGCGACCTCTCCTTCTCCTCTTCTATGGGCACAAAAGCCACATGGACCTGGAAGTGCTCGCGGTGGCACTAAGGGAAGGGGTTATACTTCTTTGTCTTCCACCACACTGCACCCATGTCCTGCAGCCGCTGGACGTGGCATACTTTGGCCCTTTAAAGGCTGAGTTCTCCAAGGTAGCTGGAAGACCTTAGCCATTTTGAGCACTCCTACATGGTAAACAAATCAGAATTTGCCAGAGTATTCCGCTACCCGTACCAGCGATGCAAGGACATGCGCTATGTGGTGGAAGGGTTTAAGAAGTGTGGCCTCTTCCCTTTTGACCCTTCAGCCATTGAAGGGTCCCATTTAATGCCGTCTCTGACCCTACCGTGTCCCAACACCGCCTCTACTGGAACCAGCAGCACTGTGCCATCCATCAGCACCTCCTCCCCAGCGACCACAGGAGGACCCTCAGCCCCTGCTCCAGTCCCAGCCGCTGCTCCAGTCCCATCCCTAGCTCTAGAAGAGCACCCCCTAATAGAGGGGGGGCTGATAGCGAAGGACCTGGGGCACATCCTTACTGTCCTGAAGTATCGGCTGGACTGATACAGAAGACTCCCTGTGGTCGCCACATGCCTCACCGGGGAGGAATACACGCGCCAGTGGCAGGAGAGGGGTGAGAAGGAGAGGGCCGAGGCAGAGGAGAAAGAGCGTTGGGCAGCCCTCAGAACACAGAGGGCACAGGAGAGGGCTGCCATGGATGAGACCATTGACGCCATCGCCTCTGTTGGACCCCCTGCTGGAACCCCTGCTGGAACCACTCCTGACAGCTGCATCACCACTGCCAGTGCCTCCCAGTGTGCAACACCTGTAGGAGCCGCCAGAGTCCCCAGCTGCAGAAGAAGGCCACATGCCTACTCTCCCGGCCACACAATCGTCGGCCCCTCAACCCCACCATTACAAACACCAGCTCCTCCAAGCCATCGTCGGCGGTTTTGTCCACCACCACCCCATTGCACACCACCCCCCATGTCTGTCACCACCAACACGGCCTCCTCTGGACCAACTGCCTCCTCCGTCTCCCCTGGTCACACCACCATAGCAGCCTCGTCTGGTGTCCCTGCCCCCTGCAATTTGAATACAGCCACCTCCACAGGTAAACACATGTTAAATTAAGAAAAAATTACTGTTTGTTATCTGTTTTATGAAACAGCAATGTAAAAAAAATAGATACAGTGAGGGAAAAAAGTATTTGATCCCCTGCTGATTTTGTACGTTTGCCCACTGACAAAGAAATGATCAGTCTATAATTTTAATTGTAGGTTTATTTGAACAGTGAGAGACAGAATAACAATAAAAAAGTCCAGAAGAACGCATGTAAAAAATGTTATAAATTGATTTGCATTTTAATGAGGGAAATAAGTATTTGACCCCCTCTCAATCAGAAAGATTTCTGGCTCCCAGGTGTCTTTTATACAGGTAACAAGTTGAGATTAGGAGCACACTCTTAAAGGGAGTGCTCCTAATCTCAGTTTGTTACCTGTATAAAAGACACCTGTCCACAGAAGCAATCAATCAGATTCCAAACTCTCCACCATGGCCAAGACCAAAGAGCTCTCCAAGGATGTCAGGGACAAGATTGTAGACCTTCACAAGGCTGGAATGGGCTACAAGACTATCACCAAGCAGCTTGGTGAGAAGGTGACAACAGTTGGTGCGATTATTCGCAAATGGAAGAAACACAAAATAACTTTCAATCTCCCTCAGCCTGGGATCCATGCAAGATCTCACCTCGTGGAGTTGCAATGATCATGAGAACGGTGAGGAATCAGCCCAGAACTACACGGGAGGATCTTGTCAATGATCTCAAGGCAGCTGGGACCATAGTCACCAAGAAAACAATTGGTAACACACTACGCCGTGAAGGACTGAAATCCTGCAGCGCCCGCAAGGTCCCCCTGCTCAAGAAAGCACATATACAGGCCCGTCTGAAGTTTGCCAATGAACATCTGAATGATTCAGAGGAGAACTGGGTGAAAGTGTTGTGGTCAGATGAGACCAAAATGGAGCTCTTTGGCATCAACTCAACTCGCCGTGTTTGGAGGAGGAGGAATGCTGCCTAAGACCCCAAGAACACCATCCCCACCGTCAAACATGGAGGTGGAAACATTATGCTTTGGGGGTGTTTTTCTGCTAAGGGGACAGGACAACTTCACCGCATCAAAGGGACAATGGACGGGGCCCATGTACCGTCAAATCATGGGTGAGAACCTCCTTCCCTAAGCCAGGGCATTGAAAATTGGTTGTGGATGGGTATTCCAGGATGACAATGACCCAAAACACACGGCCAAGGCAACAAAGGAGTGGCTCAAGAAGAAGCACATTAAGATCCTGGAGTGGCCTAGCCAGTCTCCAGACCTTAAGCTCATAGAAAATCTGTGGAGGGAGCTGAAGGTTCGAGTTGCCAAACGTCAGCCTCGAAACCTTAATGACTTGGAGAATATCTGCAAAGAGGAGTGGGACAAAATCCCTCCTGAAATGTGTGCAAACCTGGTGGCCAACTACAAGAAACGTCTGACCTCTGTGATTGCCAACAAGGGTTTTGCCACCAAGTACTAAGTCATGTTTTGCATAGGGGTCAAATACTTATGTCCCTCATTAAAATGCAAATCAATTTATAACATTTTTTACATGCGTTTTTCTGGATTTTTTTGTTGTTATTCTGTCTCTCACTGTACAAATAAATCTACCATTAAAATGATAGACTGATCATTTCTTTGTCAGTGGGCAAACGTACAAAATCAGCAGGGGATCAAATACTTTTTTCCCTCACTGTATATATCTTTATATATCTACAGTACATAGCACCAGCCCTCAAGTCATCTCCACCTCCTCCAAAACCTCTGCAGCTTCCTCCAGAGGTATTAATGTAAAAAAGTTGAAAAGGGTTTTTATGCAACATGCTCTGTCTAACACTACTTTTTCTCAAACTGCAACACAGAAAAGGAAGAGAAAAGCTACACCGGTCACATCTGTCACACCACCCATGGCACCACTCTCAGGTACTTCATAATCTGTTTTTCTCGCTCTCTCAGTTGTATCAATTACTATTGTTGTTGAAGAACTTCTACATTTTGCAAAACCATATTAATCCATTTGTATTATTATTTTATTTTTTAGAAAAGAAGACACCACCTGCTGTGCTCGCTGCGGGGAGTGTGATCCGCCTGCAAGCTCCTCTCAGGAGTGTAGATCCGAGGTGCCATGGGTGTGCTGTGACTTCTGCCAGCACTGGTTCCACTGCAGGTGCGTGCAGTGGGATCAAGAGGTAGCGGTGGAGCTGGATTTTTATTGTGATTTTTGTGACAATATAGGGATGGAGGTCGAGATTTAATTGTTTGTTTTGTTTGTGTTCATATGAAATTATTTATTTGTAAAAAAAAAAAATGTCTAAAATATAATATATATATATTTATTGAACCCATCTTGTGTATTTCTTCCTTTACTTTCCAAGTGCACCTCTGCAACACAAACTCCAACAGTGTTTTCATTGTTTATGTTCATGCACATAACTGAAATTAAAATGTATTTGATGTAAATTATTAATACTCATATTTTATTTGGTTACAACACTGAATATGTTGGTGAAGAACCATTTTTTAAGAGTCCACAGGAGGGCGCACCGGGCTACGCAATGAGAAGTTGACAGGCAAATCATTATTTTTTACCGGAAGACTAGCCAACTAGTCAACTATCTAGTAAACACTTCGGGTACGTGGTTGGTGTCTCTTTTTTCAACAAAATTAAACAGATATATCTTGTAATTGAACAAAATAGTAAGGTGGCCAATAACTGGGGGCCGTATACCGATAATACGGGACATATTTTTTTGCTAAACTGCTTATCAAAAGCGTATTCTGGTGGATTTCATGCGCTGGTGGCAAGAGAATTAACCCACTGGCTCGGTCAAATATCCATAACTCAACCTTAACAACACAGCTCGAACAACCTAACCTTGCTGTATTTACAGAAAACAACCCAACTTTCGACCCAATGCCTGCAACCGAGCAATTTTTAATTTGCATAATTGGCTATGTGCACGTAATTGTGATGGACGCGGTAGGAGAAAGAAATAACGTTGTGGGAGAGACAAAAAGTGAGTAAAAAAACACCCTAAATATGTTTAGAACTACAAATGAACTTTCTTCTGTCGATTCTTGTTTTTTTTTTATGTTACATAAAAATAAAAATAAATTATACAATCAACATTTACAATCTAAATGGACCGAAAAGAGACAATAGGAAAAACTGTCAATGGCAATGTGAGAAAATGATGGTAACTAGTCTGGCCCTAATTCAGGTTAATTGTTTGGTTTTTTCAGACCCCCTTCCACACACACACAGGCTGTGCTGGCTCACAGAAAGAGTGGGTCATCTCATTTTGGTCAAGGCTCTCTATGGCAGGTTCAGCAACTGAGGGAGCTGACTTAAAGAGTAAGCAGCTGAAGTGCCAAAAAGCTGCAAAACATTATCAGGCAGCTGGTGCTCATAGCAAGCCTCACCAGACAGCTTCAGTCCATATCGAATGTACAGGATGGAGTTAAGGTTCTGCAAGGACATCCGATTTCTAAGTTTGCTTTTTACCACACTCATCTGGCTGAATACTCTCTCGACTTCAGCATTCGAGTGTGGCAAGGACAACACAGACACAGCAGCCATGGCAAGTTCTTGAAACGGGTTGATATCAGCTGCATCCCTGAACTTCCAAATCTTACTCCAGAAGCCCAGTGTGTTTTTTGTCTCATTCCATTTACTAAGATGGATGGCACGCCATTGCTGGACAATCTTGTCTATCTCTGCAGGGGAGTAGCCAAGGAGCTTGGCTATTTTCTCCAGGGCTCTTATTATGCTTTAGAGTTTCCTCCACATTGAAAACTGACATGTACTGCAATGCTTCAATGTTGTCCGGCAGTCTCACCCTCAACTCATTAGTGAGGGAGATGGTGAAGGCTACACACCGCTTTCGGACATTGTTTTCATCCTCAGGCGCAAGGTGGAGCTCAGCTGCCTTTGACTCAAAAAGGTAACCAAGGTACGGTTTGGGACTGATGTATCCATCTATTGGCCCTTTGAGTACATCAACATTTGCCAGTGGATTCAGCACCCTGCTGCTCACAGACTTGATCAGGCTAACCAAGCTGTCAAGTAGCTTAAGAGGATCTACTTGCTGTCCCTCAAAAGCCTTGATGGCCAACTGTACCTCACCCAGCACTGACTTCAAAAAAGTCAGATACAATATTGTTGGAAATTGCGTAATTCAAATCTGGTATTGGAATAAGAATCAAGAGATCTTCAATCCAAGCTAAATTTATTATATGCAAAATGTATGTATGATAAGTATGAAGGTTCGTATATACGGGTCCACTGAAATACCACGCAGGGTACTCAGAGAACTAATCCATTGTTACAGGTTCTTCTTCAAATACTCTGACAGAGATATTTCCCACTCCCTGCTGGCCAATCAGAGTAGAGACTGAGCGTGGTTTAGACTTACTCAGCCAATCCGTTGGCGCACCGGCTGGTCCCAGCCTCTTGGCGCTCCACTTGTTGCACACTGTTGCCAGGCATAAGTTTTTATCATAACAACCTGTGGAGTTAGCACTTTTTTGCAGTACCCATGTCCTTGGACGGTTCACAGATCACAAAGAAGCAGTGTAGTCTAGTATTTTGAGACACAAGTTCTTATCTCATCCTACCCCCTAACGTTCCTCACATGAATCACAGCCTGTTATGTGAAACAATTTATATCAGTATAGTACAAACCTATGCTTATCATTCATGCATTCCTTCTAAGCTATTCATCACATACAGATCCAATTATGAGAAAATAGAACCCCACACTAGCTAGCTAGCTAGCTACCTTAGCTGTTGTGCTAGCTAACATGCTACTGAACCGTGACACTAGCATATTGACATGCATGTTGGCATTAAAAGACAGTAACGTATTCACCTAAACATGTAAGTGTTTAGGCATATCATTAGTTAGCTAGCATCTCCATCTCAACCAAAAATCTAAGTTAAAGAATAGGACTAATCAAATCAAACTTTAAATGCATATGATTTAGTCCTATTCTTTAACTTAGATTTTTGGTTGAGATGGAGATGTGAATCCAACATATAAATGATTAATTTGTTGACAAACTGGAATTAAAGCCAGACTAAGTCAGTGGCACAGATGGAACGATCGAAGCAGAATATACAACTCCTTCAAATGTTGATATTTGGTTGCATTGACAACCAAACACAATTCAGTATCACTAAATATCATTATTGAAATCAACCAGAACTTGAAACCCTAAACCTATATGTATTGTCTATTTTTAGTTTAATCCTGGGTTGACTTGAAGGAATATTAGGTACACCCGTCTAGTACCGGGTCAGGCCCCGCTTTGCCTCCAGATCAGCCTGAATTCTCTGGGGCATGGAAACGTTGCTCAATTGGTATCAAGGGACCTAACGTGCCAGGAAAACCTTCCCCACACCATTGCACCACCGCCACCAGCCTGTACCGTTTACACTAGGCAGGATGGGGCAATGGACTCATGCTGCTTATGCCAAATCCTGACTTGCCATCAGCATGACGCAACAGGAACCGGGATTTGTCAGACTAGGCAATGATTTTCCGCTCCTCAATTGTCCAGTGTTGGTGATCACGTGCCCACTGGAGCTGCTGCTTCTTGTCTTTAGCTGATAGGAGTGGAACCCGGTGTGGTCGTCTACTGCAATAGCCCATCCGTGACAAGGACCAACGAGTTGTGTGTTCCAAGATGCCGTTGTGCACACCACTGTTGTACTGCGCCGTTATTTGCCTGTTTGTGGCCGAGGTGTTAGGTTGCACGATTCTTGCCATTCTGCTTCGATCGCTCATCAACGAGCTGTTTTCGCCCACAGGACTGCCGCTGACTGGATGTTTTTTGTTTGTCGCACAACGTGGTGGTGTGTACCTAATAAACTGGCCAATGAGTGTATGTTGATGATAGAAACAGTGAATCTTTAGATTTTAAGTGGCGATCTCTCAACAATCATTCTCAGGATAGCACAATTGATAATAGTCATTGACTAATATCAAAGCTAAGAAGGGTTTTAACCAAGCCCAGGATGGGATACCAAACAGTAGCTGTAGATAGATAAATTCTCCAGCAGGAAGTGCTGCCAGCCTATTGTTATTTTTTTCTGATAGTGGATATAACGTTGAAGATGTGATGTTGTTTTAAAGGTACAAATTCAACATATTTTATACATGGTTTGTCTATGTTGAAATTTGTTTACCATGATAACATGATCCTGTGATTGAAATTTCACCCTCAAAACAACAGTTTCCGTTGATTACTTTTTTCAAGTAGATTCATGTAGATTCCACGTCACAATATGTTAACAAATTACGTTGAACCAACGTTGATTTAACCAGTTTGTGCCCAGTGGGCTGTGTCTAGGCTACTTCGTGGACCGTAGTCTATATCAACTCAACTCACCAACATGCAAAAGGATGAACAAATGTGTTATTGTGCGCACATGCCCAATAAGGTGGCTCCGAGGCTCTGCACTCGCTGATTTGGCCTCGTTTTTTGGTTTGCTCCTCAAGAAATGCTGCCGTTCATGACAGAAGTCAAAAGTGAGTTAGCTTCGGGGTGTGGTTTGATGTAGGTGTTTCTTGGGTGTGTCCTTGCCACCACCAAGACACACCCATCTGTCAGAACCTTGCACACACCTCTTTCCCCCCACTAAATCACAACAAACAAACCTCCTGCAGGTTGAGTTCAATAACTACAGGCAGATGTATGGTGAGATGCTAGATGAAGCTTTACATAGGTCAGTAGCCTAAAGAGTAATATGAGAAGAATGCAATTGCTGAATTTATGTAGATATTCTAAACTAAGTGTTTTGATGACTTTCAAATGTAGTGTAAGGTCCATGTAGAATAAACAACCCTTTACATAACACCATAGAAGCAGTGTTCTGCTAATATAACAATGTGTACCTTTCATCTTTCATTGTCATTCCCAGCCCACACATATACTGTGCTTATCGGCATTTTGCCTGGTAGTAATGGGGCTACCATGGCAAACATGTCAGAGTGGTCATACCTTCCTATGTGGTGTCTCGTATACAACAGGAGTTCCCTGATCCTGGTGCAGAATACACAGGGTTTCTCCCTCCCACATTGACTGATACCATTCAATTCAATAATAAAAAAAGACATTACAAGTAAAAGTGCCGAGTGCCAGGTCTTTCTCCATTTAGAGACATCAGTATCAAGCACATCTGTCAGTCTGGATGGACTTCATCACATCATCTTGCATGTCTCCATGTGCTGGCTCCATACATGTTTCTGTGAACACATACACACAGTCACTATTCTATTAACAATGGCAGTTAGGATAGGTAATATCTGACACACAAACAGGTACTATGTTGAAGTTTGGACAGGTCAGATAAAACCTACCCAATTAGGGTCTCCCCATCAAACGACCAGGCTGGAGTCTGACAAAAGCAGCTACTGTCCTCTCCATCAGTAGTAATAGGCAGAGCTCATCAGCAGTGGCGTAGTGGAGGGAATACGCAGGTATACGCCGTGTACCCACTTATTTTTCCGTGGGCATTGCGTATACTCACTTTTTAATCATCACTGATACATACGGAAGTAGTGTAGTGGAGGTATACGCTGTTTCAATAAGGCTGATGGAACAGATCAGAATGTTTAGCTTAAAGTATTATTTCTTCACATTTTAGGCGCAGCAATGTACAGACGGCGGTAGGTCTTCGCGTGAACGTTCCAAAAAACAATTTGCGGGAAAAAAGCCATTATAAAATGTGCACCACACATGCGAGCGGTTTCATGGACAGACATGGAAATATCCATTAGAAATGTTGAAAGGGGGGATTTAAATATGCAACAACTATCCTGAAAAAAAGTTGAAAGAAAATCAATAGAACTGGAGAAAGCATATGAGTAAGTCTTTAAGGTCAAGTTTATTTGCACCAAAGGAAATAAGTGATAAACAACAAAAAAAATTTATATATAAATACATTTAAAAATGGAGTGCAGGTGTGGTTGGAAGCCCAAGGACTTATATAAAAACCACACCACAAAGAAATATATACAATACATAAGTACAAAAATAAAAAAGGTTTGTTAAAACATAACAAAACCCACTAATCATAAATGTACAAATGAACCAATCAGCAATCACAAAAAAAGTAAATAATAATAATAATAATAATAATAATAATAATAATAATTGACTCCACATTTCTATGGTGGGATTTTGGCTATAGGCTACTTTCAAGGTAAGGTAAGACATGTCTCATAATATGAAGTAAAACGTGCAGGTTTCAAACAATTAAAGGAATAGAAAAAATATATTGACGCTAATGACAGGCCTAACCATCTTCTGGTAGATGGAAAGGCTTTCCCAAAGACATTCTCTATTAAATGTTAACTACAGTAGCTACAAAGTAGCCTACCTGTCAGAATGATATCATTATTATTTGTATCAATTCCAGTAGCCATTTCTTTTGGAAACTACAACTCATGTGCTACAGAAACACTGCTAACCAAACAACAGTGCTAGATTTTTCCCAGACCTCAAAAGTGGTGTCCTGATGTGGTTTAAGCATTGTTCTGTTAAAAAAGTGTGAATTTGCGAGTGAAAACCGTATTTTTTTTATCTGAAACCTGTGAATGTATCTGTTTCAATGGTAGGCCTACTATTAGCCTACACAGTACAGCTTGGGTTGGCCTGACTGTGAAAGACCAATATGGGATTCATCATTTAAGGTCATTCAGAGTGTATGTCACTGTTTCTCATATAATTTTTCACACAGGGCACCTTTCCTTCGCCGGGTGTGGCATTTGGATAAAAAGAAGAAAAAAAAGTGAGTATACCCACTTCTCCAGGCACCACTACACCACTGTTCATCAGTGACACATGGAATGAAAAAGGTGTTGCAAATACTGGACATTTATGCTGTACTGTATTATTAGCAATCACCAGTCCCATATTGTGGATGTGTTGAGTGCCAGGTCTCTCTCCATTCAGACATGTCAGTATCAAGCCTGTCTGTCGGTCAGGACTTCATCACATCATCTTGCAAGTCTCCAAATGCTCGCTCCATAGATGCATCTGTGAACACATACTGTACACAGTCACTGTTCTATTACCAATGGCAGTTAGGATAGGTGATATCTGACAAACAATCATATACTATGTTGAAGTTTGAACAGGTCAGACTAAACCTACCTAATTCTGGTCTCCCCATCGACAACCGTTGGTGAGCAGGCAAGAGGTGAGGCTGGAGGTGAGGTCTTTGCCACCACCCCATTGATGGGCATGGCAGCGTAGATCAGCTCCTGGCCCCTCATCAAAGATACTGGTCAGTCACACAAAAACACACACGCAGAGCACGGATTACATTATCAATGGTGGTTATGATTAGAATAGTGGAACCAACCTGATCGCTGCATTCACCTTTATTTCACTTCAGAAATCATGATATCTGAGGTGAAATATAATGGTAAACGCAGCGATCAGGCTGTTTCCACCAGGCTTGGTTATGAAGGTGAAACTGTTTTGACCTTTAACCCGGTCAAATGTCACCAACCTGATTCAAGTGTACCCCCTGTTCCATTTATAGGAATGCTCACAGCGAGGGCATGTCTGCGTGATGCTGAGCGTCCCCTTGCTGGTCTTCTCCATGTTGCATGTTCGGCTGCAAACTGGACATCTCTCGAACAACTGCAGCAGGCAATCCTTATAAACAATGTACTTCCTCATGAGGTATTGTTGACTGGGAAGGCCTGTGACAGGGTGATACAATAGACAGCGGTAAATTGCATTTTGTTATAAAGAAAGGACAAAGCTTTTTGTTAATGCACTTCACAACCAAAATTGACTCTACTATTTGTATCTGCTTGACTGGGTAATGAATCTACTAGTTTATCAAACCGGGTATTTTTTTATACAACTTTTCACATAACACACATTACCATTGTCGATGAAGCCATCTGTGTCATCAGGGCAGTAACTCGGGTCAAGCTAATGCTAGCTCATCACTAGTTACCACAGCCACAAAGGCTGCCTATTTCTACAATTTAACTTATTAAAATGGGATTTTAAACATAACCCTAACCCTAACCACACTTCTAACCTTATGCCTAACCCTAACCTTAAAATAAGACCAAAAAGCAAATGCATGAATTTTTACGATATAGCCAATTTTGACTTTGTGGCTGTGGTAACTAGTGGAAACCCCTAATTCTATGTTTTACAGATATAGACTGACTGTAGCACCAGATTGGGTCAGAGGGAGCAGGCGCTCCGCGTTAAACGAAAGGGGACAAGAGATGTGAATTGTTTTGTTCTCAAGAAAAGGGCTCCATTGTAGCTCAGTTGGTAGAGCATGGCGCTTGCAAAGCCAGGGTTGTGAGTTCGTTTCCCAGGGGGGCCAGTATGAAAAAATGTGTGCACTCACTAACTGTAAGTCGCTCTGGATAAGAGTCCCGGTGTTTGTGATGCTCGTCGTTTGGTGCGACGCAGACAGGGTGGTGTGAGTGGTGGAACAGAGTCGCTGTCTGTTCTATTGAGTCTTTGCCCGACAAAGTGATGTTAGGATATATAAGTTATCCTGTACGAGCTTTTGTGCCAAATACATTACGCTGTTACAGGTGTCAAGCTTAGGGCATGTGGCAGCAGTGTGTAGGAGGGAGGTTCCTAGGTGTGAGAAGTGTGCAGTAGGGCATGAGACAAAGGAACGTTTAGCATTGGGGAAAGTAGTGGTATGTGTTAATTGTAGGGGTGCCCATGGGGCTGAGGATCAGAAATGTCCGGTGCGAGAGAGGCAGGTTGAGGTTTCCAGGGTTAGAGTAGTGCGGTTTTGCATCCCCCTTGGGCTCGTGCGGTGGAGGAGATCTTCGTGGGCTATACTCTGCGTTGTCTCAGGGTAGTAAGTTGGTGGTCTGTTGATATCCCTCTAGTGGTGTGGGGGCTGTGCTTTGGCAAAGTGGGTGGGGTTATATCCTGCCTGGTTGGCCCTGTCCGGGGGTATCGTCGGACAGGGCCACAGTGTCCCCCGACCCACCCCTTTCTCAGTCTCCAGTATCTATGCTGCAATAGTCTATGTGCCGGGGGGCTAATGTCAGTCTGTTATATCTGGTGTAATTCTCCTGTCTTATCTGGTGTCCTGTGTGAATTTAAGTATGCTCCCTCTAATTCTCTCTCTCTTCCTCTCCCCCTCCCCTCCCGGAGGACCTGAGCCCTAGGATCATGCCTCAGAAATACCTGACCTGATGACTTCTGGCTGTCCCCAGTCCACCTGGTGGTGCTGCTGCTCCAGTTTCAACTGTTCTGCCTGCGGCTAGGGAACCCTGACCTGTTCACCGGACATGCTACCTTGTCCCGGACCTGCTGTTTTCGACTCTCTCTCTACCGTCTCGACCTCTGAATGCTCGGCTATGAAAAGCCATCTGACATTTACTCCTGAGGTACTGCTGGCCATCTATGAACGTTTGAACATCTTGAAGAACAATCTGGCCTTAAATGGCCATGTACTCTTATAATCTCCACCCGGCACAGCCGGAAGAGGACCAGGAACAAGGCTCTGAGGCCACCCCACAGATCCTGGTTCCTATCTAGGTTTCCTCCTAGGTTCCTGCCTAGGTTTCTTCCTAGGTTCCTGCCTTTCTATGGAGTTTTTCCTAGCCACCGTGCTTCTACATCTGCATTGCTTGCTGTTTGGGGTTTTAGGCTGGGTTTCTGTATAGCACTTTGTGACATCTGCTGATGTAAAAAGGGCTTTATAAATACATTTGATTGATTGCAGAAGTTGCCGTATGCTGAGGCAGTGAAGAAAGTAGAGGAAGCTAGGTCAAAGGGGAGGGATCCTGAGAGGAGTGGTGTGAGTAGTAGATATGTACCAGTACAGAGGGATAGGCCAACAAGTGATATATGCTTCAGAAATATTGTATTTTTAGCGTTTATAGCAATGGCTATCAACTGTACTGCAGAGATGGAATGTAAGTTTCAGAAAATTGAGGTTGTGGTGGCAGCTGCAGAGAGGTATTTGGGTGTAGGAGACTTGACGGCAGAAGAGTTACAGGGTGTGTTGAGTGTCACGTCCTTTCAGGTTGTTGGCCTAAGGTAAAAATAGATTTAAACAGTGGAGTAGGGTGGTGGGTTTTTAGTGAGTGTAGGGTTAGATGGTAGGGTATTTGTTGATTTATTTTTTATTTGCAAGCAAAGTACAAGGGAGTTATACTCCAGTCTAGTAGGTGGCGGTAATGCAACATTTATTGGATGCCAACTGCCGTTAAACCTCATCGAAGAAGAAGTTCCAGATTGGATTAGATTCAGGCAGGTTGACGCCGTTATGGTTTGTTGCTCTTAGTTCACTGCATTAGTCAGACTCAGACATGAGTTAGCTACCACCATAGCTGCATCCATTATTTAGGTTTCCCCTAGACAATAAAGAATAACCTTGTATGAGCTACGAACTAACTTGCAAATCCGACGTGTAAGCTAACGTTAGCTAGCCTGCCTCGCTAGCATTATCAAATGATAACGTTACATAACCAACAGTATCTAGACAATACACTTGTATGAGCTATACGACCTAAATTGTAATGAGGTAGCTAGCTAGTTATCTAGCTAACGTTTGCTAGCCTGCCTTACTAGCTAACGTTTGCTAGCCTGCCTCGCTAGCTAACGTTTGCTAGCCTGTCTTATCAAAAGATAGCTACATAAGCAGCAATAGCGTTATCTAACGTCGTTAGACAAGTTAAACCTTCCCAAGTTCTCCAATGTCACCCCACTCCTCTGCACACTCCACTGGCTTCCAGTCGAAGCTCGCATCCACTACAAGACCATGGTGCTTGCCTACGGAGCAGCAAGAGGTACTGCCCCTCCCTACCTTCAGACTTTGCTTAAACCCGACACCCCAACCAGAGCACACCATTCTGCCACTTCTGGTCTCTTAGCCCTCCCACCCCTATCGGAGGGCAGCTCCCACTCAGCCCAGTCCAAGCCCCTCTCTGTCCTGGCACCCCAATGGTGGAATCAGCTTCCCCCTGAAGCTAGGCCAGCAGAGTCCCTGCTCATCTTCCGAAAGCACTTGAAACCCTACCTCTTCAAATAGTATTTTAAATAATCCCCCTTCTCACCTCGATTTACGCATGGAGTTTGGCAAAAGGGGGCATGATTTGTTGACATAATTGTAATTTATGTTTTATTTCCAAGCAAAGTACAAGGGAGTTATACTCCAGTCTAGTAGGTGGCGGTAATGCAACATTTATTGGATGCCAACTGCCGTTAAACCTCATCGAAGAAGAAGTTCGAGATTGGATTAGATTCAGGCAGGTTGACGCCGTTATAGTTTGTTGCTCTTAGTTCACTGCATTAGTCAGACTCGGACATGAGTTAGCTACCACCGTAGCTGCATCCATTATTTAGTGTTCCCCTAGACAATAAAGAATAACCTTATATGAGCTACGAACTAACTTGCAAATCCGACGTGTAAGCTAACGTTAGCTAGCCTGCCTCGATAGCATTATCAAATGATAACGTTACATAACCAGCAGTATCTAGACAATACACTTGTATGAGCTATACGACCTAAATTGTAATGAGGTAGCTAGCTAGTTATCTAGCTAACGTTTGCTAGCCTGCCTTACTAGCTAACGTTTGCTAGCCTGCCTCGCTAGCTAACGTTAGCTAGCCTGTCTTATCAAAAGATAGCTACATAAGCAGCAATAGCGTTATCTAACGTCGTTAGACAAGTTAAACCTTCCCAAGTTCTCCAATGTCACCCCACTCCTCTGCACACTCCACTGGCTTCCAGTCGAAGCTCGCATCCACTACAAGACCATGGTGCTTGCCTACGGAGCAGCAAGAGGTACTGCCCCTCCCTACCTTCAGACTATGCTTAAACCCGATACCCCAACCAGAGCACACCATTCTGCCACTTCTGGTCTCTTGGCCCTCCCACCCCTATCGGAGGGCAGCTCCCACTCAGCCCAGTCCAAGCCCCTCACTGTCCTGGCACACCAATGGTGGAATCAGCTTCCCCCTGAAACTAGGCCAGCAGAGTCCCTGCTCATCTTCCGAAAGCACTTGAAACCCTACCTCTTCAAAGAGTATTTTAAATAATCCCCCTCCTCACCTCGATTTACGCATGGAGTTTGGCAAAAGGGGGCATGATTTGTTGACATAATTGTAATTCAAACCCAACCTTAATTTACTGGTTGTGACGCACTGAGGTTCCAAACTCATTTTTAGATGAAACTGACTTTATGTTCAAAATTATCCTATTTACACTTTATAGTCAGTTTTGGCAATATAATACATTTTTCGGACTCATATTGATGCCACATAGGCTGTTTTCAAAGGGATTAGTTATTTTTTAGGGGCAGTTGCTCTTTAAGAGCACTGAGACCTGAAGCAGCTCTAACTAGTGATGCAGCCTGGTCTCATAGACTAGACGAAACATAGTAAATGTAAATCCGGGACACTCAAATGAGTATTATAGGTTATGTTTGATATGGTTACATAAGACAGCAGGTTACTTAAGGCAAAATGAAAGTATGGTGGTTGGTCAGGGTGGATGGGTAGGCGTATAACGCGAACATCTAGTAACCCAAAGGTTGCATGTTTGAATCTCATCATGGACAACTTTAGCATTTTGCCTAATTTGCAACTTTGCAACTTCTTACTACTTTGTACCTACTTTGCAACTACTTCGCATGTTAGCTAACCCTTCCCCTAACCCAACCTTAACCCTATAACCTAACTCCTAACCCTAACCCCTAGCCTAGCTACGGTTAGCCACCTAGCGAACGTTAGCATTAGACACCTAGTTAATGTTAGCCACAACTAATTGGAATTCGCAACATATACATTTTGCCATTTTGTAACATATTGTACAAATTGCAATTCGTCACATATCATACAAATTGCAATTTGTAACATATCATGCGAAATGGATGATGGAGATCCACAAATTAATACACACCATAGGAAACATCACATATCATACTAATCGGCATACCCCGGATTTACTTTACTATGTTACATCTACACCTGAGTCCAGGTTGCAGCATGGGCATTCCAAGTCTTTTCGATGATCCGGATATTTTGGCTCCATTCACCTAAAAGAGCTGTTCAGTTGGCTCCCAAACGGCTCTTCGTTCAGTAGTGCTTAAAAATGTATAAAAAAAAACATGAAAAATAGCAAATGTCTAAACTGTGAGTTCAAATACATTTTTAACTGACGAAATTAGCTCGCTGTTGTTGTTTTTTTACACACCGCAAAAATCTAGTGTGGACCAGAATGAGGCGCTCTCGTCACTAGGACCTATTGTTCCTTCAATGAGGAATTACCACCTTCAGACAATGTTTTTATACTGTATCTACAGATAATCGTTTGCATAGCTGTAGGCCTATGCAAATCAGGGAGCCAAATGAACGGCTCTTTCACACATGCGATTCGGTTCCCGACGTTCACTAACGACCCATCACTAGCTCATACTAGAAAGCAGAGGACACATTAGAAAGGATCACACTAGGAGGATGCCAGCTATCAGCCGCTGCTACCGCTGACACCCATACGAACCGCCAGCGAGAGGACCACTGACCCAGCCCGCAGGGCGCAGCCTCTATGCGGGGCAATAGAGGGGCCGTGGGCGGTGTGTGTGCGGATTCCTTATGATATCTTAGACGCTCTTTTTCTAACACCATGGTGCTGGGCAAGGTGAAGACTTTAGCCGTCTGCTTCGACTGTCTCAACGACAACAACGTCCCAGTTTACTCCGGTGGTGATTCGGTCTCGGGGAGGGTGATCATCGAAGTCGCGGGCGAGGTTCGCGTCAAAACGCTGAACATAACCGCCAGAGGAGTAGCCAAGGTGCGGTGGACCGAGTCTCGCAACGCTGGGGCCAACACTGCCTACACTCAGAATTACACCGAGGAGGTGGAATACTTAAACTATAGCGACACGTTAATAGGAGAGGAGAGAGGTAAGGGACAACCACATCATAATTACCACTCATTCTCACAGAGATGTGCTGCAACATTTTGAGGGTAGGCTATATGGATAGGGCAGGCCTAGTTCAGGTTGTTCTGAAATAAATAGATAACCTAGAATTGGAACATGGTTATAAATCATCTGATTCCTGCCATGTTAGGGAACTCTGCAGTGCCATTGCTGTGGTTATAGGCTACGCCATTTGTAAGTTACGAGTGATGATGGGTTCAATTTCACATAAACTGCATAACACACACATCATACATTGATTGGAACAAATGACAGATGTCATTATGTGTGCCCAGTTGATGGGTTCTCTCAGTCAGGTGGGATAGTGGTCCTGATGCGACCAGATAGTCATGGTGCAATGCATAGGTTTTCCTCATCCAATTTAGGCTGTTTAATAACGCATGATGCGACATAAATATTTGATTCATGTATGTTTTATTATGACACATTACAATTTATGTAGATTCTACCGTAGTTGTGCTTTATTCACATTTAATAGTCATAACAAGTTGTTAACGCCGTCTCTGCGTTTTATGTGGTGGGGGAAGAAACCTCAGAATTTAGTCCAAATTGGACATGATTGGGCCAATCTAACCGAAAGCGGTTTAAGTTGGAATATTTTCGACGTTTATTACTGTTTTCGTTGTATCATTTAATCAGAAACATTCTTTCGCTGATGACATCCTGAAGTTTACTCCCTTTGTTAGAAGCGGTTCAAACCTGTTCACAAACTGGCTGAGAGGAGGCGGCGCACCGGGGGAGAAAAACCTCTGTCGCCTCTAATTGGTCTAAACTCCCACGTGAATATAGGATGACGTCATTCCTTCTAAGGAAATTACAATTCTAAAGCATGCAACTTGTCTTCAATTTGCTGTTGTTACGTTTCCATAGTGTACTGTAAAACTATATATATATATATATATATATATATATATATATACATAGCCTAAAAAATACGTAGGCCTATCCAACACATCTCTCATAAAGTAACAGATATGTTACATCAACAGTTACTATATTTTAAGAAATGTATCATTGCAGTGACCAAAGATTTAGAGTAGTACCCTACTAGGCTACTGAGGTTCAGTTTCAGTCTATAACAACAGTCCCAGTGAGATTTGCATAATAGCTGTTCTAGTGGTACATGTAAACTGATACAGTTAGGATTTATTTAGCATCTTTACTGGGCATAACAACACCAAGAGATAGGCTTAAAAAATCCCATAGTTAGAATACACCCGTAGTAAAAATACACTCTTGACATAAGATAGCAATACAAACATATATGCCAGAGTAAGTCCTATCTCATATCTCATAATTATGACAGTAAATGCACCTCTGTGTGGGCAAATCAGGATCTTGTTGCCAGGGTAATGTCTGAGAGCTGAAGACATATTTTCTCGAGAACATTTTATCCACCACAATATGACATCACCAAGACCTCCAGCAGAAGACTGGTTGCCTTCTCAGCAACTGGCAACCTAACCTATCGGCACCCTAAATTCAGAATAGGCTTTATGAAAACAATGTTAATCAGTAGGGTTTATTACAGATGTAGGATCTTCATTTGATCACCCTCTTGAAGGAGGACTTTCCTGCAATGCAGGAAATTTTTTACTTTGAGTGTATTTGAGGTTTAAAAGGGCCTCTGAAGTTTGTAATTTTCACTTCGAAATTTCAGATTTGCTTTTCCCTTGCAAAAATTTTATCAACCCCTACACAAATGTCCATTAATTATAATCCACATAATAATTCACATTTCCTGTTGCTGCAGGATTGTTTTCAGCTGTAGCAAACTGGCTCAAATTAAGATCCTAAATCTGTATGTAGCTGGCTGGTAAATGATGTCATGTATGTGCTGATTATCTGTTTACCTCAGAGGTGGGCAACAGCTTTGAACCTGGAAAGCAACATGTTGTGCAGGCTTTTGTTCCAGGCCCGCACTAACTCACCTGATTTAACTAATAGGGGTCTAAATAGCACATATGTGGGATCTTAATTTGATCACCCTGTTGCAGGAGAACTTTCCTGCAATGCAGGACATTTAAAACTTGTAGTGTATTTGAGGTAAAAAGGCTTCTGAAGTTTGTAATTTCCATTTTGAAATTTCAGACTTGATTTTCCCTTAATCCTGACAAAAATGTCCATTAATTATAATCCACATAATAATTCACATTTCCTGTTGCAGCATGATTACTTTCCTGCTGTAGCAATCTGGCTCAAATTAAGATCCTACATCTATAGACCATGATTAGTTGACCCAGGTGTGTTAGTGCTGGGCTGGAACAAAAGCCTACACACCATGTAGCTTTTCCAGGACCAAAGCTGCCTGCCGGCTACACTGCTTTTATCTCACTTGCTGTTGAAGTACAGTGCATTCGGAAAGTATTCAGACCCCTTCACTTTTTTCAAAATTTTCACATCTTATTCTAAGATGGATTCAATAAATGTTTTTCCTCATCAATCTACACACAATACCCCATAATGACAAAGCGAAAACAGGTTTTTAGAAATTTTAGCAAATGTTTATTAGTTTATGATCTGTACGTTTTTTATGTTTTCCTAGTTTTTTTTGCACTGTAATAACCCTCATTGATGCTGTGTGTTGATTGATTGATTGCCTCTGATGAATTTGTAAAATAAAATATGCTGTTGGTTTTTAATAAAGATGCGTAAATGTACCTGCTCTCGAGTCCCTCTTTATTTATCTGAAATACTACAGTCTATCTCTGCTGTCTCTCTTTTACTGCTGAATGGCATGAGGGTTTTTGGTGAAATCTCTCTCCCTCTCTGTCTCTCCCTCTCTGTCTCTCTGTCTCTCCCTCCCTAACTCTTTATCTCTCTACCTCCCTTTCTCTTTCTCTCTTTCCCTCCTCCCTATATATTGCTCCCTGTCTCTTTTTCTCTTTCTCTCTGTCTCTCCATTCTCCCATATTACAGAACACATGGTCATTCATAAAGGGCCTTAGTCGAGGGGCGGGACCAGGTTAGCTTTGCTCCAATGGGAGGCTGAGTAGTAATGTTGCGTTGGAGGATCCGGCTGAAAATCCACTGCTCATTCTGGTTCATACCGGTATGCCCCTGCTCTCCTCACTCTGCCGGTGTGACTTGACAGCCACACAGCCACACACACACACAATGTTCTCTACACACACATTTACATTTTACATTTTAGTCATTTAGCAGACGCTCTTATCCAGAGCGACTTACAGTTAAACACAATGTTCTCTGCTGACAAAGATAACATGCGGGAGTGCTGAGGTGGCAGGAAACAGATCTATATTAAGATCAAAGATTCACACGTCAACATAAACATTAATAAATAACATTTAGATTGAGGAAGTGAAAGGAGATTCATGTTTTCTCTGCCTGGATGTGTCTTTGTGTCACTGCCCTGTACTATATGAAGTGTTCATGGATTAAATTAAATGACATTTTGTATTTCATGCATTGATGACATGACATAATGGGTAATATTGAAATGAAGTACCATGACTGGGTTGTATGTGCTATAAAGCATTTATTATGTGTAAGTTTGTGTGGTCATGTTTCTTAAAGTATTTTTTATGTGTGGTTATGTGTCGTAGAGCATTTATTACTGGGTTTAGTATCTTGGTGTTGACTTGGACTGAGGCACTTGAACGCACTAGGCAACTTGAAATCACAACATGATACAATGAAATTAAATGGTGGGTGCGTGTCTATGTGTGTGTATACAGTGTGTGTACACTGTGGTGTGTGTCAGGTATGGTATTTGGAATCTTGTTCTCCTGTGTTTCAGATGAGGACAGTCCAGAGGAGACCCTGACTGTTCTCAACACAGGATTACACGAGTTCGCTTTCAGCTTCCTGCTACCACAGATGTACGTAACAGATGTAGACACACAAAGCTATAACAGCCATAACATAAAATCCAAAAACCCAAATATGGAATCATATCTAAAGATAGACCTGTAAGAAGTCTAATCCTATAAACCCATTTCCTCTCTCCCCTCCTCCCCCTCTCTCAGGCCGCTAGCCACGTCGTTTGAAGGGAAGCATGGCAGTGTGAGGTACTGGGTGAGAGCAGAGCTCTACAGACCATGGCTGCTGCCTGTCAGAGTCAAGAAAGAGTTCACTGTCTTTGAACACATTGACATCAACACACCACTGCTACTGGTGAGGAACACACACACACACACACACACACACACACACACACACACACACACACACACACACACACACACATAAATACAAGTTGTCACACACAATTTGTGACTGTGCCATTTCTGTGTATAGGCCCCTCAAGCTGGCACTAAGGACAAGACCCTGTGTTGCTGGTTCTGTGCCTCGGGACCCATCTCACTCAGCGCCAAAATAGAGAGGAAAGGATACACACCAGGTGAGAAACACACACACACACACACACACACACGTTGATTGGCTAATGATGATTTCCACTCAATCTAACCACACACTGCTCTGAATGTTTCACAACACAACATACTCAAACACCAGAGGGAACTTACAGCACTGCAGATATGCATACACAGGCACGCATCCGCGCACGCACACGCACGCACACACACACACACACACACACACACACACACACACACACACACACACACACACACACACACACGCCCCATACCCACATCTCCCCCATCTCACAGTATTTTCTCCTATCCTCCTCTCTTAGGTGAGTCCCTACAGATCTTTGCGGAGGTGGAGAACTGTTCATCCAGGGTGGTGGTGCCCAAGGCAGCGCTGTGCCAGACCCAGACCTACTTCGCTAAGGGCAAGGCTCGGCAGCTCCAGCAGCAGGTGGCAGCCCTGCGTGGGGACACCCTACCCCAGGGGAAGAGCCAGAGCTGGGACGGAAAATTGCTCCACATACCCCCAGTCTCCCCATCCATCCTGGACTGTCCACTCATCAGAGTGGAGTACTCACTGGTGGTGAGGAATGATAATAAACATAGTATAGTTTATATGGTAATACATGTGTTAATATGGTAGAATAGGAAATAAGTGTTGTCAGTCAAATTACCTCCTAAAATCTAACCGGTTTAGCAGGTACTTTCCAGTCATGTACAGTACTGTAAAAGTTATAGTATATCAAAATGTGGGCTGTAAATAAGATAATATCTCTCTCTCTCTCTCTCGCTCTCTCTCTCTCTCTCTCTCTCTCTCTCTCTCTCTCTCTCTCTCTCTCTCTCTCTCTCTCTCTCTCTCTCTCTCTCTCTCTCTCTCTCTCTCTCTCTCTCTCTCTCTCTCTCTCTCTCTCTCTCTCTCTCTCTCTCTCTCTCTCTCTCTCTCAGGTGTATGTGGACATCCCTGGGGGGTTGAACCTGTCTCTGTCGTTGCCGTTGGTGATCGGGACCATCCCCCTCCACGCATTCGCCAGTCGAACCAGCAGCATCAGCAGCTACTGTAGTACCATCAGCTGGCCAGAGAGACCTGAGGGTACGACATACACGTGTGTGTGTGTGTGTGTGTGTACTGTGTGAGGAGTGTGTGTGTGTTTCCAGTTAACCATGCTCTGTGCGTGTTTGTGTGTATTGTGTGTGTTGTTTGTCTGTGTTCTCCCATGTTAATTCCATGCTGTGTGTGTATTCACAGCTCCCCCCAGCTACAGTGACCTGGCGGTGACAGAGGAGCAGAGGCGGGGCTGTCTGGAGCGCCGTGAGGGGTCAGAGGTCAACGAAGAGGACCAGGAAACGCTGCAAGCTTACATCACAGAGTTCAGATACCAGCCCCCACCGCTCTACTCTGAGGTACAATCACGCACACGCACACACACCACGCATGCACGCACACGCACAGTATTGTAGGTCAAACTAGCCTAATCTTCTCTCTCTATGTTTCTCAGCTTGACCCTAACCCAGAGCCGGGCTGTGGAGGTCAGGAGACCCGACCCCTGACCCTGTCGCTGAGGACAACACTGACCTGCTCAGAGCAGACAGGCAACTACACCTACAGATGAATCCAACATGGCCACCGCTATAGCCCCCCTACTGGAGCCAGTCACCTACAGATGGATCCAACATGGCCACTGCTACAGCCCCCTAAAGCGGACCAACATGGCCGTCTCATCCTTAGTTTCCTCAGGATGGGGTCCATGGATGTTAACATATACAGGGATGTCAGCTGCGAGAGACACTGTGTGGAGAGGCCAGGAGACGCCTCAGTCTGACCAACATGGCGGTTCTCTGCTGGTCAGGATGAACAGATAGTGCCTAGACCCAGCTTCGGATACATATGACCATTACATGGCACATCTAAGACTAGAAAGGAGAGAAGAAGAAGAAAAGCGAGAATCCACTGTTGGACTGTTGGAAACAGTGGTCAGGAATCTCCTCCAGCCTCAGAGTGAATTTTGCACATGCCTTTCTCGCTGTTTGTCTACTTAACTTCCACAGCTTTTCTTCCTCAACGCTCATATATGCTGCAACACGTCCGTTGTGTTCTTAACACCATTACTACGTAACCAGAAACAGCACCGAACACAGACTCTTTTAGTATAAATTAAGAAACAAATGAAAATATATGTTTTTAGAGATGTGTTAATGTGTCTTGGGTTTCTTGAATGGGGAATGTCGTACATGGTGAAATGACTAGTGTGTGACAGACACAGGTGAAGCACTCACTCACACTCTCTGTCTTTCTGGTGTCTTTCCTCACTAAACCCTCCACAGATACAGTACCCTACAAAGCACTTGTTTGAATGTAGTATATTGACATTTGACAAACAGAGAGAGAAGCTCTGTATTACATAAGAGGGAGAGGAACAGACAGTTGTAAAAAAAATACAAATAAAATACATTTTAAATGTTTACAGGTCAATTGTGGTTTTGAAAAGAAGATCAATCCAACTGAGATTGTAATTCAAAGATTATCTCTACTTCCAAACTGATACAAAGTGCAAAATATTTTTGTATTTGTTGTTTTTCTATGTTTGTGTACGTGACACTATTATTGCCATTACTGAAATTAATGCAATCACGCTCTTCCTTTGTAAGAAATAAAGAAGCCTTTTTGTAGAAACTGTTTGAGCTGTGTACGCCTTAGTTCAGTGGAGTATTAGCAGGGTTATTGGGACCCACTATCACTGTGTCTACACTACAGCAGGGTTTGAAGAGAGCTGTCTGTTCCATCTGCCTCTCATGGGCTCTCTCTCCCTCCCTCTCTTCCCCTCTCTCCCTCTATCCTCTCTCTTTCCATTCCAATGTCTGAGAGACAGACAGGACAAGGAAAAATTGTCTCCTCCAACACGCTCTTTCTCTCTCTTTCTCGCTCTCTCACGCACACATACATATACACACACAGAGCTCTACAGGCAGACAATATGAAACAGACATGCGTCATGAGTTCCTGGAATGTTCACATTTGTAAGCATTCAAATCAGCCTAGTAGTAGTTTACCGCACATACACACACACACATACACACGTGCGCACACACACACACACAAAGAGAACAGATGTTGGCTAAGGCTCATGTGAACTACTAACCTAGTTCCTCTCTGTGGTCTGGACACAGTATTGTGGACATATTCTGTAGTTTAATCTCTGACACTACAACTCATCTGATCTCTCTCTCTATCCATCCCTTGTTTGCGCTTCTCTCGAGCCCCATTTTCTAACATGGATCCTTTGGTTTTGTCCCGATCTTGTCCACCTTCTGATTGTGCCCACATTTTCAGACAGGTGTAGACGATTAAAATACACTGTCTGGAAATCTTACAAGTGTAGACAGATCTGGACAGTGAAACCATTTAAATCATCATGATCCCACCTTCTAAAATCATTGATAGGTGGCACCATTGAGTTATTGCATCAATATGTGTCTTAAAATAAATACATATTATTTTGAAAGAATAGCTGTCAAATAGGAGGGACCAGGAAATCTGATCACAATGCGGACACAGTGGATGGATATGAAACACATGAAACACATTTTAATACCATGTGTAGACATATTTCGGAAAATGTGGACAAAATCAGAATGTTTTTTTTTTTAAGCTCTAAACTAAGGGTACTAAGCTAACATATGGAATTGTTTTAAGATGGTAATACCATGGATTATTTAGCTATTTGATTTGGAATTTTAGGAGCCCTTTAGGTATCCCATATTTATTTTATTTTATTATTTGACCAAATATAGAATTTGTCCTTTACTACTATAGCCCATAGAAACGCATTGAATAACACATTCAAAAATGGCAAAAAACACAGTCAAAAAATTATTAATAAGAAATAAGGTTTTGAAGTGTCTGTCCTATATCTAGGAGATATAAGAAAGCTCAGGAAATATGTATATATTTTTTGGACACATATTTAACTCCTTATTTTTGTTGGCACAAAACTACCTCCATACTTCCATTTGTTTCTATGGGTTACCTTCAGATGCGTTTGTCGCTCAAACAGTTCGGACGCCACAGACAGAAGTTGGCACATCAGCGTTACTGACTTCAGACGAGTCCAACACATACCGTTATAGCTTGGCCACCTTCCACTGCAGATGTGGAATGCCAACATAGGCGGATACGGTTGATTGAGACGCAGTCCATGCAAAAAACCTGATATCGCTGGCTTAAACTAACAGATTTTGATGGGGATTTTTTGTTATATTAGATCCATGACATAGTGTCATACTTAATTATACCAACAGAAAATAAAGTTAGCTACAGAATACGGAGAATGAACAGAGTGCATCTTCAAGACCCGAAATGTATTAATAAATATGTAAATACAAATAAATAATAAATAAAATGTAGAGAAAATCTTTACAAGGTAAATAAGAAAATAAAAACGTCTGAACTTAAGCAGGAATATGATCTTTTACTTTTGAAGAGAGCCAACAACTACAGGTTAAACTCAAATAAAGCATACTATTTCATAGCAAATAAACCAGGTAAACATCTTGTAGCCCTCACAAAACTATTTTTAAAGATACAAATGTGTCAATTAGAAACATCAATGTGATTAATGACCATTTTAAAAGTTTCTATGAAAATCTGTATAAATCAGAATTAAACAATAGTTGTGACAATACAATAACAACAAAGCTCATAAGCTTCCCAGACTTGATACATATCAATAAAACAAACAAATACAAGAACACAGTTTAATACAATATGCAAAAAAACTATATATAGATTTATCAATAATGTCTGTTGATGCCGAAAAGGCTTTCGACCGTATTGAATGGTCTTTTCTATTCAAAACTTTCGAAGCTTTTAACTTTCCAGCTGAAATAATACATTTTATAAAAATAGTATATAAATGTCCTAAAGCAAAAATATACACAAATAATACATTATCTGATGAAATTGCTTTAGAAAGGGGTACAAGACAGGGATGTCCTCTCTCCCCCTCCTGTTTGCACTGGCAATTTAACCTCTTGCAGAAAGAATTAGACAGGACCCAAAAGTAACTACAGTGGCTTGCGAAAGTATTCACCCCCCTTGCCATTTTTCCTATTTTGTTGCCTTACAACCTGGAATTAAAATGGATTTTTGGGGGGTTTGTATCATTTGATTTACACAACATGCCTACCACTTTGAAGATGCAAAATATTTTTTATAGTGAAACAAACAAGAAATAAGACAGAAAAACAGAAAACTAGAGTGTGCATAACTATTCACCCCCTCCAAAGTCAATACTTTGTAGAGACACCTTTTGCAGCAATTACAGCTGCAAGTCTCTTGGGGTATGTCTCTATAAGCTTGGCACATCTAGCCACTGGGATTTTTGCCCATTCTTCAAGGCAAAACTGCTCCAGCTCCTTCAAGTTGGATGGGTTCCGCTGGTGTACAGCAATTTTTAAGTCATACCACAGATTCTTAATTGTATGAGGTCTGGACTTTCCAAGACATTTAAATCTTTCCCCTTAAACCACTCAAGTGTTCCTTTAGCAGTATGCTTAGGGTCATTGTCCTGCTGGAAGGTGAACCTCAGTCCCAGTCTCAAATCTCTGGAAGACTGAAACAGGTTTTCCTCAAGAATTTCCCTGTATTTAGCGCCATCCATCATTCCTTCAATTCTGACCAGTTTTCCAGTCCCTGCCGATGAAAAACATCCCCACAGCATGATGCTGCCACAACCATGCTTCACTGTAGGAATGGTGTTCTCGGGGTGATGAGAGGTGTTGGGTTTGCGCCAGACATAACGTTTTCCTTGATGGCCAAAAAGTTCAATTTTAGTCTCATCTGACCAGAGTACCTTCTTCCATATGTTTAGGGAGTCTCCCACATGGCTTTTGGCGAACACCAAACGTGTTTGCTTATTTTTTTCTTTAAGCAATCGCTTTTTTCTGCCCACTCTTCTGTAAAGCCCAGCTCTGTGGAGTGTATGGCTTAAAGTGGTCCTATGGACAGATACTCCAATCTCCGCTGTGGAGCTTTGCAGATCCTTCAGGTTTATCTTTGGTCTCTTTGTTGCCTCTCTGATTAATGCCCTCCTTGCCTGGTCCGTGAGTTTTGGTGGGCGGCCCTCTCTTGGCAGGTTTGTTGTGGTGCCATATTCTTTCAATTTTTTAATAATGGATTTAATGGTGCTCCGTGGGATGTTCAAAGTTTTGGATATTTTTTTATAACCCAACCCTGATCTGTACTTCTCCACAACTTTGTCCCTGACCTTTTTGGAGAGCTCCTTGGTCTTCATGGTGCCGCTTGCTTGGTGGTGCCCCTTGCTTAGTGGTGTTGCAGACTCTGGAGCCTTTCAGAACAGGTGTATATATACTGAGATCATGTGACAGATCATGTGACACTTAGATTGTACCTTTATTTAACTAGGCAAGTCAGTTAACAACAAATTCTTATTTACAATGACGGCCTAAACCGGCCAAACCCGGATGACGCTGGGTCAATTGTGCGCCGCCCTATGGAACTCCCAATCACGGGCGGTTGTGATACAGCATGGAATCAAACCAGGGGGTCTGTAGTGACGCCTCAAGCACTGAGATGCAGTGCCTTAGACCACTGCACCACTCGGGAGGTAATTGGTTGCACCAGATCATATTTAGGGGCATCATAGCAAAGGGGGTGAATACATATGCACGCACCACTTTTCCATTATTTATTTATTTGAATTTTTTGAAGAAAAAAAATCATTTCACTTCACCAATTTGGACTATTTTGTGTATGTCCATTACGTATAATCCAAATAAAAATCCATTTAAATTACAGGTTGTAATGCAACAAAATAGGAAACACGCCAAGGGGGATGAATACTTTAGCAAGGCAATTGGTAAACATGAATATAAACTAAACTTATTTTCATATTATCTTCTGATAGACCTGAACAATATTGAAAACTCAATGCCTCCCTTGCTAAAAATATTTTCTGAATACTCTAAAATCTCAGGGTATAAAACTAACGTGAAAAACAATGAAATAATAGCAAAAATAAAAATAAAAATAAAAATAATAACTCATGATCTACTTCAATCCTTTAAGTGGACCACAAAAAATATTAAATACTTAGGATGCTTAATAAGTGACAACAAACAACAAATATATAACGACAACTTTATCCCATTCCTTAACAGTATAAAAGTAGATCTAATTAAATGGAACAATCTTCCCATGAATCTTACAGGTAGAATAAACCTCTTCAGAATGGCATGACTCTCAAATTTTTTACATTTATTCTTGGTAATACCAATTGCGCATGCTCATGCCCAGAATCTTTTTATGTGTCTATTTTTTAAGGATAAAGCTAAGAACAATAACAACTTCATAGTTAAGAACACTATAACAGTATGGAAGAAAATGAAACGTATTCTACAAGAACCAATATCATTCCCTAAAAACACAACCTTATGGAACAATCCTTGGGTAGCTTTTCAGAATTCATCTATAAATTGGTCCACATGGAAAATTAAAGGCATAGAAATCGTAAATTACTTGGTAATAGGAAATACATTTATGAATTCTGAAAAGCTCTCCAAGGATTGTTCCATAAGGTTGTGTTTTTAGGGAATTATATTGGTTCTTGTAGAATACGTTTCATTCCATGACAGACTGAAAAAGCAATTTTGGACTGACCAATGTAGATATTTTCAAATACATGCAACTTAAAAGTTTCATATCATTTAAAAAAAATTGAAATCTTTTGGACATCAGAGCAATCTTGAGGGAACCCTATTTGAGTAAAAAAATGACATTCATATGATAGGTAAGATATACAAAACCTTGCAGAGAGCCTATCCAACTGACAATCTCTTAGAAAAAAATATAAACTACTGGAACCAAGACTTAAAAAGAACTGATATCGGCACAAGATGGAGGGAATGTCGGAACTTAACTAACGAAATTACAGTTAACGAAAATGTATGCTTAATCCAGTATAAACTAATGTATAGAATGTATTACACAATAAACAAAATTACACAATGACTCAATAATCCATGCCTTCTGGGAATGCTATAAAGTCCAAAAGTTATGGGCGTAGTTCGAAAGTTGGCTGTCAGAAGTATTACAATGTAAATTTACTTTTAATCCGTCTGTCTGCATATTTCAAGACATGGCATATGAGGGTGCAGTGATTACTTTTCTCGTCAATCATCTTGAAAAAATGCATACTTAAAAACTGGAAATCAACCACGTCTCTTTCCCTACCCATCTCTCTGATTCTCAGGGTTAGGTCATACTCTGTATACTATGGTAATACTGTAATGGGCACTGCAGGATAGAGTGACTAAGATCTTTGAAACGTGAGCTGATGAACCATTCCCAACACACACACACGCACGCACGCACAAACCCACCCACCCACAAACACATAGGGAAAGGCCCTAGCCATAGAGTTTCTAAACCCAGAGGCGCAACATCGTGGGAACGCTTGCTAAGCAGACCAAGCAGACCAGGCTGTGGTTTGAAGTTAGAGAAGTAAATGAGAAAAGTTAAACATGGCCTCCCGATTGGTGCAGCGGTCACTACAGACCCTTGCCATAACAAAGGGGTTGAATACTTATTGATTCAAGACATTTTAGCTTTTAATTTGTAATTAATTTGTAAACATTTCGAAAAAACCATTTGACTTTGACATTATGGCGTATTGCATGTAGGCCAGTGACAAAAAATCTCAATTGAACTTCTACAAGATCAGTGCTGCTCAATATGCGATATGTGACTAGGATGGTGTAAACAACAGCCAACTTTCTGGGATATAGACATGTCTTATATCATCAGAAAGCTTAAATGATTGTTAATCCATTTTAAATACAGGCTGTAACACTACAAAATGTGGGAAAAGTCAAGTGGTGTGAATACTTTCTGAAGGCACTGTAAGCTTCAGGTGAAAAGTATTAGTGTGCTTTATTGTATAACATGAGTAATCAAGCACACTTACTTGATATGTTTATGTAAGAAATACATAAATATTGGCTTATGAAATTGAAAATACTGCTGATGAGATGGGTTTAATTTAAAGGTAAACTAAACTTAACATGAAACCTAAACCTACTGTACCCTAGCAAGTTGCATTTCAACAGAGTTAGTTTGTCTATAGTTTTGAGCATCTATAGACCATCAGTCAGGGGCTGTAAATGGACAAAGAATTGAACATTACACAGAACATTTAATTAATCCAGTGTAAAACAGGTTCTGTCTTCTGTACATACTGAAACAATCAGAAAGATCTCCAGCCTTTGTTGTGCGTCAACTGTGGTGTGTTCAGAACTGACACACCAATATCTCTCACACACACACGATGAGAGGTCACATTGAGTATAGTTTTGGCTGATGCTCTACAGGAGCTGCTACTTTACCAGAGATAAACACAAACCGGTTTGGACTGGCTGGTGAGACGCAGCCAGAAAGGCAACCCAGTATGTGTGTGTGTGTGTGTGTGTGTGTGTGTGTGTGTGTGTGTGTGTGTGTGTGTGTGTGTGTGTGTGTGTGTGTGTGAGTGAGAGTGAAAAGAGGAAGAGTAGAAGTGTGTTTGTATGTCCTGACACAGATATTTGGAAGTCCTGGAATATGTTCTCAGGGCAGATCATGCTCTGGGCTATTTGCCTCTCACTGTAGCACAACTGACATATCCCCCACCTACCCCTCATCATAACTAATGACCCAGGGTGTGTGTGCGTGTATGTGTGCTTGCATGTGTGTGTGGTGAGCCATGGCAGTGAGAAGAATACTCTGGGCACAGTGAGTACATAAGAGAGAGACATCATTTAATTAGACTGTTATTCAATAACATGCCACATTGCACAGGAGATTACATATATAACAATCCCACACAAGCATGCACACACCATGTGTGCACATGCACATGCACACACACACAAACACAGATGATGATTGCCAAACATCTAAAGGTAATTCCGCTTTTATGTTTACCTGGTATTCCAGACATCTGGTCTGTGTGTCTGTCTGTGTTCAGGGCCAAAGTCTAGCTATCGCATATTTCCATTGGCCAATTAATTTCTACACCATCCAATCAGACCGTGTGCTTTACTCGCCTGATAACTGAATCGAAGGTCATCATGGAGATGTAGACACTGTTCTAAGTGCCGTTTTGCACTACTCCCTAATGGTAAAGGTTAGGTTTTCATCGAGGTTAGCTGATCCTAGATCTGTGTCTAATGCCAAGTTTGAAGCTGTTGCAGAGACACAGAAAAGCAACAGTTTTGTTGACCTTAGTGATAAGGTCAATGAAAGACCATGGGTGAAAAATCTGCCAATGTGCCCCTGAGCAAGGCACTTAACCCTAATGGACAAAACATGTAAATACACAGAACTTATCAGGGATTCAGAGAAAGAAAGTTATTGGATTCAGAGTGTTTTGAATGTAGCAGATTGCTACTCGGAGGTCATTGAGAGAATAAACACTGAGATAAAAGTGAAACAAAAGCTAAACATTCCTGTTATGGTCTGGTAGTCTACTATTAAGTGATAATGCCAGAGAAGCCGGTGTTTGTTAGATATATTGGCACGGGTGTTGTTAGGCCTCAAGGGCATTATCACTTTTATACAACGGGTTACCAACATATTCAAATAATGATTGACATATTTTCATTAAAAACTTTATTTTAATTAATTAATTTGTACTATTATGGGGGATTTATTATTCTCCTAATTGATGGGATGAATAGCTTAGAAGGAATGCATTAATGATAAACATGGGTTTGTACTATACTGATATAAATTGTTTCACATAACAGGCTGTGATTCATGTAAGGAACGTTAGGGGCTAGGATGAGATAAGACTTGTATTTCTCACAGATACGAACACTGCCCCTTTGTGATCTGTGAACCATCCTTGGACGTAGGAATGGTGTCTAAGGGAGCTGGCTCTTCTCACTATGACAGGTTGTTATGATAAACGTATGCCTGGAAACAGGGATACGCTAAGAGGCGGGGGACTAGCCTGTGCGCCAACGGATTGGCTGAGTAAGTCTAAACCACGCTCAAGCGTCTACTCTGATTGGCCAGCAGAGAGGTGGGAACTCTCTCTCTGTAAGAGTATTTTGAAGAACAATCTGAAACAATGGATTTAGTTCTCTGAGTGCCCTGCGAGGCATATCAGGGAGCCCGTATATACGAAACATCATATTTACCATTGAAGGTTTTTGCATTAATTAAAATAACTAGTATATCTTAGAAGTCGTGTTGACCTCTTTTGTTCCTAATACCAGATTTGAATTGACGCAACTTTGACACTATTTAATCCTTCCACAAGATATAGTCACGACACAAATCTAGGTTTGCTAGAGACGCGACCCAATCGTTTGTTCTTTATCTATGTAATGAATACTCAGGGAGAAAAAGGTGTAGATTCACGCGCAGACCGCGGCAGGTGTTTATTATGCCTTCGCAGAAGGCAGGAATCGTGGTCACAGGCAGGCAATGGTCATTCACAGGTAGGCAAACAGGCAGTTGAAACAAAACTAGGACTGAAGGCTAAAACTGGTTCTCACAAACGACCTAGGAAAAGGCTTAGTCGAGTCAAAACAATCAATACTTCACAAGGCACAAACAGAAAGAACTGAACTAAATAAGGAGCTGATGACACCAGGTGAGTAACTAACACAGGTGAAATCAAGGAACAAAAATGAAAGACAGGGCTAGTTCAAGAACACAAAGAAACAGGGATATGTACAAGAACACAAGATGAACTAAGAAAACAAATACAGAACCTTACAATCTATGGACGCAACCCAGTCGTTGTCTTTTTGTTCTGTATCTATAGACGCGACCCAGTCATTCGTTCTAAATGTTCCATTGCAATACTGGCTCGCAACTTTATTATCCCTTGCATGCTAGTTAGCCAACTACGGCTAACTTACAGTCACGTCAAAAAGTTCCCCCAGAATAACAGCAAAGTAGCTGCATTTGCATTTCTTAAAGCTGTTTTCTAGTGACATTTATTTGGATACATCCATAACAATGAGCTAATGAGGCACAATTTCGCCTGGCATAGAGAATGTGCTCACTCGTCAGCACACTTGTTCAGAGGAGCTAGCCAACATCACAGCTACAGTAACACAATCCCTTCAAACTGAAGCTGAAAAGACTGCAAATTAGCTGCGTTTCGTTGTGCCTTTTTTCAATGGATATTTTTTTTGTATATATCCATAAAAATTATGCCAGCTGATTCATGATTTCGACAGGCTGAGAAAGCTACCTGCCTTTCTCTGGTCCCGACTCCCGACACGTTCAATACTATGGGACAGCAGTAGATTTAATTTGAATATTGAAACAATGTTGCAAATGTCGGAGAGACAGACAACAATGTTTATACAAATCTCCGCTGTTGAAAACTAAATGTTAGTCTAAAAGAAATGTGAGATAATGTCTAGATGCTTTTTTATAGTGAAAATCAAGTTTATAAAGTGCCTGACTGGGTTGATGAGACAGTAGATTGCGCAGTCAGATGGAACAATGTAAATAGTCATTTTAAGGTCATAGATTTAGCTGGTGGTAATTTGTGGAATAGATACCGGCTGGAATGCAGTGTTAACAAATCAGCTACATTAAGTACTGCAGTGCATCTCCTCATGGACTGCACCAGATTTGCCAGTTCTTGCTGTGAGATGTTACCCCACTCTTCCACCAAGGCACTTGCAAGTTCCCGGATATTTCTGGGGGGAATGGCCCTAGCCCTCACACTCCGATCCAACGGGTCTCAGACGTGCTCAATGGGATTGAGATCCGGGCTCTTCGCTGGCCATGACAGAACACTGACATTCCTGTCTTGCAGGAAATCACACACAGAACGGGCAGTATGGCTGGAGGCATTGTCATGCTGGAGGGTCATGTCAGGATGAGTCTGCAGGAAGGGTACCACATGAGGAAGGAGGATGTCTTCCCTGTAATGCACAGCGTTGAGATTGCCTGCAATGACAACAAGCTCAGTCCGATGATGCTGTGACACACCGCCCCAGACCATGAAGGCCCCTCCATCTCCAAATCAATCCCGCTCCAGAGTACAGGCCTCGGTGTAACGCTCATTCCTTCGACGATAAACGCGAATCCGACCATCACCCCTGGACTCGTCAGTGAAGAGCACTTTTTGTCAGTCCTGTCTAGTCCAGCGACAGTGGGTTTGTGCCCATAGGCAATATTATTGCAGGTGATGTCTGGTAAGGACCTGCCTTACAACAGGCCTACAAGCCCTCAGTCCAGCCTCTCTCAGCCTATTGCGGACAGTCTAAGCACTGATGGAGGGATTGTACATTCCTGGTGTAACTCAGGCAGTTGTCCGTGCCATCCTTTACCTGTCCCGCAAGTCTGATGTTCGGATGTACCAATCCTGTGCAGGTGTTGTTACACGTGGTCTGCCACTGCGAGGACAATCAGCTGCACGTCCTGTCTCCCTGTAGCGCTGTCTTAGGCGTCTCGCAGTACGGACATTGCAATTTATTGCCCTGGCCACATCTGCAGTCCTCATGCCTCCTTGCAGCATGCCTAAGGCAAGTTCACGCAGATGAGCAGGGACTCTGGGCTTTGAGCAGGTGAGCAGGGACCTCTTTCTTTTGGTGTTTTTCAGAGTCAGTAGAAAGGCCTCTTTAGTGTCCTAAGTTTTCATAACTGTGACCTTAATTGCCTACTGTCTGTAAGCTGTTAGTGTCTTCACGACCGTTCCATAGGTGCATGTTCATTAATTGTTTATGGCTCATTGAACAAGCATGGGAAACAGTGTTTAAACCCTTTACAACGAAGATCTGTGAAGTTATTTGGATTTTTACAAATTAGCTTTGAAAGACAGGGTCCTGAAAAAGTTTCTTTTTTTGCTGAGTTTATAATGATTGTTACATAATTACTGCTACTGAATTTCTGCCACTACTACTACTACTACTACCACCACTACTACTACTACTACTGGCCATTTCCATGTAAAAGGAGCACCAACATGTGAAGTCCATAGGAGCACATCAAATTTGATGTCAAATGAAAGCTAAGAGTCTACAATGAGCGAAAAAAGTATTTGATCCCCTGCTGATTTTGTACGTTTGCCCACTGACAAAGACATGATCAGTCTATAATTTTAATGGTAGGTTTATTTGAACAGTGAGAGACAGAATAACAACAAAAATATCCAGAAAAACGCATGTCAAAAATGTTATAAATTGATTTGCATTTTAATGAGGGAAATACGTATTTGACCCCTCTGCAAAACATGACTTAGTACTTGGTGGCAAAACCCTTGTTGGCAATCACAGAGGTCAGACGTTTCTTGTAGTTGGCCACCAGGTTTGCACACATCTCAGGAGGGATTTTGTTCCACTCCTCTTTGCAGATCTTCTCCAAGTCATTAAGATTTCGAGGCTGACGTTTGGCAACTCAACCTTCAGCTCCCTCCACAGATTTTGTATGGGATTAAGGTCTGGAGACTGGCTAGGCCACTCCAGGACCTTAATGTGCTTCTTCTTGAGCCACTTCTTTGTTGCCTTGGCCGTGTGTTTTCGGTCATTGTCATGCTGGAATACCCATCCACGACCCATTTTCAATGCCCTGGCTGAGGGAAGGAGGTTCTCACCCAAGATTTGACGGTACATGGCCCCGTCCATCGTCCCTTTGATGCGGTGAAGTTGTCCTGTCCCCTTAGCAGAAAAACACCCCCAAAGCATAATGTTTCCACCTCCATGTTTGACGGTGGGGATGGTGTTCTTGGGGTCATAGGCAGCATTCCTCCTCCTCCAAACACGGCAAGTTGAGTTGATGCCAAAGAGCTCCATTTTGGTCTCATCTGACCATAACACTTTCACCCAGTTCTCCTCTGAATCATTCAGATGTTCATTGGCAAACTTCAAATGGGCCTGTATATGTGCTTTCTTGAGCAGGGGGACCTTGCGGGCGCTGCAGGATTTCAGTCCTTCACGGCGTAGTGTGTTACCAATTGTTTTCTTGGTGACTATGGTCCCAGCTGCCTTGAGATCATTGACAAGATCCTCCCGTGTAGTTCTGGGCTGATTCCTCACCGTTCTCATGATCATTGCAACTCCACGAGGTGAGATCTTGCATGGAGCCCCAGGCCGAGGGAGATTGACAGGTCTTTTGTGTTTCTTCCATTTGTGAATAATCGCACCAACTGTTGTCACCTTCTCACCAAGCTGCTTGGCGATGGTCTTGTAGCCCATTCCAGCCTTGTGTAGGTCTACAATCTTGTCCCTGACATCCTTGGAGAGCTCTTTGGTCTTGGCCATGGTGGAGAGTTTGGAATCTGATTGATTGATTGCTTCTGTGGACAGGTGTCAAACTGAGATTAGGAGCACTCCCTTTAAGAGTGTGCTCCTAATCTCAGCTCGTTACCTGTATAAAAGAGACCTGGGAGCCAGAGATCTTTCTGATTGAGAGGGGGTCAAATACTTATTTCCCTCATTAAAAATGCAAATCAATTTATAACATTTTTGACATGCATTTTTCTGGATTTTTTGTTGTTATTCTATCTCTCATTGTTCAAATAAACCTACCATTAAAATTATAGACTGATCATTTCTTTGTCAGTGGGCAAACGTACAAAATCAGAAGAGGATCAAATACTTTTTTCCCCCACTGTATATCTTTTAAAAATTAAGGTATATTATGCATTTTTCAACCATTTCCCATCTGAAAAAGTAAAGGCTTTGATTTCTGGTCAAACAGATGGAAAAGGGGTCTTAGTTAACATCTAGAAGAAAAAGTATTTAAAAGGTATTAGAAATACATCAAAACACAATAATGCTGAAGTAAAGACCCCTGCCAACTAATATCAACACTTATATTTAATTTTGCAGAAATGATTTGCCTTCTGTAAATTTAAGAAATATTGCCTAGTGTCTTGTCATTCTGTTACAAAAACCTGCACATATCTTTAAGATATTTTCTAGATTCTCTCCCTCATGAGACCTACCAATTACTTATAGTGTTTTTACTGATAACTATTTTGTTTATGAGTTATTAAGTGATTAAAACATGTGACAGAATGACTGAAACATTTTAACAGAATGAGTGTTATTCGAATCAAATCAAATCAAATTGTATTGGCCGCATACACATATTTTGCAGATGTTATTGCGGGTGTGGAGAAATGCATGTGTTCCTAGCTCCAACAGTAATATCTATCAATACACAACAATACACACAAATCTAAAAGTAAAAGAATGGAATTGAGAAATTGATCAATTTTAGGACGAGCAATCTCGGAGTCCGGAGTATAAATATACAGTACCAGTCAAAAGTTTGGACACACCTACTCATTCAAGGGTTTTTCTTTATTTTTACTATTTTCTACATTGTAGAATAATAGTGAAGACATCAAAACTATGAAATAATACATATGGAATCATGTAATAACCAAAAAAGTGTTAAACAAATAGCCACCCTTTGCCTTGATGACAGCTTTTCACACTATTGGCATTCTCTCAACCAGCTTCATGAGGTAGTCACCTGGAATGCATTTCAAATAACAGGTGTGCCTTCTTAAAAATTAATTTGTGGAATTTCTTTATTTCTTAATGCGTTTGAGCCCATCAGTTGTGTTGTGACTGTAGATGTAGATGTCCTGGAGGGCAGGCAGTGTGCCCCTGGTGATGCGTTGGGCAGACCGCACCACCCTCTGGAGAGCCCTGCGGTTGCGGACTGTGCAATTGCCGTACCAGGCGGTGATACAGCCCGACAGGATGCGCTCAATGGTGCATCTATAAAAGTTTGTGAGGGTCTTAGGGGCCAAGCCGAGTTTCTTCAGCCTACAGAGGTTGAAGAGGCGCTGTTGCGCTTTCTTCACCACACTGTTCGTGTGGGTGGACCATTTCAGATTGTCAGTGATGTGTACACCGAGGAACTTGAAGGTTTTCACCTTCTCCCCCGTCGATGTGGATGGGGGCTTGCTCCCTCTGCTGTCTCCTGAAGTCCCCAATCAGCTCCTTCGTTTTGTTGACATTGAGGGAGAGGATATTTTCCTGGCACCTTTCCACCGGGGCCCTCACCTCCTCCCTGTAGGCTGTCTCGTCATTGTTGGTAATCAGGCCTACCACTGTTGTGTTGTCTGCAAACTTGATGATTGAGTTGGAGGCGTGCGTGGCCATGCAATCAAGGGTGAACAGTAGGGGGCTGAGAATGCACCCTTGTGGGGCCCCTGTGTTGAGGATCAGCGTAGTGGAGGTGTTGTTGCCTACCTTTAACACCTTGGGGCGGCCCGTCAGGAAGTCCAGGACCCAGTTGCACAGGGCGGAGTTCAGACCCAGGGCCCTGATCTTAATGATGAGCTTTGAGGGTACTATGGTGTTGAAGGCTGAGCTGTAGTCAATGAACAGCATTCTTACATAGGTATTCTTCTTATCCAGATGGGATAGGGCAGTGTGCAGTGCGATGGGGATTGCATAATCTGTGGATCTATTGGGGCGGTATGCAAATTGCAGTGGGTCTAGGGTGTCGGCTAAGGTAGAGGTGATATGATATGATCCTTCACTAGCCTCTCAAAGCACTTCATGATGGCAGAAGTGAGTGCTACGGGCGATAGTTATTTAGTTCAGTTACCTTCACCTTCTTGGGTACAGGAACAATGGTGGAGATCTTGAAGTAGGTGGGGACAGCAGACTGGGATAGGGAACAGCCAGCTGGTCTGCACATGCTCTGAGGACGTGGCTAGGGAATTGGCTAAAATGGGAAATTATAGTAGTCAGAAACCACAGCTGGGTCACCTGCTACTGTCCTCCCTTCCACTGGCATACATTTATGTTTAGCTCATAATTTGAAAAAAAATGTCACCTCTCCCGGCTCTTACTGACACCTACCCATGATCCCCCTCTCTTTCCATTTATTGTAACCAGCGTCCTTAACCACAGAGCACCGACTGACAGTAGTTTACATTTTGTCAGTCCAAATTTGAAGCAATCATAGACATCTAAGTTTGGACAGCACATTATAGTACAGTACAGTAAAGAAAAGTAGAGTATGGGTCAGTTCAATACAGTACATTACAGTAAAGAAAAGTAGAGTATAGGTCAGTACAGTACTGTACAGAAGAGTAGAGTTTAGTACAATACAGTACAGTACGGTAGAGCACACTATAGTAGAGTCCAGTATAATGTACTGTATTGTACGCGACTGTACTGAACTTTGCTGTGCTGTGTTGTGCTCTACTGTGATGTCCAAACTTGTGAAACATAAACGAATAATACCCAACATGCAAAGGAGGATATTGCATTTTTCTACCTTTGCGTACCAATTCAGGATACATCACAATGAATACATCACATATCCATAATTAGGCATTTCTGTGTAGTACAGATCACGGGACCATTGATGTCATTCTGTTACTATCATTCAGTTACTGGGTGTTAATCCATTTCACTTACTGTATTTCAATAACCAAAATATATATTTTTTTTACTCAAGGTGTCATATCATAGCTGACACCCCATTCTTTCTGCAGACACCTTAGACTCTTAATTCAGAGTAGATATTTAACAGTTTTTTGAAAACTGAGGGAACCATAATTCTGTTGCAAAACTTTACATCCTCATCCTAATTTCAAGTAAATGTGTTTTTGTAAAATGTTCAGTAGAAATTGTTAAAAGTAGTCATTGTGCATAGAGTTGTATGATTAGTTTAACTTTGCAATCAATGGTTTTGTTTGGCATACATTTTAAGGTGAAATATCAGTCAGCTTTATTCTGTTACCATGGAATTGCCCTACAACTACTGCAACTTACTTCTATCCAGGGTCATATATTTAGATATATTGTAATTATATGGCTCTGCTGTAATATCAACATTGAACTATATTTCTAACAAAAAATTCAAAGTTCTCAGGTAAATGGGTATACATTATTTTGCTAATGAAAATGAAGTCTGATCCCGATGACCTGATTTCACATAGCAAGGATATTAATAATCTTGAGGAGTCATCTGTTGTCTCGTTAATGTAGGCAGGCCGACCAGCCCTGCTGTTTCACTTGGGTCTGAAGAGTGAGGATTTTCCATCACTGGTCTGCGTTTTTCTTGTCAATATAGACATACAGCGCCTTAAACTGGGCAGAGAGTGCAGGCACTACAGGACATTTATTTGGGTAAGAAAATGCGCAGCAACGCAAGATTTCATCTGACAAATCAGAAGCGACTTTGTAGCCGAGCACTGATCCAGCAACCAATGGGAAGCAGCGAAACATGCGCGGATTAACGGATTTGTTACGAGTTTGGAAGCTGCCTTCAAACTGTTCACGTTTATGTCTGATTCTTTGACAGTTTAGGTATACATAGCTTTAACTTGAAGGATGAGCCTGTCTTTAAGGTATTTCGTTTCCAATTGTAGCAAAGTATTTAAATGATTTAATTACTAACGTTACCTAGCAAGAACTGTGAAACAAACGGGCGCTAGCCACTTGGCTAGCCAGCTTCCTTGTTGCGAGTTAGCTAGCTCAGCTACTGTATCTAGGTATCTAGCGAGGTAGATCTTTTTTTTATAGTAGGCAATTGTTGCATTAGCTAGTTAGGCCTTAGATAATTCGCTAGCTATCTACTATACTGTTCAAAATTATCCATCAACCACCTGTGTCTGATCTGTGTCAGTAAGTTAAACCTTAGCAACTGTCTGTGGCGTTAAGTCTATGAAGTGTGTCTGTCGCTGAAGTAGGCTATGGGAGAATCTCAATTGCATCCTCCTAGCGTCCTCTCTCCTCTTTCTAAAAACCCATTGTATGAGAAAGCCAGAGGTCCCGCCCCTCTGACTTTTCTTCAAATTGGTTTTGAAAAGGAGATGAGGCGAGAGGACACGAGGAGTATGCAATTGAGAAAAGGCCTTGGTGTTTATTTTGACACATCACCTGACACTGTCGTTCAGGACTGAGCTGGCAGTGGATAAAACCAAGCGGAAGAAGAGGAGAGAGCTGACTGAGGAACAGAAGCATGAAATCAAAGAGGCTTTTGAGCTGTTTGACACCGACAAAGACAAAGAGATAGACTACCACGAACTCAAGGTAAACCTCTACCTACAATTACCTTATCATTACTAGTATTCTGTTGTCCCCTTTTGCTGTCTAATATTTGACTCATACTCTAATGCCATATCTCTTTCTCAATTCAATTATCTTGCTTTCTCTCTCTCTCTCACTCACAGGTGGCAATGAGAGCTCTGGGTTTTGAGGTGAAGAAAGTAGATGTTCTGAAGATACTAAAAGATTACGACAGAGAGGGGAACGGCAAAATAACATTTGAGGACTTTAATGAAGTTTGTATGTTTCCTGCTTTGTTTGCGTGTGTTGTGGCTGCTCATCCTGTGTGTGTGTGTGTGTGTGTGTGTGTGTGTATAACCCTGTGTCTGTTTAACTCTGTGCATGTGTCTCAGTGACAGACCGTATGCTGGAGCGGGACCCAAATGAGGAGATCCTGAAGGCCTTTAAGCTGTTTGATGATGACGACTCAGGGAGGATCAGCCTGAGGAACCTGAGACGTGTGGCCAGAGAGCTAGGAGAGAACATTACGGATGAGGAACTACGCAGCATGATCGACGAGTTCGATACAGACGGAGACGGAGAGAGTGAGGACACACATGCATAGAGCAGACACACACACACCTCACACATTCAAAGCGGGAATTACCACCAACTAAAAATGTAATAGTGACGTTCAACATTCAAAACAACATTTTCTCTCTCTTTCTCCCAGTCAACCAGGAGGATTTTGTATCCATAATGACTGGAGACTCCTGATTGAATGGCTGCTGTTCTGGGGGCTTGGCTAGTAGGCTGAGGCTGTAGATTCACTGTGGGATGGATGGGTCACTGAGGAACTGCTAGAGAGGTTACCTTGTCTCCTTTCCTTCATCTACACTGACCTAACAGAACTGACCAGGGGAAGGAGAGGAGAGGAGGTAAGGAAGCCACTGTAGAGTGCTGCGACTCAAAATCTCTCCCAAATGGTACTGCTGTCGGTCTTGTTCTTTTCTTTGTTGAAACATCTTGTCTTTACAATATGTCTGGTGCAAATACAACCTAATATTGTGTTTGTTCTTTTCTTTTAGTAGAGTTATTTCAAATGCAAATGGTATTCAACATTTTTGAATATATGCACTTGCTGTGCTGTGTATCCATACCGTACAGAAAACTGCACAGATTACATAACAGGTCATCTCTCTGAAACATTCCTTGTAATCTTCAATGTTTTCAATAGTATTTCTGGATGGCGGGTCTACAGCAAATACAAACTGGTTTCAACAAACCCACATTTTGTAGTTTAATAGATCATTTTTATTTGATTATTACTTTGTTTTTTTGTGTTATTTATTTTACATAATAAACCAAATTGGTTGACTTCTGCTATTGGATCAGTATATCTGCTATGGTGTGTAACCTCTTGACAAAATGGGTGCAGAGTACAGACCAAGGTTATTATAGTTTATTTATTTCTATTAGTATTTTTATTTGAAGTTTAGTTTCAGTATTCAGACTTGATTTACTAGTTTTATTCAGTTTTAGTTTGATAAAAACATTTTATATTTAGCTTTTATATTATTTAGTTTTAGTGTTCTAACAATGTGATTGGTCAATAATCTAACACATTTAGGGTGTGTTGTATGGTTTTCAGCTTTTAACACATTAATTGCAGGAACTGACACAAAATGTGTCTGAGTAATCATTACACATAAATTGTGTTGTTCAACACCATATTTTCTAAAAGTGTAGAGACAGAAAGTAGCCTATGTGTGGGAAGCTAGGAGCCATTTATGTGCCAACTTGCACGCATTTTGAGGTCAAAGGACGCTGGTAGGAAAAACGACCCTAAAATAGGCTTCTAGGACAAGGCACATTTAGGTGGTGGGCTGAAGCCTTAAAACGTGAAGTTGATCGATCCCCGTCAAGGGAGGAGCTGATGTTTTTTTTTGTATATGACAGTAAAACATTCTTATGATGACTATAACATTTGTTGGCGCCTTCAGTTCTTGCACATTTTCTCATACAGTTGAAGACGGAAGTTTACATAAACCTTAGCCAAATACATTTAAACTCAGTTTTTCACAATTCCTGACATTTTAATCCTAGTAAAGATTCCCTGTCATAGGTCAGTTAGGATCACCACTTTATTTTAAGAATGTGAAATGTCAGAATAATAATAGAGAGAATGATTTATTTAAGCTTTTATTTATTTCGTCACATTCCCAGTTGGTCAGAAGTTTACATGCACTCAATTAGTATTTGGTAGCATTGCCTTTAAATTGTTTAACTTGGGTCAAACGTTTCGGGTAGCCTTCCACAAGCTTCCCAAAATAAGTTGGGTGAATTTTGGCCCATTCCTCCTGACAGAGCTGGTGTAACTGAGTCAGGTTTGTAGTCTTCCTTGCTCACACACGCTTTTTCAGTTCTGCCCACACATTTTCTATAGGATTGAGTTCAGGGCTTTGTGATGGCCACTCCAATACCTTGACTTTGTTGTCCTTAAGCCATTTTGCCACAACTTTGGGGTCATTGTCCATTTGGAAGATCCATTTGCGACCAAGCTTTAACTTCCAGACCGATGTCTTGAGATGTTGCTTCAATATATCCACATAATTTTCCTTCCTCATGATGCCATCTATTTTGTGAAGTGCACCAGTCCCTCCTGCAGCAAAGCACCCCCACAGCATGATGCTGCCACCCCCGTGCTTCACTGTTGGGATGGTGTTCTTCGGCTTGCAAGCCGCCCCCTTTTTCCTCCAAACATAACAATGGTCATTATGGCCAAACAGTTCTATTTTTGTTTCATCAGACCAGAGGACATTTCTCCAAAAAGTAAGATCTTTGTCCCCATCTGAAGTTGCAAATCGTAGTCTGGCTTTTTTATGGCGGTTTTGGAGCAGTGGCTTCTTCCTTGCTGAGCGGCCTTTCAGGTTATGTCGATATAGGACTCGTTTTTACTGTGGATATAGATGCTTTTGTACCTGTTTCCTCCAGCATCTTCACAAGGTCCTTTGTTGTTGTTCTGGGATTGATTTGTACGTTAATCTCTAGGAGACAGAACACGTCTCCTTCCTGAGCGGTATGACAGCTGCGTGGTCCCATGGTGTTTATACTTGCATACAATTTTTTGTAGAGATGAATGCGGTACCTTCAGGCATTTGGAAATTGCTCCCAAGGATGAACCAGACTTGTGGAGGTCTACAATCTTTTTTTCTGAGGTATTGGCTGATTTCTTTTGATTTTCCCATGATGTCAAGCAAAGAGGGCACTGAGTTTGAAGGTAGGCCTTGAAATACATCCACAGGTACACCTCCAATTGACTCAAATTATGTCAATTAGCCTATCAGAAGCTTCTAAAGCCATGACATCATTTTCTGGAATTTTCCAAGCTGTTTAAAGGCATAGTCAACTTAGTGTATGTAAACTTCTGATCCACTGGAATTGTGATACAGTGAATTATAATTGAAATAATCTGTCTGTAAACAATTGGTGGAACAATTACTTGTCAAGTAGATGTCCTAACCGACTTGCCAAAACTATAGTTTGTTAACAAGAAATTTGAGTGGTTGATAAACAAGTTTTAATGACTCCAACCTAAATGTATGTAACTTCCGACTTCAACTGTAAGTATATTTCAACACTCTGCCGCTCAAGCAAATTTGCCGAACTACTAAACTTGGAACCAATCTAAACTCCCATACATACCCCTTGTGATGAAGGCAGCCAATGGCCTGCTTCTATCTACAATGTAAACACATCCTCTTGTGAAAATGCGAGCTGCTGTCTGATGAAGATATAGCTAGCTAGCTCCCAGACTGAAATAAGATATGCAGCATGCAATACGAATTGCCTTGATCATATGAAGAGGTAACTCTGACCATTTAGCCAATGTATTGAAAGCTTGCCAATGTTAGACTAGCCTAGTCCGCTACTGTAACTGTTTATTTATGTTTCATTAGCTGTCTCTCGGTCAGTGAATTCAATTGTTGAATCATGTTTTGGCATGATTATAAACTCAGCAAAAAAAGAAACCTCCTCTCACTGTCAACTGCGTTTATTTTCAGCAAACTTAACATGTGTAAATATTTGTATGAACACAACAAGATTCAACAACTGAGACATAAACTGAACAAGTTCCAAAGACGTGACTAACAGGAATGGAATAATGTGTCCCTGAACAAAGGGGGGGGGTCAAAATCAAAAGTAACAGGCAGTATCTGGTGTGGCCACCAGCTACATTAAGTACTGCAGTGCATCTCCTCCTCATGTACTGCACCAGATTTGCCAGTTCTTGCTGTGAGATGTTTCCTCACTCTTCCACCAAGGCACCTGCAAGTCCCCGGACATTTCTGGGGGGAATGGCCCTAGCCCTCACCCTTTGATCCAACAGGTCCCAGACGGGCTCTTCGCTGGCCATGGCAGACCATCACCCCTGGTGAGACTAAACTGCTACTCGTCAGTGAAGAGCACTTTTTTCCAGTCCTGTCTGGTCCAGCGACGGTGGGTTTGTGCTGGTGATGTCTGGTGAGGACCTGCCTTACAATAGGCCTACAAGGCCTCAGTCCAGCCTCTCAGCCTATTGCGGACAGTCTGATCACTGATGGAGGGATTGTGTGTTCCTAGTGTAACTCCGCAGTTGTTGTTGCCATCCTGTACCTGTCCCGCAGGTGTGATGTTCGGATGTACCGATCCTGTGCAGGTGTTGTTACACGTGGTCTGCCACTGCGAGGACGATCAGCTGTCCGTCCTGTCTCCCTGTAGCGCTGTCTTAGGTGTCTCACAGTACGGACATTGCAATTTATTGCCCTGGCCACATCTGCAGTCCTCATGCCTCCTTGCAGCATGCCTAAGGCACTTTCACGCAGATGAGCAGGGACCCTGGGCATCTTTCTTTTGGTGTTTTTCAGAGTCAGTAGAAAGGCCTCTTTAGTGTCCTAAGTTTTCATAACTGTGACCTTGATTGCCTACCGTCTGTAAGCTGTTAATGTCTTAACGACCGTCCCACAGGTGTGTGTTCATTAATTGTTTATGGTTCATTGAACAAGCATGGGAAACAGTGTTTAAACCAGGGGTGTCAAACGTCCGGCCCGCGGGCTGGATCAGGCCCGCAAACAGGTTTAATCCGGCCCGCGAGATGATTTTGAAAAAAATATAATAAAAAATAAATAAATTGTAAAGTATAAAAATGCGCTGCAATTTTTCAATAAAATAAACTGATGTTCCAATTGCGTCCACTGGATGGCGCAATAGCAATTGTGTTAAGCAAACAAACTGTTTATACCGGGGCAGAGCAAGTAGGTCAAGCACGTGCAGCCAATGAGCTACTTTGTTTTGCCCGGGATATTTATTACGGCTTCTACTTTTAACATTATGTGCTTTGGCACCCTCATTGCCCCAATATGTCTCTGTCAAAAAATAGAAAAGTGGACGCAGAGTTCCAAGAAAAATGGTAATCCTATTTATTCACGGAATTGAATGGGAAAGCTGTATGTTTGGTGTGTTCAGAGCATGTTGCAGTGCTGAAAGAATATAACCTTTGTCGCCACTGTGAGTCTTCATGCCGACAAATATGACGACTTTCAAGGACAGCGGAGATGAGAGAAGGTGAATGAACTGTTGGCGGGTCTGAAGAAACAGCAGTCTGTGTTTACTCACAGCCGAGACATCAGTGACGCTGCAGTGAAAGCTAGCTACCTCATTGCTAATGAAATCGCAGTGGCTTCAAAACCATTTAGTGAGGGTGAATTTGTAAAAACATGCATGATGAAGGCAGCGGAGATTGTGTGCCCTGAAAAGCGGCAGGCTTTTGCAAATATCAGCCTGACAAGAAACACAGTTGCAGACAGGATTTCCGATCTTTCAGTGGATTTGGACAGCCAGTTGAAGCAAAAAGTAAAGTCATTTATTGCGTTTTTCGGTTGCAATTGATGAAAGCACGGACATTACAGATGTTGCACAACTGGCCATTTTCATCCGCGGAGTTGATGACACATTGACCGTCACCGAGGAGTTTGTGGAGTTGGTGCCGATGACAGATACAACGACAGCAGCTGATATTTTTACCGCACTCGTCGGCGCGCTGGACAGGGTCGGAGTGGACTGGTCCCGCGCTGTCAGCCTGGCTACAGATGGTGCGCCTTCAATGATCGGGAAAAAAGCAGGCGTTGTGACAAAGTTCAGAGAGAAAGTGCAATCTGCAAATGGAGGACGTGATTTTTTGACTTTTCACTGTATTTTGCACCAGGAGGCTTTGTGTTGCAAGTCATTAAAGATGGATAACGTCATGAAGGTGGTCATCCAAACTGTTAATTTCATCCGATCCAGAAGCCTGAATCACCGTCAGTTTGACAGCCTTCTCAGAGAGAAAGACCACATCTATGGCCTGCCATACCACACTGAGGTAAGATGGTTAAGCCGAGGTGCTGTGCTGAGGCGTTTCTTTGATTTACGTGAAGAAATTGAACCGTTCATGGAAGAAAACGGCAAACCAGTGTTAGAATTTCATTCCGCAGAATGGATGCAGGACCTTGCATTTATGGTGGATGTTACAGAGCACCTGAATAACTTGAACAAACAGCTGCAAGGGCGCAACAAAGTTGTCACGCAGTATTATGACAGCATACGTTCTTTCAAGTTGAAGCTGTCATTGTGGGAGACGCAACTTGCCGGTGGTGATGCAGCTCACTTCCCCTGTCTGAAAAATGTGTGCGCGACCCAACATGTGGCAGACATGAAGCGGTTCAAAGATAAAATAACGGGACTGTTACGGGAGTTTGAGCAACGCTTTCAGATTTATGTTTATATGTTTTTATGTTGATGTGCTATTGTTTTTAATAGATTTTATTTTATTTGTATATTTAACCTATTCTTGACTCTGTGGTTCTTGCACTTGTTTGGGGAACAGGATTTCATTATTTTTATCTACATTTCCGCCTGAGAAATGACACCCTGATATAGTTCTGTGATCTGTGAAACAGTTCTGTTAATCACTGAGGCATTGTGTGTTTGTGTGTTCTTTTTCTTTAGAATTTTCAAATAAACTTGACGTGTTTTATGATTAATAGTGATGTTATGCTTGTACTATTTTGGACACACTGTCCTCAGGCTCCAGCTTTATGTTGTATGTTGATCGTATTAAAACAAAGAAAACAATCTGAAGTTGTTGTTTTTAAGTTATATATACCATGATTTTTCCGGTCCGGCCCACTTGGGAATAGATTTTCCTCCATGTGGCCCCTGAGCTAAAATGAGTTTGACAGCCCTGGTTTAAACCCTTTACAATGAAGATCTGTGGAGTTATTTGGGTTTTTACAAATTATCTTTGAAAGACAGGGTCCTGAAAAGGGGACGTTTCTTTTTTTTACTGAGTTTGTGTCATTTCAAGTAAGTAGCTGAAGGCTTAAAGAAACATTAAATCATATGCTTTGCATATAAACCCAAATAAAATCATGTAGATAGAAAGATGGGCGTGTGTGTCATGTATGCTATAACGGAGGTTTAAAAACGACTGCTGCATAAACATATGGCATAGCCTACACATATAGCATACCTTGCAATACAATCTTCTCTAAAAGCAGTTGTACACTGTGCTCTGCAATAAGATTTCTAAACCAGATGAGTTCTCAAACAGCAGCTGCCCAATGCCATGGTAGGCATGCATAATGTTGGATGCATTGGACTATAAGGTATGGAGAATAATGAAGAGCCTGTAGGATTATATAAAAAGCATTTGGGAAATGAATGTTTGAGTTTCAAATACTAAATGTTCAGTTAATGAGTATATTTAAGTGGTTTAAATGAGTAATTTTCCCACTAACCTTCTAAGTTAACAATGCATTATTCTACTAACTATGACTGAGTGTGAGACATGTTTTCCAAAATGTACATTTCATGCACATACATCATTACATGCATACAAACAAAGAACTCCATCACAAATAGTGTTTCACCATTTATTGAGTGCTGAGACAAATAGCAAAGGTGTCTCAGGCAGTATTTGAAGTATCTAAATCTAGTGTAACCTACCAATCAATGTATATCAAGTGCCGTGGAGGGCACAATCTTACAATTTTATAATCTATGCCAAAAGCCTGGGCCTCTGATGGAGACTGTAGAACTGTCATCAACATATGCTTCTCTCTAGGAGCATTTGTGTGCCCAGGCCCCAATGGCGTATCAAAAGAATCCCACACTGGTCACCAATGTAGCTAGCAACATTTTAGTCATTTAGCACACTCTCTTATTCAGACCAATGTACAGGAGTTAAGGGTCTTGCTCAAGGGCACATCAACAGATTTTTCACCTAGTCGGCTCGGGGATTCGAACCTGCAAACTTTCAGTTACTGTCCCAACGCTATTTAACCACTAGGCTACCTGCCGACCTGACAAGACTGTGTAAGACAAAACCCACAAAGAAAAGACAACAGGCAAATGCATATGTGGTCTCAATGTCTAAGTAACGGCAGGGCTAGTTCAAACTGCAGTAGGATGGTTCTCCTCACAGGTGAGTGAATCAGCCCATGCTTAGTGAATTGTACTTGGTTGATATCTGGGAGCAGGACACAGGAGAGCTGAATAGATCATGTGAGACAAAAGTGAGAGACAAGAATGAATCAAATAAATCATCACAGCAAAATAATGTAGTTAGGAAATGAACATCCTGACATTCTGAGGCAGGGTGCTCTGTAATCATCCTATTCCAACTATTGACAGGGATAATGTGGCATTTCTTATTTATTAGTGGGTCCTGTATTAGATTTACACTACTTGTCCTATAGATTTTTGTAGTCTTAAATTATTACTTGCAATAAACTGAAAGCTAAAACGTGTCCCGGAATCACATGCTAGCTAGTGATAAAGCTATCTGCTCCTGCTAGCTAGCAACATATCTAATTTTTGTAACTAGCTAGCTAACTAACTAGCAAGTTATCTACATTACTAAGGGTTGGGAGTCAATTTACAACTTGCATTTATGGTATCACATTTCTATAACTAAATAGCTGGATTACAAAAAAATTTTTTTTTTTACCTGATAGCAGTTTGTCATATACTTTACCTGATGTCACCAGCTGTCTACTACCTTATATACAGATAACGTGATTGGCAGACGTAATCAGCAGCGCTAGTACCATGGATAGTACACAAGTTTTGATTGGTTTTCAGTTTAGTACTCGGCAGCATTTGCCTGTCCACCTGGCGAACATAAAAGTATATATATTTTTTGTTGTTGCAAGAATTGACATTGCCAACAAACAAAAAAGTGTTCAGAAGAAACACAAATACACAATATGTAAAAACCAGCTCCTCCCTCGACAGAGATCGATCATCTCAAAAGCAGATCGCTAAAGCAGATAGCTTGCTACAGCCAAAGATTATGGATATACTGACAAAATATTTGTCTCTCCGCCCTAACAAGGGGAGTCGTCCACAAAGTGGCACAGCGGGATGTCAAGCTCCCGCCTATTCCTCTCTTTGGATTGGTGGATACATCTCATTATTTTAATACATCTTTGAATATTCGATGAAGGTTGTTGACGTCAACCATCTGTATTCAATGGAGAGAGATGCTATGCTAGCCTCATGACATGAATATGCATAGCCATGTTGCCAGGATGTCACGTGTCCTACTTAAAACGGTACACTCGTAACAACTTAAGCCTTACGAAACTTCTATTTGATCAAATAAACCTCACGTAGCAAATAAGACATTCCGGATTTTGTTGACGAAATTCAACACATTATATATTATGCACACAAAGAAAATAAATTACGGGTCAACATCTAAATATTGCTCCCAGCATTGATCAAAGCTCAGAACGCTTATATTCTTGATCTGACTGAGAAATATTTGCGCCTGCCTCTTTGCGAACGAGTGGAAACATGAACAGTAGATTGTTATGTTCGCCTGCGTCCCCTGGGTTTGTCTTTTGCAGCACATTCACCACTATCTCAAACCGCTAACTCCACCCTCTCACGCCTCAGACGTGAAACAAACTACCTAGCTCGCAGTTGGCTCTCCTGACAGTGTGTTTGCGAGATGCTGGACAAAAGGCAATTTTAAAACCTTCCTGTGACTCCTGCCATTTCTAGAGACATCCCTCAAACAAACAAAAACCAACTCGGAGAATGAGTGCACAACTGGTAAATAGTTGCTTATACAGTGAGGGAACAAAGTATTTGATCCCCTGCTGATTTTGTACGTTTGCCCACTGACAAAGAAATGATCAGTCTATAATTTTAATGGTAGGTTTATTTGAACAGTGAGAGACAGAATAACAACAAAAATATCCAGAAACACGCATGTCAAAAATGTTATAAATTGATTTGCATTTTAATGAGGGAAATAAGTATTTGACCCCTCTGCAAAACATGACTTAGTACTTGGTGGCAAAACCCTTGTTGGCAATCACAGAGGTCAGACGTTTCTTGTAGTTGGCCACCAGGTTTGCACACATCTCAGGAGGGATTTTGTCCCACTACTCTTTGCAGATCTTCTCCAAGTCTTTAAGGTTTTGAGGCTGACATTTGGCAACTCGAACCTTCAGCTCCCTCCACAGATTTTCTATGGGATTAAGGTCTGGAGACTGGCTAGTCCATTCCAGGACCTTAATGTGCCTCTTCTTGAGCCACTCCTTTGTTGCCTTGGCCGTGTGTTTTCGGTCATTGTCATGCTGGAATACCCATCCACGACCCATTTTCAATGCCCTGGCTGAGGGAAGGAGGATCTCACCCAAGATTTGATGGTACATGGCCCTGTCCATCGTCCCTTTGATGCAGTGAAGTTGTCCTGTCCCCTTAGCAGAAAAACACCCCCAAAGCATAATGTTTCCACCTCCATGTTTGACGGTGGGGATTGTGTTCTTGGGGTCATAGGCAGCATTCCTCCTCCTTCAAACACGGCGAGTTGAGTTGATGCCAAAGAGCTCAATTTTGGTCTCATCTGACCACAATACTTTCACCCAGTTCTCCTCTGAATCATTCAGATGTTCATTGGCAAACTTCAGACGGGCATGTATATGTGCTTTCTTGAGCAGGGGGACCTTGCGGGCGCTGCAGGATTTCAGTCCTTCACGGCGTAGTGTGTTACCAATTGTTTCCTTGGTGACTATGGTCCCAGCTGCCTTGAGATCATTGACAAGATCCTCCCGTGTAGTTCTGGCCTGATTCCTCACCATTCTCATGATCATTGCAACTCCACGAGGTGAGATTTTGCATGGAGCCCCAGGCCGAGGGAGATTGACAGTTAATTTGTGTTTCTTCCATTTGCGAATAATCGCACCAACTGTTGTCATCTTCTCACCAAGTTGCTTGGCGATGACCTTGTAGCCAATTCCAGCCTTGTGTAGGTCTACAATCTTGTCCCTGACATCCTTGGAGAGCTCTTTGGTCTTGGCCATGGTGGAGAGTTTGGAATCTGATTGATTGATTGCTTCTGTGGACAGGTGTCTTTTATACAGGTAACAAACTGAGATTAGGAGCACTCCCTTTAAGAGTGTTCTCCTAATCTCAGCTCGTTACCTGTATAACAGACACCTGGGAGCCAGAAATCTTTCTGATTGAGAGGGGTCAAATACTTATTTCCCTCATTAAAATGCAAATCAATTTATAACATTTTTGACATGCATTTTTCTGGATTTCTTTGTTGTTATTCTGTCTCTCACTGTTCAAATAAATCTACCATTAACATTATAGACTGATCATTTCTTTGTCAGTGGTCAAACGTACAAAATCAGCAGGGGATCAAATACTTTTTTCCCTCACTGTAGGTATGTCAGTCAGTAAGGTGGCTAGCTGCCGGCAGAGACTTCTATTGCAGTAAAGTTGACGTTAAACTGAGCCTAACTCGGGAGGAGCAGAAAATACACAGTAGGCTACTGAGGCAGACAGTGTGGCGCTCAGTTGTGAGGGCAGGCTGAAATGCATGCAGGAGGAAGCAGGTGAGAAGGATAGAAAGAGGAAGTAAGCACAGCCAGAAGATGCTTGGAAGGAAATCTCTTTAGATAATTTTATGCCATGGCAAAATCTGAAACTTGGGGTCGGGGCAGTACTAATCTTATCAAACAAGTTAGGAACTTTAAAGAAAGATATGTTTCAATATGAAAATATCCACATGGCCTATCTTACATAAAGGCCTTACTTTAAGATGAAATAAAGATGCAAACAATACAGTTGAAAAGATGTCACGTTTTCGTGTCATCGCTGATGCTACGTGTCAGTGTGAATCATTACCCCTTTCAGGGGTATAACGTTACAATTGTATAGCTAATAGGCTATGTGTTTTTAGATCGACTGAGGTGAATGGACCTACAGCAGCCAAGGTGATAATGGCTGGGGCCATTTTTGCTTATTTTTACTGTTCTCCAAAAAGTTATTTAATTGTATGGAAATGCAGTAAATTAGCTTAAACTAAACCCAGGTTACGTTTAGTCAACTATGCGAGAACACTTTCTTGCCAGCACATGATTTGATCTCCGTAATGGTAATAGGCGCGAGGAAACTCACTAACTGTAAATCGCTCTGGATAAGAGCGTCTGCTAAATGACTAAAATGTAAATGTAAAAATGAAACGTGCGGTGTTGCTGCATGGATGGAAACACACATGGCACAGAGAGCTGCTCCGCTAATACCGTCCTTCACAGATTTATTTGAGACTGTTAAAAATTAGTCGGCCTATGTTAATTAATCAGTTATTGATCTGTCCTCTTGATATACCTGTATTTCAACAGTACGCTGCTAATGATGTGATAATGGTCAGTTCAACAATGACAAGGCATGTTGAATGAATGGTAGTTTAGTAGTCAGACGTAACTTGATGGATTTAGTCAGGGACGGAGATATGAAACAAGCTCTTATAGGCATAGTTCAGTTGTTGTTCCCTACGATGAAATCAGGGTGGGGACTGTGGATCAGTCTCCATCTGTTAGTACGTTACGTGGAAACCCGTATTATCGGCATATTCAACAGCATTTAAGAAATATATTACCTTCAACAGTGTTATCTTGTGATTCAAGCCATCAATGTTCTGTGATTATTGGTGTCGTAAAAATGTTAGCTAACGGATTAGCAATTAGCATGTTTGACATTTCAGTGGAAATACTATTATCAGCTTTTTGATAAGCGGTTTAGCAAAAAAATACATTCCGTATTATCGGCATACGGTCCCCAGTTATAGGCCACTTTACTATTTTGTTCAATTACAAGATATATCCGTTTAATTTTGTTCAAAAAAGAGACACCAACCTCGTATCCGAAGTGTTTACTAGATAGTTGACTAGTTTGCTAGCCTTCCGGTAAAAAAAAAAAAGACTTGCCTGTCAACTTTCATATGAAAACAAACAATTAAATCTCGACCTCTATCCCTATATTGTCACAAAGATCACAATAAAAATCCAGCTCTGGATCCCACTGCACACACCTGCAGTGGAACCAGTGCTGGCAGAAGTCACAGCACACCCATGGCACCTCCGACCTACACTCCTGAGGGGAACATGCAGGCGGATCACGCTCCCCGCAGCGAGCACAGCAGGGGATGTCTTCTTTTATTTAAAACAATTATAATAATCAAATTGATTAACATGGTTTTGCAAAATGTAGAAGTTCTTCAACAACAATAGTAATTTATACAACAGAGAGAAAAACAGATTATGAAGTACCTGAGAGTGGTGCCATGGGTGGCGTGACAGAGGTGGCCGGTGGAGCTCTTCTCTTCCTTTTCTGTGCTTCAGTTTGAGAAAAAGTAGTGTTAGACAGCGCATGTTTCATGAAAACCCTTTCCAAATGTTTTACATCAATACCTCTGGAGGAAGCTGCAGAAGTTTTGGAGGTGGACATGACTTGAGGGCTGGTGCTGTAGATATGTAAAGAGAGAGAAAAAAGTTTAAACATAGCAGTTTAATAAAACAGATAAAACAGTCATTTTTTTGTAATTTAACATGTGTTTACCTGTGGAGGTGGCTGTATTCACATTGCAGGGGGCATGGACACCAGACGAGGCTGCTATGGAGGTTTGACCAGGGGAGACGGAGGAGGCAGTTGGTCCAGAGGAGGCCGTGTTGGTAGTGTGCATCGTGGTGGTGGTGGACAAAACCGCCGACGATGGCTTGGAGGAGCTGGTGTTTGTAATAGTGAGGTTGAGTGGCCGACGATGGTGTGGCCGGGAGAGTAGGCACGTGGCCTTCTTCTGCAGCTGGAGACTCCGGCGGCTCCTACAGGTGTTGCACACTGGGAGGCACTGGCAGTGGTGATGCAGCTGTCAGGAGTGGTTCCAGCGGGGGGTCCAGCAGAGGCAATGGTGTCAATGGTCTCATCCAAGGCAGCCCTCTCCTGTGCCCTCTGTGTTCTGAGGGCTGCCCGACACTCTTTCTCCTCTGCCTCGGCCCTCTCCTTCTCACCCCTCTCCTGCCACCGGTGAGGCATGTGGTGAACACAGGGAGTCTTCTGTATTGGTCTAGCTGATACTTCAGGACAGTAAGGATGTGCCCCAGGTCCTTCGCTATCAGCCCCCCCTCTATTAGGGGGTGCTCTTCTAGAGCTAGGGCTGGGACTGGAGCAGAGGCTGGGACTAGAGCAGAGGTGGCGCTATAACGGGCACATGTTTATACAGTGGGGGAAAAAAGTATTTAGTCAGCCACCAATTGTGCAAGTTCTCCCACTTAAAAAGATGAGAGAGGCCTGTAATTTTCATCATAGGTACACGTCAACTATGACAGACAAAATGAGAGAGAAAAAATCCAGAAAATCACATTGTAGGATTTTTAATGAATTTATTTGCAAATTATGGTGAAAAATAAGTATTTGGTCAATAACAAAAGTTTCTCAATACTTTGTTATATACCCTTTGTTGGCAATGACACAGGTCAAACGTTTTCTGTAAGTCTTCACAAGGTTTTCACACACTGTTGCTGGTATTTTGGCCCATTCCTCCATGCAGATCTCCTCTAGAGCAGTGATGTTTTGGGGCTGTCGCTGGGCAACATGGACTTTCAACTCCCCTCCAAAGATTTTCTATGGGGTTGAGATCTGAGACTGGCTAGGCCACTCCAGGACCTTGAAATGCTTCTTACGAAGCCACTCCTTCGTTGCCCGGGCGGTGTGTTTGGGATCATTGTCATGCTGAAAGACCCAGCCACGTTTCATCTTCAATGCCCTTGCTGATGGAAGGAGGTTTTCACTCAAAATCTCACGATACATGGCTCCATTCATTCTTTCCTTTACACGGATCAGTCGTCCTGGTCCCTTTGCAGAAAAACAGCCCCAAAGCATAATGTTTCCACCCCCATGCTTCACAGTAGGTATGGTGTTCTTTGGATGCAACTCAGCATTCTTTGTCCTCCAAACACGACGAGTTGAGTTTATCAAAAAGTTATTTTTTGGTTTCATCTGACCATATGACATTCTCCCAATCCTCTTCTGGATCATCCAAATGCACTCTAGCAAACTTCAGACGGGCCTGGACATGTACTGGCTTAAGCAGGGGGACACGTCTGGCACTGCAGGATTTGAGTCCCTGGCGGCGTAGTGTGTTACTGATGGTAGGCTTTGTTACTTTGGTCCCAGCTCTCTGCAGGTCATTCACTAGGTCCCCCCGTGTGGTTCTGGGATTTTTGCTCACCGTTCTTGTGATCATTTTGACCCCACAGGGTGAGATCTTGCGTGGAGCCCCAGATCGAGGAAGATTATCAGTGGTCTTTTATGTCTTCCATTTCCTAATAATTGCTCCCACAGTTGATTTCTTCAAACCAAGCTGCTTACCTATTGCAGATTCAGTCTTCCCAGCCTGGTGCAGGTCTACAATTTTGTTTCTGGTGTCCTTTGACAGCTCTTTGGTCTTGGCCAAAGGCCTCTCTCATCTTTTTAAGTGGGAGAACATGCACAATTGGTGGCTGACTAAATACTTTTTCCCCCACTGTATCTCTTGATCTGTTTGACTCAGTGATGAAATTTGGCACATACAGTACCAGTCAAAAGTTTGGACACACCTACTCATTCAAGGGTTTTTCTTTATTTTTACTATTTTGTAGAATAATAGTGAAGACATATACTATGAAATAACACATATGGAATCATGTAGTAACCAAAAAATTGTTAAACAAATCAAAATAATTTTAGATTTTATATTCATCAAAGTAGCCACCCTTTGCCTTGATGACAGCTTTGCAAACTCTTGGCATTCTCTCAACCAGCTTCATGAGGAATGCTTTTCCAAAAGTCTTGAAGGAGTTCCCACATATGCTGAGTACTTGTTGCCTGCTTTTCCTTCACTCTGGTCCAACTCGTCCCAAACCATCTCAATCGGATTGAGGTCGGGTGATTGTGGAGGCCAGGTCATCTGATGCAGCACTCCATCACTCTCCTTCTTGGTCAAATAGCCCTTATACAGCCTGGAGTTGTGTTTTGGGTCATTGTCCTGTTGAAAAACAAATGATAGTCCCACTAAGCGCAAACCAGATGGGATGGCGTATCGCTGCAGAATGCTTTGGTAGCCATGTTGGTTAAGTGTGCCTTGAATTCTAAATAAATCCCAGACAGTGTCACCAGCAAAGCACCCCCACACCATCACACCTCCTCCTCCATGCTTCATGGTGGGAACCACGCATGCAGAGATCATCCATTCACCTACTCTGCGTTTCACAAAGACACAGCGGTTGGAACCAAAAATATCAAATTTGAACTCATCAGACCAAAGGGCAGATTTCCACTGGTCTAATGTCCATTGCTCGTGTTTCTTGGCCCAACCAAGTCTCTTCTTCTTATTGGTGTCCTTTAGTAGTGGTTTCTTTCCAGCAATTCGACCATGAAGGCCTGATTCACACAGTCTCCTCTGAACAGTTGATGTTGAGAAGAGTCTGTTACTTGAACTCTGTGAAGCATTTATTTGGGCTGCAATTTCTGAGGCTGGTAACTCTAATGAACTTATCCTCTGCAGCAGAGGTAACTCTGGGTCTTCCTTTCCTGTGGCAGTCCTCATGAGAGCCAGTTTCATCATAGCGCTTGATGGTTTTTGCAACTGAACTTGATGAAACTTTAAAAGTTCTTGACATTTTCCGGATTGACTGACCTTCATGTCTTAAAGTAATGATGGACTGTCATTTCTCTTTGCTTATTTGAGCTGTTCTTGCCATAATATGGACTTGGTCTTTGACCAAATAGGGCTATCTTCTGTATACCAACCCTACCTTGTCACAACACAACTGATTGGCTGAAGGAAGAAGGAAAGAAATTCCACAAATTAACTTTTAGCAAGGCACACCTGTTAATTGAAATGCATTCCAGGTGACTACCGACCCGTAGCACTCATGTCTGTAGCCATGAAGTACTTTGAAAGGCTGGTCATGGCTCACATCAACGCTATTATCCCAGAAACCCTAGACCCACTCCAATTTGCATACCGCCACAGATGATGCAATCTCTATTGCACTCCACACTGCCCTTTCCCACCTGGACAAGAGGAACACCTACATGAGAATGCTATTCATTGACTACAGCTCAGCGTTCAACACCATAGTGCCCTCAAAGCTCATCACTAAGCTAAGGACCCTGGGACTAAACACCTCCCTCTGCAACTGGATCCCTGACTTCCTGACGGGCCGCCCCCAGGTGGTAAGGGTAGGTAACAACACATCTGCCACGCTGATCCTCAACACGGGGGCCCCTCAGGGGTGTGTGCTCAGTCCCCTCCTGTACTCCCTGTTCACCCATGACTTCATGGCCAGGCACGACTACAACACCATCATTAAGTTTGCCGACGACACAACAGTGGTAGGCCTGATCACCGACAACGGTGAGACAGCCTATAGGGAGGAGGTCAGAGACCTGGCCGTGTCGTGCCAGGATAACAACCTCTCCCTCAACGTGATCAAGACAAAGGAGATTGTGGACTACAGGAAAAAAAAGAGGACTGAGCACGCCCCCATTCTCATCGACGGGGCTGTAGTGGAACAGGTTGAGAGCTTCAAGTTCCTTGGTGTCCACATCACCAACAAACTATCATGGTCCAAACACACCAAGACAGTCGAGAAGAGGGCACGACAAAGCCTATTCCCCCTCAGGAGACTGAAAAGATTTGGCATGGGTCCTCAGATCCTCAAAAAGTTCTACAGCTGCACCATCGAGAGCATCCTGACTGGTTGCATCACCGCCTGGTATGGCAACTGCTTGGCCTCTGACCACAAGGCACTACAGAGGGTAGTGCGTACGGCCCAGTACATCACTGGGGCCAAGCTTCCTGCTATCCAGGACCTCTATACCAGGCAGTGTCAGAGGAAGGCCCTAAAAATGGTCAGACTCCAGCCACCCTAGTCATAGACTGTTCTCTCTGCTACCGCCCCCCCCCCCCACCCCATCCCCCTCTTTTACGCTGCTGCTACTCTGTTTATTATTTATGCATAGTCACTTTAACTCTACCCACATGTACAGATTACCTCAATTACTTAGACTAGCTGGTGCCCCCGCACATTGACTCTGTACCGGTATCCCCCTATACATAGCCTCCCTACTGTTATTTATTTTACTGCTGCTCTTTAGTTATTTGCTTTTATTTTATTTATTACTTAACACTAACAAAATAAAAAAAATTAACTGCATTGTTGGTTAAGGGCTCGTAAGTAAGCATTTCACTGTAATGTCTACACCTGTTGTATTTGGCGCATGTGGCAAATAAAGTTTGATTTGATTTGAGCTGGTTGAGAGAATGCCAAGAGTGAGCAAAGCTGTCATCAAGGGAAAGGGGGGGGGGGTGCAAAAAAAAGAATTGCCCGCGCTGAAGACGTTTAAGATGTTTACCAGCATTTGTAACTCGAGTCTGATAATTATCTGTACAAAACAGTTAATCTGATAATACTTGTGGAATATAAAAATACTTGCTTGATATGTTTTCCAGTTTCTTTAAATACTTTGCAAATGCAACATATTTCTATATGAAAACGGAAATGGTCTATTCATGCCTTTTCCATTTTAGTAGATACTTTTATCCAGAGCAACTTACAGTAGCGAGTGCATACATTTTCATACTTTTTCGCACTGGCCCCCCGTGGGAATCAAACCCACAATCCTAGTATTGCAAGCGCCATGCTCTACCAACTGAGCGACATAATCCCATCACATCATCACATCAGATCATCACAAACCACTTGATGTCTCAATATACTCAATTACTTTATTGTGCATTGTTTTTCTTCATGGTGATGGAAAGTCTACAGACCTAGATGACCAACCTATGTACAATACAGTAATGTACATTTACATTAAGTGGTTTGTAAGGATGGTCAATTAATACTGCACTTGTTTTTCCATTTTACTTTATCAATAAAAATATTTAATGTGGATGTTTTGTGTCTTTGCCCATAACTTTGTACCTTTTTGATGTAAATGTCTGAGGACCAGGGTTTTGTTCTTTCAGGATTCCATTAGAATGTCAATCGCAGAGAAAGGGACAGGACAACAACTCTTACAATTCCAACTACTGAATCCTGCAAGATACTGTTCTTAACTACCTTTTTTCCAAAACAGAGATGCTGGAATGAATGTTTTGCCCCGCGCTACAGACGTCTATATCAGTCCGCTAATACTAGTAAAGTCCGAGTGCACTACTATTGTGAAAATTATACAGTATATATTTCAAAATATATATTTCTTATTAATATATATTTTTAATTCTGATTTTTCAGGGGGTGCTGCAGCTTCCTCATCACCCCTACTTCCTGTGGCTATGCCTGCAGCACTGAATGGTCTATGTTACCACCTTATTAATAGGCCTACAGCAGAGGTGGGACAAAGTCATTGTTATGCAAGTCACAAGTAAGTCTCAAGTCTTTGCCCTCGAGTCCCGAGTCAAGTCGAGTCAAAGATGAGGCAAGTCCCAAGTCGAGTCAAAAGTCAAAGCCATCAAGTCTCAAGTCGAGTCCAAAGTCCTACATTTTAGTTTCGAGTCATTTCAAGTCCTCTTAGCAAGCCTTTGCAAGTCATTACAAGTCCTCGTAGCAAGTCTTCTCGAGTCATAAGGCGCAAGTCCAAGTCAAGTCACGAGTCATTGATGTTAAAGTCCAAGTCGAGTTGCAAGTCTTTGTACATTTTGTCGAGTCGAGTCTGAAGTCATCAAATTCATGACTCGAGTCTGACTCGAGTCCAAGTCACATGACTCGAGTCCACACCTCTGGCCTACAGTGCATAGAATGTTTTGATCAGTTGATTGACAGGTGTAGGCTACTGTAGAACGATAAACTTTCCTCTTGTATGGATGCATGCCAACGTTTTACAGGTTTTTCAAAAAGGCAAAATGCCTGAAGGGGAAGTTGACTGAACAGGTTTCTTAATTATTTTATTTCAGTTTTCGAAATTGTTTTTTCCTGATTTGTTTAAGGTTCAGTTTTCGTTTACTATAATAACCTTGGTGCAGACTTCACAATGATGCATCAATGGGTTGGTCTATCTGTCAGTGTGACTGTCTGCTGTTCTGCCTTTTAACCACTAGAGGGAAGTGTTGTATATCTCAAACACTTGCATTGGACCAGAGATTGACATACAGTGGGGGAAAAAGTATTTAGTCAGCCACCAATTGTGCAAGTTCTCCCACTTAAAAAGATGAGAGAGGCCTGTAATTTTCATCATTGGTACACGTCAACTATGACAGACAAAACGAGAAAAAGAATTCCAGAAAATAACACTGTAGGATTTTTAATGAATTTATTTGCAAATTATGGTGGAAAATAAGTATTTGGTCACCTACAAACAAGCAAGATTTCTGGCTCTCACAGACCTGTAACTTCTTGGGGGTGGAAACATCATGCTTTGGCCTCTGTTTTTCTGCAAAGGGACCAGGACGACTGATCCGTGTAAAGGAAAGAATGAATGGAGCCATGTATCGTGAGATTTTGAGTGAAAACCTCCTTCCATCAGCAAGGGCATTGAAGATGAAACGTGGCTGGGTCTTTCAGCATGACAATGATCCCAAACACACCGCCCGGGCAACGAAGGAGTGGCTTCGTAAGAAGCATTTCAAGGTCCTGGAGTGGCCTAGCCAGTCTCCAGATCTCAACCCCATAGAAAATCTTCGGAGGGAGTTGAAAGTCCGTGTTGCCCAGCGACAGCCCCAAAACATCACTGCTCTAGAGGAGATCTGCAAGGAGGAATGGGCCAAAATACCAGCAACAGTGTGTGAAAGCCTTGTGAAGACTTACAGAAAACGTTTGACCTGTGACATTGCCAACAAAGGGCATATAACAAAGTATTGAGAAACTTTTGTTATTGACCAAATACTTATTTTCCACCATAATTTGCAAATAAATTCATTAAAAATCCTACAATGTGATTTTCTGGAAAAAAAATTCTCATTTTGTCTGTCATAGTTGACGTGTACCTATGATGAACATTACAGGCCTCTCTCATCTTTTTAAGTGGGAGAACTTGCACAATTGGTGGCTGACTAAATACTTTTTTCCCCCACTGTATGTGTTACCATCACACCCGGTCTTAGGGATGGCTTACTGGAAATTCCTTTGGTCTCTACTGAGTTAGGTAAATAAGCGTTTAGCTTTCTTGCAGCTTATTTGTGGAATAACCTTTAACATGTTCTTAAATTTGATGTTTTGGTGCCTCTAGGGCAATTCAGAAAGCTGATTGAGGACCTTTTTACTGATGAATGGGTTTGTATGTTATGACCATGTTTTTCTTTCTGCTTGCATTTTGTATTTATATTGATGTGTGAATTTTCTGTAATGTCTGGCATTCAGGGCTCATCTGTAAAAGAGACCTTGGTCTCAGTATGACTGCCTGATAAAATAAAGGTTAAATAAAAAATAAAAAAAATGACTTACCTCACTCAACAGCTGTGTGTCTATGGTAAGTGAGGCCAGAACCCCTGTAACATCATATATCATACCTGTTATGTAAAGATGAGTTATAATAATAAACCTGAACTTGAAAGGAAGCCATGTTAGAGAACTGATACACAGTAAAGAAGTCAGTGGAGGTCAGTGCCGTTTTAAGATGAGGGAAGACGATTTTTTCAAGAGCATGGCCTTATTTCTGTTACATCATATTGGATGACTGTCATTCATATTCCATTCACCCAGTTCAATGTAACAGCGATAGGTTTAGGCTACTACATGATACTCAACATTTCCCTGTACCCATCATGAGGTTGCTACAACCTAGCCTATGAAAAGAACAGCGCCGGAGAAGATGGCTGCCGTTTTACAGCCCTCTAACCAATTGTACTATTATGTGTGTTTTTCCGCGTTATTTGTAATTTATTTTGTACATAATGTTTCTGCCATCGTCTCTTATAACCAAAAAGAGCTTCTGGATATCAGGACAGCGATTACTCACCTCGTATTGGACGAAGATTTTTTCTTCAACGAGGCGGCCGCGAAGGATATCATACAGACACCCGACAAGGCCCAAATCCCCGTCATTCGCGTGAGGAAGAGACGGAGATATCGCGGACGTAGATCGGGGTGCCTTGTAAGGATCCGACGGCGAGCGAGTAAACTGCCTCTTCCATCAATTTTATTAGCCAACGTTCAATCATTTGAAAATAAATTGGACGACTTAAGATTACGGTTATCCTACCAACGGGACATTAAAAACTGTAATATCTTATGTTTCACCGAGTCGTGGCTGAACGACGACAATGATAACATTCAGCTAGCAGGCTATACGCTACATCGGCAGGACAGAACGGCTGACTCCGGTAAGACAAGGGGTGGCGGTCTGTGTATATTTGTAAACAACAGCTGGTGCACAAAATCAAATACTAAGGAAGTCTCGAGGTTTTGCTCGCCTGAGGTAGAGTATCTTATGATAAGCTGTAGACCACACTATTTACCAAGAGAGTTTTCATCTATATTTTTCATAGCTGTCTATTTACCACCACAAACCAATGCTGGCATTAAGATTGCACTGAATGAGTTGTACAAGGCCATTAATCAACAGGAAAACGCTCATCCAGATGCAGCGCTCCTAGTGGCCGGGGACTTTAATGCAGGGAAACTTAAATCCGTTCTACCTAATTTCTACCAGCATGTAAAATGTGCAACCAGAGGAAAAAAAACTCTAGACCACCTTTACTCCACACACAGAGACGCATACAAAGCTCTCCCTCGCCCTCCATTTGGCAAATCTGACCATAACTCTATCCTCCTGATTCCTGCTTATAAGCAAAAACTAAAGCAGGAAGCACCAGTGACTCGGTTAATAAAAAGTGGTCAGATGAAGCAGATGCTAAGCTACAGGACTGTTTTGCTAGCACAGACTGGAACATGTTCCGGGATTCTTCAGACAGCATTGAGGAGTACACCACATCAGTCACTGGCTTCATCAATAAGTGCATCGATGATGTCGTCCCCACAGTGACCGTACGTACATACCCCAACCAGAAGCCATGGATTACAGGAAACATCCGCACTGAGCTAAAGGGTAGAGCTGCCACTTTCAAGGAACGGGACTCTAACCCGGACGCTTATAAGAAATCCCGCTATGACCTCCGACGAACCATCAAACAGGCAAAGAGTCAATATAGGACTAAGATTGAATCGTACTACACTGGCTCTGACGCTCGTCGGATGTGGCAGGGCTTGAAAACTATTACAGACTACAAAGGGAAGCACAGCCGCGAGCTGCCCAGTGACACAAGCCTACCAGACGAGGCTAAACCACTTCTATGCTCGCCGAGGCAAGCAACACTGAAGCATGCATGAGAGCACCAGCTGTTCCGGATGACTATGTGATCACGCTCTCCGTAGCCGATGTGAGTAAGACTTTTAAGCAGGTCAACATTCACAAGGCCGCAGGGCCAGACGGATTACCAGGACGTGTACTCCGAGCATGTGCTGACCAACTGGCAAGTGTCTTCACTGACATTTTCAACATGTCCCTGACTGAGTCTGTAATACCAACATGTGTCAAGCAGACCACCATAGTCCCCGTGCCCAAGGACTCTAAGATAACCTGCCTAAATGACTACCGACCCGTAGCACTGACGTCTGTAGCCATGAAGTGCTTTGAAAGGCTGGTCATGGCTCACATCAACAGCATTATCCCAGAAACCCTAGACCCACTCCAATTTGCATACCGCCCCAACAAATCCACAGATGATGCAATCTCTATTGCACTCCACACTGCCCTTTCCCACCTGGACAAGAGGAACACCTACGTGAGAATGCTATTCATTGACTACAGCTCAGCATTCAACACCATAGTGCCCTCTAAGCTCATCACTAAGCTAAGGATCCTGGGACTAAACACCTCCCTCTGCAACTGGATCCTGGACTTCCTGACGGGCCGCCCCCAGGTGGTAAGGGTAGGTAACAACACATCTGCCACACTGATCCTCAACACGGGGGCCCCTCAGGGGCGCATGCTCAGTCCCCTCCTGTACTCTCTGTTCACCCATGACTGCATGGCCCGGCACGACTCCAACACCATCATTAAGTTTGCCGACGACACAACAGTGGTAGGCCTGATCACCGACAACGATGAGACAACCTATAGGGAGGAGGTCAGAGATCTGGCCGTGTGGTGCCAGGACAACAACCTCTCCCTCAACGTGACCAAGACAAAGGAGATGATTGTGGACTACAGGAAAAAAAAAGAGGACTGAGCACGCCCCCATTCTCATCGACGGGGCTGTAGTGGAACAGGTTGAGAGCTTCAAGTTCCTTGGTGTCCACATCACCAACGAACTATCATGGTCCAAACACACCAAGACAGTCGTGAAGAGGGCACGACAAAGCCTATTCCCCCTCAGGAGACTGAAAAGATTTGGCATGGGTCCTCAGATCCTCAAAAAATTCTACAGCTGCACCATCGAGAGCATCCTGACTGGTTGCATCACCGCCTGGTATGGCAACTGCTTGGCCTCCGACCGCAAGGCACTACAGAGGGTAGTGCGTACGGCCCAGTACATCACTGGGGCAAAGCTTCCTGCCATCCAGGACCTCTATACCAGGCGGTGTCAGAGGAAGGCCCTCAAAATTGTCAAAGACTCCAGCAACCCTAGTCATAGACTGTTCTCTCTGCTACCGCACGGCAAGCGGTACCGGAGTGCCAAGTCTAGGTCCAAAAGACTTCTCAACAGCTTCTACCCCCAAGCCATAAGACTCCTGAACAGCTAATCATGGCTACCCAGACTATTTGCACTGCCCCCCCACCCCATCCTTTTTACGCTGCTGCTACTCTGTTAAGTTAAGTATTTATGCATAGTCACTTTAACTCTACCCACATGTACATATTACCTCAACTACCTCAACTAGCCGGTGCCCCCGCACATTGACTCTGCAACGGTACCCCCCTGTATATATAGCCTCCCTACTGTCACTTTATTTTACTTCTGCTCTTTTTTTCTCAACACTTTTTATTTTTAATTTTTTTATTTTTACTTTTTTGTTTAAAATAAATACACTGTTGGTTAAGGGCTGTAAGTAAGCATTTCACTGTAATGTCTGCACCTGTTGTATTCGGCGCATGTGACCAATAAAATTTGATTTGATTTGATTAATGTTTACAACATAGGTGCACACAGGTGGAGAGAATAATTTTAGGTGACAGTGACACAGCCTTGCACACTCTTGTCTGCATCTAGCTGATATAGGGTGTAATTACACTGCTCAAAAAAATTAAGGGAACACTAATATAACACATCCTAGATCTGAATGAATGAAATAATCTTATTAAATACTTTTTTCTTTACATAGTTGAATGTGCTGACAACATCAACCCATGGAGGTCTGGATTTGGAGTCACACTCAAAATTTAAGTGGAAAACCACACTACAGTCTGATCCAACTTTGATGTAATGTCCTTAAAACAAGGCAAAATGAGGCTCAGTAGTGTGTGTGGCCTCCACGTGCCTGTATGACCTCCCTACAACGCCTGGGCATGCTCCTGATGAGGTGGCGGATGGTCTCCTGAGGGATCTCCTCCCAGACCTGGACTAAAGCATCCGCCAACTACTGGACAGTCTGTGGTGCAACGTGGCGTTGGTGGATGTAGCGAGACATGATGTCCCAGATGTGCTCAATTGGATTCAGGTCTGGGGAACGGGCGGTCCATAGCATCAATGCCTTCCTCTTGCAGGAACTGCTGACACACTCCAGCCACATGAGGTCTAGCATTGTCTTGCATTAGGAGGAACCCAGGGCCAACTGCACCAGCATATGGTCTCATAAGGGGTCTGAGGATCTCATCTCGGTACCTAATGGCAGTCAGGCTACCTCTGGCGAGCACATGGAGGGCTGTGCGGCCCCCCAAAGAAATGCCACCCCACACCATGACTGACCCACCGCCAAACCGGTCATGCTGGAGGATGTTGCAGGCAGCAGAACATTCTCCACGGCGTCTCCAGACTCTGTCACGTCTGTCACATGTGCTCAGTGTGAACCTGCTTTCATATGTGAAGAGCACAGGGCGCCAGTGGCGAATTTGCCAATCTTGGTGTTCTCTGGCAAATGCCAAACGTCCTGCACGGTGTTGGGGTGTAAGCACAACCCCCACCTGTGGACGTCGGGCCCTCATACCACCCTCATGGAGTCTGTTTCTGACCGTTTGAGCAGACACATGCACATTTGTGGCCTGCTGGAGGTCATTTTGCAGGGCTCTGGCAGTGCTCCTCCTGCTCCTCCTTGCACAGAGGCGGAGGTAGCGGTCCTGCTGCTGGGTTGTTGCCCTCCTACGGCCTCCTCCACGTCTCCTGATGTACTGGCCTGTCTCCTGGTAGCGCCTCCATGCTCTGGACACTACGCTGACAGACACAGCAAACCTTCTTGCCACAGCTCGCATTGATGTGCCATTCTGGATGAGCTGCACTACCTGAGCCACTTGTGTGGGTTGTAGACTCCGTCTCATGCTACCACTAGAGTGAAAGCACCGCCAGCATTCAAAAGTGACCAAAACATCAGCCAGGAAGCATAGGAACTGAGAAGTGGTCTGTGGTCACCACCTGCAGAACCACTCCTTTGTTGGGGGTGTCTTGCTAATTGCCTATAATTTGCACAACAGCATGTGAAATGTATTGTCAATCAGTGTTGCTTCCTAAGTGGACAGTTTGATTTCACAGAAGTGTGATTGACTTGGAGTTACATTGTGTTGTTTAAGTGTTCCCTTTATTTTTTTGAGCAGTGTATTAGTCCAACAGTTGCAAACGAGAGTTTCTATTGGACAAATTCAGGTATGTTTATCCCTGTTTTTTTCCCCTTTTGCTTCCGTTTAAGAAACATTTTCCAACAGAATCAGCGGAATGAATACACCCCTGATCATGTGTAAACACAGTTCACTTTCATAACAGCCACGTTGTATTCCTTCTTCCATCTATGCGCTCTCCTCCTCTCACCTTTTACCTTTGCTTGTGGACTTCAATGCACAACACATCAGCTGTATGTGACCAGGCGAAAAAACATTTCCAAGCCAAACCATATCATAACCGTTACACACAGCCTACATCGTTGTCAACATATTAGCTAAAGTAACATCATAGTCAACATAGCTAATAGAACTAACGCGTTAGTAACGTTAGTGTGCAGTCAGTAAGCAGTTAAGCGCTTACACCGGATGGCCCCGGTGGCAATAAATGTAAAACCAAAAGCTTACCTTGACTTGGATGAGTTCCAGTATTGTGTTGGATAGTCATAACCAGCTAGCTAACATAGCATCCCTCTGTTTGAGCAGGGTGTTTGAGTAGGCTAAACTAGCTAGCTGCAGTTGCTTGCTAAGTAAGTAAAATTGAAAGTGGGAAAAAAATTACTCTCTCTATCTCTCTCTTGCTTCTCCTTCATTTTGGAAGAAATTAATTTGTTCAAAACTGTTCAACTATTGTCTTTCTTTCTCTTTGAGTCAACTACTCACCATATTTTATGCACTGACATTCTAGCTAGCTGTACCTTATGCTTTCAGTACTGGATTTATTCTCTGATCCTTTGATTGGGTGGACAACATGTCAGTTCATGCTGCAAGAGCTCTGATAGGTTGCAGGACGTCCTCCGGAAGTTGTCATAATTACTGTGGAAGTCTATGGAAGGGGGTGAGAACCATGAGCCTCCTAGGTTTTGTATTGAATTCAATGTACCCAGAGGAGGACGGAAGCTAGCTGTCCTCCGGCTACACCATGGTGCTACCCTACAAAGTGCTGTTGAGGTTACTGTAGACCTTCATTGCAAAATAGGGTTTTAATCAATTATTTGGTGACGTGATTATATTTTGTATAGTTTTATCAAAAATAATGTTTTAAAAAATTACTTTTTATGAAATTCAATGAGGAGGACGGTCCTCCACTTCCTCCTCTGAGGAGCCTCCACAGAAAGAAGTTCACAATAACAGGGGCATAACCAGAAATGTGCTTTTGCTGGGCCTGGCTCCCCAGTGGGTGGTGCCCTCCCAGGCCCACACATGCCTACGCCCATGCACAATAATACATCATACTGAGAGTTCAAATCAACTCAGCCTGACACCACAATGCTTCCTCATTTTTTGGTTTCAGCCAAAACTCCAGGCAGGCTGATTTAGATTAGTTTGTGTGGTTTCAGTCCCATAGTTAGTCTCAGTTTGCTTAGGTAATGACCTCAGCCAATCAGATGATGACAGGGTAGACGATTCTGGGAGGGTTTGAGGTTTCTGAAGCCAGCGGTGTGTGTGTGTGTTTGTCTGTGTAGCCCACAGGGGGGAGATGGCGAGGCTGTAACTGGGGAGTTGCTGGGATGGTTTATTTCTGGAGTCTTTGTGTGTGTTTGTGTGTGTGTGTATTTGCTGCTGAGTGACTCTGTCCGGACAGTTTGCCCTTACCCAACAGCTGAGCATGTGCCAATGCAGGGGGGCATTTAACGCTCATCCCACTCCCCCTACAACCCCCCGACCCCTCCACCCAACCCTCCCAACTACCCCCTCACTCCTTTGTCCTGCTGGTAATCATCTGGGTTGATGAGAACTCTAAAAATATATCATATTGTCCCTGTGCTCTGCCCAGAGACTGGTAGTTACACTGTTACTGATTGGGAGAATGGACCCGTCCAGAACCTTGGGTTAGGGTATGATTTTACTGTGCTTTAGTTGACTGCACGGATCGTAAGTTGCTCTGGACGAGAGCGTCTGCTAAATGACTATTAATGAAAAAGAGCCCACACACTCGCTGCTGCACAGGGATCTATACCAGATACCTATGGTGATGACAAAGATGACAGACAATGTGTCAATCAACAGGGGTGGTTAGGAGGATGAGAATAGAAGGATAGCCACCCTATTCCCCCTCCTTCACATGCCCCTCAGCACTATGTGGACAGGGAAAGCCTAGCTACAGGTATATCCCATCACCACGGCTGTAAAGTGTAATTGGTGATAGACAGTACTCTCAACTCTCTATAGCACAATAACACATTGTTCTCATTCCTAAAATCATTTCCCCAAATTACCCAATTACTGAGGCATTTGCTTGACTTTTTAGAGAGCAAAAACCTGTGTCTCACTTTAAAACAGACGAAATGCCCTGTTTGCGTTTTGTTCTGATGAGAAGTAATGCTCATGTCCGTGATGTGGGTTAAACCTTGTTTCCATGGTAACATGGGTCAGAGTTCGACACCTGTCAGTCATTAGGTGGGCTATGCTGGCCATGTGACAATACTTAACCTCTGACACATGGAAACGGTTTACGGTCACTCCCCTCCCCTCGGGCCAGCGTCAGGGTAGGTCAGACAGCTTGACCTGTAGCCCTCCTTATGCTGTTGGACTGGGAGGCTGATGGATCAGTGTGAATGCATGATACTAGCCTGGACTTCCTCTTCCTCTAGCCTTAGGTGTCAGAGCGACACACACACACACACTTGAAAACTTGATGTGCAAGAGGAATTCATGTAAGGCTTATACATTTTTTAAATTAATTCAGTACCACTTTATTTTACAGCCCGGTTTAAGCTGGTGCTTACCTGGTATTTACATGGCAAATCTCTAGAAATGTTCTGGTATTTACCTATAACAATTTCAACACAGTTGGTACCAAATGGCACATACAGTAGTTACCCTTGACTTGTGTCAATGAATCTAAAAGAAACCAAAGCCTAATTATTACGCAAATGTTAGGTCATTACTGTTTTAAAAATAGATCGCTAAGTACCTATTGGTGGACTGTAAAATAAACCATTCATTCATTCATATAATGACACATGGCTGTAGCAAGCCACATATCTGCCCAACGACAGGAATGTACAGGTGAGAACCATGACCCCTGGCCTGACCCGGCAGGAGGATGGCCAGGATTCCACAGGAGATGGAGAATACCCCAAATTCTGCAGGTTATTACCGGTACCCAGAGTTCCAACTTAGAATGACCAGAATTTAGCTGGTTCGAAACTAGCTAGTCAGCGTTTTTGTACGATATTTCCCAGATATAAGCCCAGTTCTGGAATCTCCATCGAAAGTGTTTTATTCCAGGAATAGGTTTCTAATCTTTGTCCTGGAAAATGGCCCGTATAGCCCCAGCCTATAGCCGTGTCATGTGTATCCACCTGTTGTGTCCTTGATGGCTGTTGTTCCAGTCAGTTGTTATGACTGACCCAGCCTGACCCAGGATAGAGCTAACAACACTTCAAAGGTGCCCCGCTCATTGTTGAGATGCCCTCCTGCACTTAGACGTGTGTTTGGTGTGTGTGTGTCCGCTTGAGTGCATGAATTGAGCTGTACTTATAAGTATGGGTTTTTCAAGCTATTTTCTAAACACCATTGACTGGAAGAGATGCAAGCAGCTGGTGAAACACACACATACACAGAGATGTAGATTGGACTGTGAGCTATGCGAGGCAGCTTGGTAAGGGTAGATTAGTTTCCACTCGCTCATGGCTTTCACAGTAACACTATCTTCTGGGGAGTGAAGCCTCAGCCCTACCCCACATCATCTCATATCTGGACCAAAGCCCCAGTCCCAGCCCCAGCCCAACCCAAACACGTAGGACAGGGCTCTCTGCTGGTCCCAGCCCAACCCTACAGGGCCCACAGCCTAGCCCAACACACCAGCACAACTCTAGCCCATAATCCCTGTCCCAGACCAGCTGCATTCTCCAGTGAACTAAAACATATGTAGTTAGTTGCCATTGTCTCGGTAACTGGCATTTTAAACTTTTACAGCTTGTATACTGCTGAGAGGATAATGTAATGTAGAGACAGTGATATTCTTCACTGATTCATCCATTACAAGCACTATTGCTCTCTGTGGCCATTGGTCATGCCCCCCCACAGAAGAGGGTAAAGAGGGGGTTTGGATGACAGGAAACAGCAGGAGAGGAGAGAGGTTTTACTCTGGCGGTATGCCAGTAAACCTACAACATTGTTACACCACAGGATTATTACAGTTTGTTTGACTGCTTCATTCATAGCTAAAACATAACACGGCCCATTGAATAGCCACACTGCCTGAGGAAGGGTTTTATATAGAAAAAGAACATGAAGTGCCATCCGGTCTATGAAGGAGGCGTAACAATTTAGGGGGAACAGCCGGAATGGGGCTTGAACCAGCAACTCTATGGGAAACAGGTCTCCAGCCAAAAGCAACTGAGAGGGGACAGGGGATACACACTTGTGTGTGAGTGCAGTGTGCACGTGTTCGTACTTGTGTATACGTGTGCATGTAGGTGGGAGAGGTGTGGGTGAAAGACAAACAAGCGGTGTCAGTAGCAATAAGGCTTGTCTGAAGAGAACCAGATGTTTTGCAGAGAGCTCCAGAAAATATTATTACTGGAGGAGAGACCAACCCCTTCCTCTCCTCTGCCCGCCCCTCACACAATAACACCCACACGCTCACCTCAGATATCCCTCTCTATTCTCTAGTCTCTCTTCATCCTTCTATATTATCTTCCCTCTCTTCTCTGCCACTTATTTATCTTCTCCACCACTCTTTTCTCTTCTCTCCCGCTTTATTTCTCTCTCTCCCTCTCTTCACTTCCTTGGGGGTGGTGGATCAGTCTGTCAGGGCTGTCTAGTAAGTGCACCTGCAAACAGCCACCCACACAAATCTGTCAGCTGACTCGTTAGAGTAATCAGAGGTGTAAAGTACTTAAGTAAAACTACTTGAAAGTATTACTTAAGTCGTTTTTTGGGGTATCTTTGCTATTTATGTTTTTGACAACTTTTACTTTTACTCCACTACATTCCTAAAGAAAATAATGTACTTTTTACTCCATACATTTTCCCTGACACTCAAAAGTACTTTTCATGCACTTATCAAGAGAACATCCCCGGTCATCCCTACTGCCTCTGATCTGGCGGACTCACTAAACACACATGCTTGGTTTGTAAATTATGTCTGAGTGTTGGAGTGTGCCCCTGGCTACCTGTAAACATAAAAGAAAAAAAGAAAATTGTGCCGTCTGGTTTGCTTCATAAAAGGAATTTGAAATAATGTATACTTTTATTTTTGATACTTAAGTATATTTTAGCGATTACATTTACTTTTGATACTTAAGTATATTTAAAAGCAAATACTTTTAGACTTTTACGCAAGTAGTATTTTACTGGGTGACTTTTACTTTTACTTGAGTCATTTTCTATTAAGGTATCTTTGCTTTTACTCAAGTATGATAATTGGGTACTTTTCCACCACTGAGAGTAATGGTCTGGATGTGTTGATGTTTTCCTATAACAACAAACTGGACCTGAGCTGAACTGACAGACTTCAGAACGGCTTAGCTTAAGGCTCAAACTTATCATTCACCATGTCAGGACTGTACTGTATATGAGCTGTACAATATATGGTAAATTCCAGACTGTGTCTGGTGAATCTGTTGCGTCAGCAGGTAGTGGCCAAGTAAAGTCAACAGTGTGGAGAAGCCATTAAACTTGTAAAGGTGGAACTTCCCATCATCTATAGAGTAGGTTTATACCTGAGCTCTCATGCGCACAGAGATTCCCACAGCTGAGACCAATGTGCTGCCCACTATTTGTTATTATTGTATTTGTGTGTGTGTGTGTGTGTGTGTGTGTGTGTTTGTTTGTTTGTTTGTGTGTGTATTATCCTTGGTCTTCAAGAATCCACTGTATCCTCACACTAACCCTATAGGAACTTTATAGGTGTATCTAGTAGCTTCATCTATTCTCTCCTTTCCTTCATCTGTAGTGATCTGAGAGAAGTGGGCAGGTGAAAACTAAGCCTCAGCCTAGCAGATGCTCAGTGTGTGGAAATCCGGGCAGTGTTCATAGGTTTGATCTCTCTCTCTCTCTGTCTGTCTGTCTGTCTGTCTGTCTGTCTCTATCTCTCTTCCAACCCTCTTTCTCTGTAATGGGAAGAGCCATAGGCCTTTAGACCAGTAATCCTGGGCTCTTATGCCAAGACCTACAAAGGCCTGAGTGTCAGTGACACACACACACACACACACAGGCAGCGTCAGCGACACCTCACAGCTAAATATACCCAGAGTGACAGAGACAGGTGACTAAACCTCTGCCACAGACACGCACCCAACCAGCACGCACTGGAGAGGTCAGGGGCGTCTTGCACCCCAAAATCTGAGGGGGCACCAAGTACGTGAGGATGGCTACGCTGAAATTTTTTACATTTTTCAAACACCTGAAATACCTTTTTCCTGCAACCTAGAGCCACAATCATTATGCTTAATTCTATGTAAAAATGTATACTTTACTGCATATCTAAGCATACCTGTTCAGCTGTCTGTATCCTTTTTACTGGTGGTTCTTTTTTAAGAAACGAAATATGCTTCTCTGCATCTCCGCTCAAATCTGGGTAAAAGATCAAAAGGAATGTGAGTCTTATTCAGTGCATTTAGTATCTGCTTGCTTTTCTAAAGTCGACCAACCTTGCCAGCAGGCATGCCAGCTAAAATAGTTAGACAAACTAGCTACTAGCTTGAGTGATAACCTGAAATGGTTTCTTGGTAGCTAGTAATGAGGTTGGGAGATTGGGAACCTATCTGGGCTAGCTAAAGCCAACTTCATAAAATTATAATAATAATGAATAGTGTGTATTATACACGTGGGAATTGGACATTTGTTTTTTTTGCATATCCCAACTCCCCTTGAGACACCCTCAGAAAGTGGGGTCATGGCCAGGGTCAGCCATTATCAATGGTGACCCTGTAGCAATTTGGGTTACGTGCCTTGCTCAAGGGCACATTGGCAGATGTTTCACCTTGTCGGCCTGGGTATTCAAACTAGCGACCTTTCGGTTGTTGGCCCGAGACTCTAACCGCTAGGCTACCTACTGCCCAAAATTGCTAGGTGGCTAGTAGAAAGTATTACAGAGAAACACATAATAAAATAAATAAAATAAAATAAAATGTACAGGACAAATCTGAGGGGGCACGTGCCCCTGTGCCCCCTATGGGCATGACGCCTCTGAGGGAGGTCACAGGGTGTGTGTGTGTGTCTGAGGGGGCTGCTGGGAGCTGGTAATGTCTCTCTCCTCTCAGTGTGCAGTTGGTATTTTTGAGCCGAACACAGTCACCCAGGTCTCTGGGTTCTCTCCTCTAAGCCAGCTGGTCTGGCTTTATACCTTCTTCTAGTCTTCTTGTACTGTTCTTTTACTCCTTTGTTCCATTTCATCCCTTCTTTTCTGAGCTAAAGGATAGAGTGATCTGACCCTCAGCTGGAGCTGTAGGGAACCTTCCTGGGGAAGATAATACAAGCAGCACTGGTGAGTGTGTGTGTGTGTGTGTGTGACGCACAGCAAACTCTTACTGACTCATAGCTTTCAATTTAGTTTAGTTTTGGGCAGAAAGGATTGTGTGCCACATGGTCAAACAAGAGTTTGTTAGTATGAGAGAGCATTTGACAGTGTGTGCTGTCTATGGGAAAGTGTGTGAGCGCACTGCAAATGTCCAGCGTTAGGTACATTGCATGACCGACTATAGAACACAAAAACATAAATGTCTTCTATGGTGTTTTCTCATAATAAAGTCAGCTAGTGGTATGGCTTCATCTGCTGACAAGAAACTATAAAGGAAAATCTGAAGGACTTGTAATGCCTCCCAAAGTCAAGCGTCTCTCACCTCTGTGTGTGATTGGCTAAGGTTCCCCTGGTCTGCGTCTGCCTATTTTTTTTACATTTTAGTCATTTTAGCAAACGCTCTTATCCAGAGTGACTTACAGTTAGTGAGTGCATACATTTTCATACTGGCCCCCCGTGGGAAACGAACCCACAACCCTGGCGTTGCAAGCGCCATGCTCTACCAACTGAGCTACACGGGACTGTGTCTGCCTGTCTGTCTGTCTGCCTGTCCGACCATAGCGAGAAGCACAGCCACAGCTGCAGTAGTCAATCAGGACTGGCCCAGGACAGAGAGAGACAGAAAGACATGAAGTGACATTTTGACCATGAAAAAATACAAAAAAGTTGAAATTCACTCTTATACTCCTATACTGTACTTTTAGCAAGCTATATAGCGCAACATTCAATGGTGGTGTTAATATACTGTATTTAAGCAAGTATACAATGTTTTGTAGATCTGTAATGGTTGGTCATTGGCCCTCCATCTTGGCTCTCCCTGCCCCCACCTCCCAATCACCTCTCTGACTGACCTATGATCTCTGACCTCTGGTCAACTGTGACCTTTGATACTTTAACCTTAGTTTCTAGGTTACCTCTAGCTTTATTCCTAATGACCTTGAACAAATGCATCTTGTTATAAAACTGGTCTTTCAGTCATAACCATGGCTGACAGTCTACTGTGTGATACAGTACAGTAGGTTAACTGTATTTACCATAAGTAGCCTTTAGCTTGTGGTCTCTTGCGTCGTAACAGTCTCTTAGTCATATTGGTATAGTTTGTTATGTCACATCTCTGACAGACAGGGTTTGTGGTGTAGATTCTAGATGCCGAAGTACTGTATACAATTGAACTGCAACAATTCCATAGCTACTGTTAGTCACTGTCTGCCTGACTATCTCTGCTGTTCAGCGTGTCCATGCTGAAATTCTGGAGTGAATCTGAGCTTAAAATATCTCTGGTGGTACTGCCCTAACGCTGCCATACACTCTGGCCTTAGAACCAAGCACAGCTGTGTCTGAGGGAGCTACATGCCACATACACATGAGTGTTTGTGTAAGTGTGTGTGGATTTTGTGTGTGTGTGTGTGTGTGTGTGTGTGTGTGTGTGTGTGCGCGCGTGTGTGTGTTTGAGAGAGCGAGAGAGAGAGTGTGTATGTGAGAGAGCGAGAGAGAGAGAGTGTGTATGTGAGAGAGCGAGCGAGCGAGAGAGAGAGAGTGTGTGTATGTGAGAGAGCGAGCGAGAGAGAGAGTGTGTATGTGAGAGAGCGAGCGAGAGAGAGAGAGTGTGTACGTGAGAGAGCGAGCGAGAGAAAGAGAGTGTGTACGTGAGAGAGCGAGCGAGAGAGAGAGAGTGTGTATGTGAGAGAGCGAGCGAGAGAGAGAGAGAGAGTGTGTATGTGAGTCTATGAGGGAAGGGATGGATGAGAGAATACGATGAAAGCATGCTTTGAAATATCTCCACAAATACTGAACTTGTAGAGACATACTTTCATTGTTGTTAATATGCTACTGGGATTACTGTGCCTTTGTTGTTCCGAGGCCTGTCTCACATGAATAAGAGGCAGATTACGTTGTGTGTGTCAGCCTGAGTGATGGGAGTGACAGGGAAAGATGACAGCAGGCTTGTCAGGTGAGATGCATACAAACGCAGCAGCATCTTTTCTCCGTGTGTATAATCCTACAGTAGCAGTATGATGATTGTACAGCTGTTTTTCTATGCTGCCGCTCCATCAGTGAAATAGGATCCTGAAACACAACAAAAGGTTAAGGCTCATCCATTATACATAGCAGGTGTAACGCTCTGGGCGGTCCACTAGACCACTAACGACCAAACTAGACCCCCCTGGGACATACACAACAGGAACACATTTGCAGTGAAAACACTCCCCGGAGACAGACTATTTGCTTTTGTGTACAGTATATGTGTGCGGGTGTGGGCAAGTGTGTGTGTGTGTGTGTGTGTGTGTGTGTGTGTGTGTGTGTGTGTGTGTGTGTGTGTGTGTGTGTGTGTGTGTGTGTGTGTGCGTGTGAACTGCAGAGCGGGTTAGAGCAGAGAGAAGTAGCCTACTGCTATAGAGTTGTAGGACATTTTCGTAAGTCCCATCCACCCATCCAAAACTGTACAGTACTGGTAAACAGGTGCAGTTCCTAGAGCTTCCACTGTAGTGCACCAGTGAGCTACAGACCAACACTTCATACTTAATACTTTCGATTTGCCCTGTGTATTCCAGGGCAGGGAGAGTATATTACTCTGATAATGTACATTCATTTGAGTTTAATAATCTGTTTTAAGATTAAAAGCAGGTGTATCACTGGGTGAATTGGTCGTGTGTGTTTGTGTGTGTGTGAGTGTGTGTAAACTACATCTTAATCTGTTATATTAGCACCAGCTCCAGTCTCATACAGTATCTCTCCTGTCTCTCTCAGGTGCTCTGTAAACCTATGGACCTGAGGCCCTTAGAGACCACCCCGATGGAACACTCAGACACAGACTGACTGACACAGATGAGAAAGAGATTGAGATAAAGCCAGAAGGAGAGAGAAAAGCGAAAAACTGAAATGCATGCAGGAGGATCTGGGGCTGAAGCTTTGACAGAACAGAAGGAAGTGCAAGTAATTGACTGGTAAGAGATCAATGTTTTCACTGCTTAACCAGAAAGGAAATGTAGTCTTCTATACTACGACTAGGGTGATTTATTTATTTTGCACATATGTTGACTGAACACACGCAGTGTGTGCGCGTGTGTGTGTGTGTGTGTGTGCGCGCGCACGCCCGCTAGTGCCTTAATCAGAGAAACTTGTTCACGGATTGTGTGCGTGTTTGATGGATTGGAGAGAGAGAGAGCGAGAGAGAGAGCGATCGATCAAATTGTGTCTATAGGCACATCACCGACGGGAAACAAACATTAGCGGGATTATCCCCCTTTCCTTCCCCTCCTCCTTTCCCTCCCCTGGCAAATCACTCACTCACACTGAGAGCCTGCATAGCACGACTCACTTCCTCTTCATTTCAAATCTGGAGTGGAGAAGAGAGTTTTAATGTTGCCAGTTGCCTGTTCCATCGCTGTGTTCGTATGATTAATAGTAGGCAATTGTCATTCTGGATTTAAAACGAATTCGTTTTTCTAACGGGGCTCTTTACACGAATACTTTTCTGCTGTACGGTAACCGGACAAGGCTTGTGAAAACGCTTGCGTAAACGGACACTGATATCGGACAGAGGCGCCTCATGAGGAGTAGGCTACAGTAAGTGTGTCTGGTGGTTATATTCGCTTTGAAAGTTTACGCAGTTTGGACAGTTTGCTCTATTGACAGATTACGCACAGTGTTTGCGCTCCAAACTCGACCATAAATGCGTAAGAGTCTGTCATAGAATGTAATAGATGTGTAACAAGGGATAAATATGTTTCTCAGAGAGTAGAAAACAGAGAGATGTGAATTGTATAGGCGTATTTGTTTATTTTTCTTAAATGTTTTCTTAAGTATTGTGTTCATGTCAATTTAAAGTTGATTGAGCTCAATACATTTAGTTGTATGTGAATGAATCTCAGACCTGTTAGAGAAAGTGAAATAAGAAGCACTGATGGCCAAATTCAGTATCTTTATAGTAATTTTGAGAAAATAAAATATTTGTATCATATTTTTTAGGGTGCTAATACAAGTGAGGGGGTCTGTGCCCCCAGTGTCAATGGGCATGATGACCCTGATCCCAGGCTAGAGCAGTGTATGTGGCCTCGAGGGGTGTGGTCTTCAGCTCTGCCCCCTGGTCCACCTGGAGAGCGACAGTGTGTGCAGACTTTAGTTCCAGCCCAGCACTAACACACCTGATCCTTGGCTCCTGTCCTCTGGATAAGCCTCTAGTTTCTGTTCTGGCTCTCCCATTAAGTCAGAGAGAGCATGCAGTTTACAGGTGGATTACAGACTAAAGACTAGCCTCACCTGGCTGCCACATCTCAGCTTAATGAACCAACACATGGCTGGGAGTGGGAACACATGACTGGGCATGGGGTGCACAATGGAGGCCCTGGAGTTTAGCAGTCCTGCCGGTTTTCAATTCTTGATGCCATTCTACTTGATCAATTGTACTGATTGGTTGGAGGTTAACGAGGTAGAAAACCAGCAAACACTGTGGGCCTCACTCACTTCTCTCTTAAGACCTGAAGAATTCACAACTCAAACTGTAGTTTATTTAAAAGCACATTGCAGAGAATTTGCTGGGTGGTCCACATATGGGCATTAACTCTGACCCATCTGTGACATGTCTGGATTTGGACCCAACACTTGTTTTCTAGTGAGTACAGTGTCATCTGCCACCACGGTAGAACAACTTACTTACTGTGTAGGGTTGCATCCACCATACTCCAGTTATGGAGTCTAATACAGATGAGTCTTTGTCTGCTAGTTGCCTGTAGCTACTGCAGTGTTAATCAGAAACTCGCCCCTACTCTAGTCTAAAGTATTTATAATGGGTCATGTGCCCATAGTGGAGAATGGGGTGAAAAAAGGGTTACAGCATCTACTGGCCAGCTTGGTAGAGCTGTAGGACACTGATCCAAGTCATGTCCCTTACTTGTTACTCCTGACAAAGTAATAGAAGATGATATGCAGTGCTCATAGCGCCATGAGGAAGTTGACACAGGCTCTATGTCTGGGGGCTGCATACATCACACTGAGACTTGTCTACATACACACCTCCGCCCCCAGCCCTCTACTCCTCCCGTTCCCTATCTACCCCCTGCCCAGCACCCATCCGTCTACCCCCCCTACCCCTGCCCCTCTGACACTGGCATGTAGGTTGTCCTGCCAAGATATACAAGGGCATTGCCACCCCATCACCCACTGTCTGTCTCTCTCTCTCTCTCTATCCAGCCTCAAAATACACACTTACACATTCTGTCTAGCCTGCTCGACTCCTTGTCTATCTGTCTGTCAATCGGACTGTCTGTCTCTGGTCCAGGGACGGACTGTGATAAAAAATCCACCTATTCATTTCTAATACCCCAGCCCATTTTTTCCCTTGAGGCCCCCATTATTAGCCAAATGATGATAATTCTATGCAAACCCCCCAATTTAGATCGGCCCACTGGCATTTTCCTGAACGCCCTATGGCCAGTCTGTTTCTGTTTTGGTCCTTCTGTCTGTCCATCTCTTTCCCCAGAATACACACACGTACACAGCATGTGGGTAAATGAGGACTCTGAATCATTCCTCTACATAGAGAAAGGCCCATCTTTGGCACACGGCAATGGTGTGTTTAAGTTTGTGACAGAGAAGGGGTGCTGTGATTATTGTGAGAGTGGGTGTTGAGAGGGTGTTAGTTAGGGTAAATGAGTCTGTTATATGACATTGGTCCATCTCTGTTCTCTAGTTCTACTGGCTATGTCTGTTTCTGTCTGTTTCTGTCTCAGTGTGAACTAGAAACGGGCCGCTCTGCTTTGTTTGGGGTAAAAAGTTCCTTATTTTATTTTTGGATCCCCGCTGGTTACGTGTAAGCTATTTATAAATGAGGATATGTGTGTTTGTGCGTAAGTGTGTGTGTGTGTGTGTGTGCCCGTGTCGAGGAGGAATCGGGTGGAAACCTGCCATCATCCTGGTTTGGTTTACAGGTGGGCTCTACATCATGTCCTCTTAGAGGGAATACACATGCTGGGAAAAACATCTAGCAAACACACGCGCGCACACGCAAGCACGCACACACAAGCACACACACACACACACACAAAGTGTTTAGGTCAAAAGCAAGCTTCCCTCGAAAGCAGAACTCCATGCTCAGTATAAACACCCACAGTTTATATAATGCTGAGTTGACTCAACAAGGAATGTTCTATATTTACTCAAAAGCAGAGGAGTATGGTGTTTCCCGAAACAACCTCACTATCTGCATGACTTACTGACTGACTGACTGAATGAATGAATGAATGAGAGCGCAGAAGTAATGTGTCCTGTTTGGCATGTTGGGGCTTGTTTTGATTTGACATTATGCCCTAGCTAGCTTGATTATATCTGGTGCTGACATATACTGTGTAGAAGATCTGTGTTTAATGTGCCTTTCTTGGTCAGTTTACTGAGGAGTCTGTACAGATCAGGCTCTATTCTCCTATAGCCAGGGATGGGGGCACGTTGGAGCTATCACCATGTTGCTACCTATCACATCGTCTCAGATCTCCACATGTGCATAAGGGATAGGGGATAGGGGTTAGGGGTTAGGGATGGTACACTACATGACCAAAAGTATGTGGACACCTGCTCGTCGAACATCTCATTTCAAAATCATGAGCATTAATATGGAGTTAGTCCCCCCTTTGCTAGATCCCTCAAACTCAACTCTGGACCTCGAAGCCAGTTCCACTGCATTGTTTCATTGTTCCCCTCTAATTAGGGACTGACTTAGACCTGGGACACCAGGTGTGTGCAATTAATTATCAGGTAGAACAGAAAACCAGCAGGCTCCGGACCTCGTAGGGTAACAGTTGAGTACCCCCGCTCTAGATGTTGGAACATTGCTGTGGGGACTTGCTTCCATTCAGCTACAACAGCATTAGTGAGGTCGGGCACTGATGTTGGGCAATTAGGCCTGGCTCGCAGTCGGCGTTCCAATTCATCCCAAAGGTGTTAGATGGGGTTTAGGTCAGGGCTCTGTGCAGGCCAGTCAAGTTCTTCCACACCGCTCTCGACAAACCATTTCTGTATGGACCTCGCTTTGTGCATGGGGGCATTGTCATGCTGAAACAGGAAAAGGCCTTCCCCAAATTGTTGTCACAAAGCTGGAAGCACAGAATCGTCTAGAATGTCATTGTATGCTGTAGCGTTAAGATTTCCCGTCACTGGAACTAAGGGGCCTAGCCCGGACCATGAAAAACAGCCCAAGACCATTATTCCTCCTCCACCAAACTTTACAGTTGGCACTATGCATTGGGGCAGGTAGCGTTCTCCTGGCATCCGCCAAACTCAGGTTTGTCCGTTGGACTGCCAGATGGTGAAGCGTGATTCATCACTCCAGAGAACGCGTTTCCACTGTCCAATGGCGGCGAGCTTTACACCACTCCAGCCGACGCTTGGCATCGCCCATGGTGATCTAAGGCTAGAGTGCGGCTGCTTGGCCATGGAAACCCATTTCATGAAGCTTCCGACGAATAGTTATTGTGCTGACGTTGCTTCCAGAGGCAGTTTGGAACTCAGTAGTGAGTGTTGCAATGAAGGACAGACAATTTTTATGCGCTACGCGCTTCAGCACTCGACGGTCCCGTTCTGTGAGCTTGTGTGGCCTACCACTTCGCGGCTGAGCTGTTGTTGCTCCTAGACATTTCCACCTCACAATAACAGCACTTACAGTTGACCGGGGCAGCTCTAGCAGGGCAGAAATCTGACGAACTGACTAATTGGAAAGGTGGCATCCTATGACTGTGCCATGTTGAAAGTCACTGAGCTCTTCAGTAAGGCCATTCTACTGCCAATGCTTGTCTATGGAGATTGCATGGCTGTGTGCTCGATTTTATACACCTGTCAGCAACGGCTGTGGCTGAAATAGCCAAATCCACTAATTTGAAGGGGTATCCACATACTTTTGTATATATAGTGTATGTTGTGTAGCATGATAGGGAGTTATGATGACAGCCCAGTTACCAGCCTGTTTCTGCTTTCCCTCATGAACAAGTACTACTGAATTACTACTCATCACTACTACACAAGATCTATACAAAACCTACAGGTTTTAGTACTTAATTGTTATTGAGATGTGTAGTAAACCAGTAGTGATTTATGTAGTAATTTAAGTAGTAATGGGTATCTACTACTTAAAACCTACACATACCTACACAATTCCTACATGTTCACTATTGAATTACTACACGATTCCTACACATTACTGCTGTCTGCATACTCAATCCCTATTGAATTACTACTGCCAGTGCCATCTGTGTGTGTAGTGTTGTGTCACTACTGATCATTACTGAATTGATCCTGATCCTTTATCATTTTCTACATAAACCCTTTTGAATTACTATTTAAAACATTTAACTACTGTTTACCTATTTAAAATCACTATTGACATCTTGTTTCACTACTGTGTCACGTACATGCACATACATTTCCTCACGTTTCTAACTGTAGTTATCATTTTACATTTTAGTCATTTAGCAGACGCTCTTATCCAGAGCGACTTACAGTTAGTGCGTGCATACATATCATCAAACAAGCAATAATAAGCTTATACAAAAAGTATTGCAATCTGTTTTGATTAAATTAATTACATATTCAATTACATATTTACACTTTTTTGTTAATCCCTTTGAGACCTTGTCTTCATTCAGCTTTGACTTAACTATATTCAAGATCCTATTTTTTGTTGCAGCCACATTTTTCCACCACGTAACCTTTTAGAAAATAAAGACACGCACAAGAGACAACCAATTATAAGCCATAATCAATCATCTGCTAACAGAGGTCACATAAGACAACACAGAAAAACATCTGAGAAACAATGTTGAACTATGGCCTCCAGTCTTCTTATGTCGAGGGGCTCCTTGGCAACAGGTCAAAAGAGGTAAGTAGAATGGGTCAGTATACAATATGAACATACTGCACATTTGCATACAAACACACTCATCAGCTAGCATGACGAAAACCGAGGCTACATAGCTACATTTCAATGGGGCTAGCAAACAGCTAGGCTAAACTCAATACATCTCCATGACAACGGCTAACGGCTAAGAGCGTTTTGGCTAGCAATCTTTTTCATGTGGTAAAAAGTTATATAAACTGCTAAACAACGACATGAAAGTATTCATAAAACATAAAGGAAAGTTAAACTTACAGATGGTGCCAGCATAAGGGCTATGAAAGACAGGATGACGAGGGATGAAAGGTGATTACATTCGGGATTGTCAAAAACAGGAAACTAGTTAACAACAATCAACAACTTCCTGTTTTATCTTCTTCTGCGGTCACGAAAAGCCGGTGTAGTCTGGCTGTAGTGTTATGATACATCAAGTAGTAAAAACTCTACCTGATTACTATTGAAAAGCCTGTGTAGTAAAGCTGTAGTGTTTTGAGTACTTATTTACTACCAACATCAAGTAGTAAAAATCTCTACCTGATTACTACTCGAAACACTGTTTTCCTACTGAACACTACAAAACTCTACTTGTGTATCTTGAGTAGTGCATAAACTACACATTCACTACATAATCCCTACAAGTCTCTACATTGTCACTACTGCACAAATAGGTTTTGTGTAGTAATTCAGTAGTACCTTTTCATGAGGGTTAGCCAACTCCTTACTCGTTGTCATGTCATTGACAAGCCTGATCCCTTTCTCTCTCTCCCCCTTCCATTCTCCTCACGGGCCTTCAGCCATGCTTCTGCGTCTGACTGTAAACTGGGAACCGTGTGTGTGTGTGTGTGTGTGTGTGTGTGTGTGTGTGTGTGTGTGTGGGTGTGTGTGTGTGTGTGTGTGTGTCAGACGCTATAAACCATGTGAGCTCTACCTGTGTCTAGCTACTTAAGATGAGCTTAAAGAGCCTATAGGCCAGGGAGTCAGCTGGATGTACAGGAAACTGCCAAAATAAAGGAAACACTTGAGTAAATGAGGGATAGAAAGTACATTGAAAGCAGGTGCTTCCTTCCACACAGGTGTGGTTCCTGAGTTAATTAAGCAATTAACATCCCATCATGCATAGGGTAATGTATAAAAATGCCCATTTAGCCATTATTTTGACTATTATGGCTAGAAGAAGATATCTCAGTGACTTTGAAAGAGGCGTCTCAAAGGAGCATAAGGGGTTTAAAGGGTGTGTGTGTGTCTCAGTCACCAGATCTCAATCCAATTGAACACTTATGGAAGATTTTGGATCGGTGTCTGAGACAGCGTTTTCCACCACCATCAACAAAACACCCACACAAACACCCACCACCATCAACAAAACATACACACACACAAGCACACACCCACTAATGCACATTCTAGGGCTGGGCATTGCCAGGGACCACACGATACGATATTATCTTGATACTTAGGTGCCGATACGATACGTTTTACCATTCTCACGATTCTATATGTATTGCAATTCGATACTGCAATTTAATTGCGATTTCATGTTTCAAACATATTGCTCACTATATGTCTGCTGCAGAGAGACAAGAGAGAGCATGAGAAAACGAGTTTTGATCAGTCAGGGAATAAAAGTGCTGAAAACATGTTGGCTCACTATTTAGAAAGAAGACAGAAAACAAGTTATAGGATGAAAAATACCAGAGTTTTGTCGCAGTTACAGCCGACTAGCGCTAGCAAATGCTACCTACAGTAGCAAAAAAATACAATTATATATATATAGTACCAGTCAAAAGTTTGGACACACCTACTCATTCAAGGGTGTTTCTTTATTTTTACTATTTTCTACATTGTAGAATAATAGTGAAGATATCAAAACTATGAAATAACACATATGGAATCATGTAGTAACCAAAAAGGTGTTAAACAAATCAAAATATATTTTATATTTGAGATTCTTCAAAGTAGCCAACCTTTGCCTTGATGACAGCTTTGCACACACTTGGCATTCTCTCAACAAGCTTCATGAGGTAGTCACCTGGAATGCATTTCAATTAACAGGTGTGCCTTGTTAAAAGTTAATTTGTGGAATTTCTTTCCTTCTTAATGCGTTTGAGCCAATCAGTTCTGTTGTGACAAGGTAGAGGGTGTATACAAAAGATAGCCCTATTTGGTAAAAGACCAAGTCCATATTATGGCAAGAACAGCTCAAATATAGAAAGAGAAACGACAGTCCATCATTACTTTAAGACATGAAGGTCAGTCAATCCGGAAAATGTCAAGTTTCTTCAAGTGCCGTCGCAAAAACCATCAAGCGCTATGATGAAACTGGCTCTCATGAGGACCTCCACAGGAAAGGAAGACCCAGAGTTACCTCTGCTGCATTGGATAAGTTCATTAGAGCCCAAATAAATGCTTCTCAGAGTTCAAGTAACAGACACATCTCAACATCAACTGTTCAGAGGAGACTGCGTGAATCAGGCCTTCATGGTCGAATTTCTGCAAAGAAACCACTACTAAATGACACCAATAATAAGAAGAGACTTGCTTGGGCCAAGAAACACGAGTAATGGACATTAGACTGGTGGAAATATGTCCTTTGGTCTGGAGTCCAAATTGGAGATTTTTGGTTCCAACCGCCGTGTCTTTGTGAGATGCAGAGTAGGTGAACGGATGATCTCTGCATGTGTGGTTTCCACCGTGAAGCATGGAGGAGGAGGTATGATGGTGTGGGGGTGCTTTGCTGGTGACACTGTCTGTGATTTATTTAAAACAGTTAACCATCATGGCTACCACAGCATTCTGCAGTGATACGCTATCCCATCTGGTTTGCGCTTAGTGGGACTATCATTTGTTTTTCAACAGGACAATGACCCAAAACACACCTCCAGGCTGTGTAAGGGCTATTTGACCAATAAGGAGAGTGATGGAGTGCTACATCAGATGACCTGGCCTCCACAATCACCCGACCTCAACCCAATTGAGATGGTTTGGGATGAGTTGAACCGCAGAGTGAAGGAAAAGCAGCCAACAAGTGCTCAGCATATGTGAGAACTTCTTCAAGACTGTTGGAAAAGCATTCCAGGTGAAGCTGGTTGAGAGAATGCCAAGAATGTGCAAAGCTGTCATCAAGGCAAAGGGTGGCTACTTTGAAGAATATTTTGACTGGTGGTCAAAAGTTTAGAGAATGACAGAAAAATTAATTTTCACAAAGTCTGCTGCCTCAGTTTTTATGATGGCAATTTGCATATACTCCAGAATGTTATGAAGAGTGATCAGATGAATTGCAATTAATTGCAAAGTCCCTCTTTGCCATGAAATTGCCCAAAAACATTTCACTGCATTTCAAAACTGCCACAAAAGGACCAGCTGACATCATGTCAGTGATTCTCTCGTTAACACGAGGACAAGGCTGGAGATCACTCTGTCATGCTGATTGAGTTAGAATAACAGACTGGAAGCTTTAAAAGGAGGGTGGTGCTTGAAATCATTGTTCTTCCTCTGTTAACCATGGTTACCTGCAAGGAAACACGTGCCATCATCATTGCTTTGCACAAAAAGGGCTTCACAGGCAAGGATATTGCTGCTAGTAAGATTGCACCTAAATCAACCATTTATCGGATCATAAAGAACTTCAAGGAGAGAGGTTCAATTGTTGTGAAGAAGGCATCAGGGCGCCCAAGAAAGTCCAGCAAGCGCCAGGACCGTCTCCTAAAGTTGATTCAGCTGCGGGATCGGGGCACCACCAGTGCAGAGCTTGCTCTGGAATGGCAGCAGGCAGGTGTGAGTGCATCTGCACGCACAGTGAGGCGAAGACTTTTGGAGAATGGGCTGGTGTCAAGAAGGGCAGCGAGGAAGCCACTTCTCTCCAGGAAAAACATCAGGGACAGACTGATATTCTGCAAAAGGTACAGGGATTGGACTGCTGAGGACTGGGGTAAAGCCTTTTTCTCTGATGAATCCCCTTTCCGATTGTTTGGGGTATCCGGAAAAAAGCTTGTCCGGAGAAGACAAGGTGAGCGCTACCATCAGTCCTGTGTCATGCCAACAGTAAAGCATCCTGAGACCATTCATGTGTAGGGTTGCTTCTCAGCCAAGGGAGTGGGCTCACTCACAATTTTGCCTAAGAACACAGCCATGAATAAAGAATGGTACGAACACATCCTCCGAGAGCAACTTCTCCCAACCATCCAAGAACAGTTTGGTGACGAACAATTCCTTTCCCAGCATGATGGAGCACCTTGCCATAAGGCAAAAGTGATAACTAAGTGGCTTGGGGAACAAAACATCGACATTTTGGGTCCATGGCCAGGAAACTCCCCAGACCTTAATCCCATTGAGAACTTGTGGTCAATCCTCAAGAGGTGGGTGGACAAACAAAAACCCACAAATTCTGACAAACTCTAAGCATTGATTATGCAAGAATGGGCTGCCATCAGTCAGGATGTGGCCCAGAAGTTAATTGACAGCATGCCAGGGCGGACTGCAGAGGTCTTGAAAAAGAAGGGTCAACACTGCAAATATTGACTCTTTGCATAAACTTAATGTAATTGTGAATAAAAGCCTTTGATACTTATGGAATGCTTGTAATAATACTTCAGTATACCATAGTAACATTGACAAAAATATCTAAAAACACTGAAGCAGCAAACTTTGTGAAGACCAATACTTGTGTCATTCTCAAAACGTTTTACCACGACTGTATATATATTTTGTATGATTTATATATATATATATATATATTACAAATCGATACTTGGAGTCAAATATCAATATAATATAATCCAAAAATAATATTGAGATATGTCACTGTATAGATTTTTTTCCCCCATCACTAACACATACACACACGCACACACGCTCACACACAGTACATCACTTGGGTCGAGCTCCCTGCCATCCAGGACAGTTATAGTAGGTGGTGTATAAAGAAGGCCCGGAAAATTGCCAAAAACTTCAGCAACCCCAGCAATGGACTGTTCACCCCACTACCATCTGGTAAATGGTACCCGGAGCATCATGTCACGGACCAACAGGCTCTGAGACATCTTGATCTCCAAGCAATAAGACTGTTGAACTGCCAACCCATGGCTGCTCACCCCCATCCACTGACTATCTGCACTGACTCTATACACAATCTAATTTCTCTATCCACACACACACTCACACACTTAAACTGTCACTCTGGCACACACACACACACACAAACACATAACACACTCACACACACACACACACACATACTGACACTAATATTTATGATTATTTATCCTGCTGCCTAGTCGCTTCTAGTCACTTTTACCACTGCCTACATGTATATATTACCTCAACCTCCATCTTATCCCTGCACGTTGATATGGTATTAGTATTGGTGTTGTATATACAGTTGAAGTCAGATGTTTACATACACTTAGGTTGGAGTCATTAAAACTAGTTTTTCAACCACTCCACACATTTCTTGTTAACAAACTATAGTTTTGGCAAGTCGGTTAGGACATCTACTTTGTGCATGACACAAGTAATTTTTCCAACAATTGTTTACAGACAGATTATTTCACTTAAAATTCACTGTATCACAATTGCAGTGGGTCAGAAGTTTACATACACTAAGTTGAATGTGCCTTTAAACAGCTTGGAAAATTCCAGAAAATGATGTCATGGCTTTAGAAGCTTCTCATAGGCTAATTGACATAATTTGAGTCAATTGGAGGTGTACCTGTGGATGTATTTCAAGGCCTACATTCAAACTCAGTGCCTCTTTGCTTGGCATCATAGGAAAATCATAAGACATTAGCCAAGACCTCAGAAAAAAATGGTATACCTCCACAAGTCTGGTTCATCCTTGGGAGCAATTTCCAAACGCCTGAAGGTACCACATTCATCTGTACAAACAATAGTACGCAAGTATAAACACCATGGGACCACGCAGCCGTCATATTGCTCAGGAAGGAGACGCGTTCTGTCTCCTAGAGATGAACGTACTTTGGTGCGAAAAGTGCAAATCAATCCCAGAACAACAGCAAAGGACCTTGTGAAGATGCTGGAGGAAACAGGTACAAAAGTATCTATATCCACAGTAAAACGAGTCCTATATCGACATAACCTGAAAGGCCGCTCAGCAAGGAAGAAGCCACTGCTCCAAAACCGCCATAAAAAAGCCAGACTACGGTTTGCAACTGCACATGGGGACAAAGATCATACCTTTTGGAGAAATGTCCTCTGGTCTGATGAAACAAAAATAGAACTGTTTGGCCATAATGAACATCATTATGTTTGGAGGAAAAAGGGGGTTGCTTGCAAGCCGAAAAACACCATCCCAACCGTGAAGCACGGGGGTGGCAGCATCATGCTGTGGGGGTGCTTTGCTGCAGGAGGGACTGGTGCACTTCACAAAATAGATGGCATCATGAGGAAGGAAAATGATGTGGATATATTGAAGCAACATCTCAAGACATCAGTCATGAAGTTAAAGCTTGGTCGCAAATGGTTGTGGCAAAGTTGTGGCAAAATGGCTTAAGGACAACAAAGTCAAGGTATTGGAGTGGCCATCACAAAGCCCTGACCTCAATCCTATAGAAAATGTGTGGGCAGAACTGAAAAAGCGTGTGCGAGCAAGGAGGCCTACAAACCTGACTCAGTTACACCAGCTCTGTCAGGAGGAATGGGCCAAAAATCACCCAACTTATTGTGGGAAGCTTGTGGAAGGCTACCCGAAACGTTTGACCCAAGTTAAACAATTTAAAGGCAATGCTACCAAGTACTAATTGAGTGTATGTAAACTTCGGACCCACTGGGAATGTGATGAAAGAAATAAAAGCTGAAAGAAATCATTCTCTCTACTATTATTCTGACATTTCACATTCTTAAAATAAAGTGGTGATCCTAACTGACCTAAGAAAGGGAATTTTTACTAGGATTAAATGTCAGGAATTGTGAAAAACTGAGTTTAAATGTATTTGGCTGTGGTGTATGTAAACTTCCGACTTCAACTGTAGCTTACATTTTGTTGTGTTTTGTTTCTCGTAGTGCTTTTATTTTTACCTGACCTAGTGTTGTTTCTTTAAAAAAAATCCTATTTCTATTTTCGTACCTCTGATACTCAACTCTGCATTGTTGAGGAAGAGCTAGTAAGTAAGCATTTCACTGTATGGTTTACAGCTGTTGTATTCTGTCATGTGATGAATAAACTTTGATTTGATTTGTTCATCACATGACAGAATACAATGGCTGGAAACCATATAGTGAAATGCTTACTTACTGAACTCTGCATTGTTGAGGAAGAGCTTGTATCAGAGGTATGAAAATAGAAATAGGATCTTAAAAAAAGGCATGGAAAGAAAAAACACTAGGTCAGATAAAAATAAAAGCACACGAGAAATAAAAAATACCAAAATGTAAGCAATATAAAAAATAAAATAAAAAATATACAAGGTCAATACCGATACACTATCAATGTGCAGGGATACAGTGGCTGTTGAGGTAATATACACTGAGTGTACAAAACATTAGGAACACCTGCTCTTTCCATGACATAGACTGACCAGGTGAATCCAGGTGAAAGCTATGATCCCTTATTGATGTCACTTGTTAAATCCACTTCAATCAGTGTAGACAAAATATTTAAGTGCCTTTGTTCGGGGTATGGTAGTAGGTGCCAGGCGCACCGTTTTGAGTGTGTCAAGAGCTGCTGAGTTTTTCACACACAACAGTTTCCTGTGTGTATCAAGATTGGTCCACCACCCAAAGGACATCTTGTAGACTCCATGCCCCGACGAATTGAGGCTGTTCTGAGGGCAAAAGGGGTGCAACTCAATATTGGGAAGGTGTTCCTAACGTTTTGTACACTCAGTGTATACATGTAGCTTTACCTTTGAAATATACTGTATCTCCCTCCATTTCTTCAGTGTTCTTGTCTTCTTTTCTCTCATTCTCTCTGTTTCCCATGAGAGAGACAGAGGCCTGATTAACAGATGGAGGGATGGTGAAATGAAGGCGGGAATATGGCACACACTCCCCTTAGAGGATAATGGGCCTGGTTTCTCTCTCTCTCTCTCTCTCTCTCTCTCTCTCTCTCTCTCTCTCTCTCTCTCTCTCTCTCTCTCTCTCCCTCTCTCTCTCTCTCTCTTTCTCTCTCTCTCCCTCTCTCTCTCTCTCTCTCTCTCTCTCTCTCTCTCTCTCTCTCTCTCTCTCTCTCTCTCTCTCTCTCTCTCTCGCTCTCTCTCTCTCTCATTCTCCCATAGTTATTATATACTGTACGTCAATAGGTTATGATCGCGATCAGAGTAAGGGGCTAAAGTTAGAGGTCAAGGTAAGGGTTAGATGTCAGGGGTCATGGATTACTGGACGGGGGATTGGTGGGTTACTCTAAGCTCCGCTGAGACCCTCCGGTAAACCCAGGTGTACTGGATTAGGGGTGTGTGTGTGTGTGTTTGTGACACGCGGTGACTCAGTGTTACCCAACAAGCTGTGGACTGAATCCTTTAGATCCTTAGGGCCAAGACACACAAGACATAAGTAACAGGTGACAACAACGGGACTCTTCACCTGGAGGTGTACTGTGCTGGATGTGTGTTGGATGGAGAAATTATGTAAATGTCAATTTTCTAATCAATAATGTTTTTCTAACTTGCATTTCTACCTTCAGTGGGAAGCAAATGCCATCTCTATGGTTGTCAGTTAGATGTGATGTTTTTAACTGAGTTGTGTGGTAGAGATGTATGTCTTAATCAGTGAGTGATTTTCCTCTCTCAGGTCAGGCTGTTGAATTATCAACTCTTCAGTTTGACACAAACATAGTTGAACCATTCTCTATCACCACTCCACAAGTACTACTGTGTGTGTGTGTTTGATGACATTTTAACTGATGTCTTTCTCTTCTCTCTCTATCTCTTTAAGGAGCGAATGCCAGAGGACGTGAGAGGAGACAAATAAAGAGAAGAGCTGTGAGGATTTAGACAAGAGAAGAATAACAGGACTTTTTGGGATAGGAGAGAAAGAGAAGGAGAGACGATGGGGAGAAAAAAGATCCAGATAGCACGGATTATGGATGAACGCAACAGACAGGTAAATGAACAGACACACACACACACACACACACACACACACTCTTAAGCTTGTGCTTAATCGTGTGTGAGCTTACTCAGAAAGGGTCACACACATAACCCCCCCAACCCTCCCACACCCGCAGACAACTAGGTGGGCAGGAAGCAGAGACAGATGCATTGTGTGTGTGTGTGTGTGTGTGTGTGCGTGCATGTTTGTCTGTATGTATGTGTGTGTAGTGGGGGAGTGGTTTCTCTCTTCCTGTTATGACAGGAAATGCACTAACATGTGCTTCCTGACCCCTAGAGCTAGAATGACCTCACTGTTCAGCGTGTGTGTGTGTGTGTTTGCATGTGATTACCAGTCATACCAGCTTCAGATTTCTTCCCCAGTGTCCTGACAGTGACATTGGATCTTCCACATACTCTGTTGTGAACACGTAGGCCTTCAGTGTACATGTAATACAGTTCACCTATATAATGTTCAATGTACATTCTGTGTATCTCACTGCCTTCCCTCTCTCTCCCTCTACCTTTCTATCTATCTCTCCCCCTCTCCCTTTCTATCTCTCTCCCTCTCTCCCCCTCTCCCATTCTATCTATCTCCTCCTCTCACCCCTCTCCCCCTCTACCTTCCTATCTATCTCTCCCTCTCTTCCTCTACCTTTCTATCGATCTCTCCCTCTCTCCCCCCTCTCTACTTTTCTATCTATCTCTCCCTTTCTCCCCCTCCCTACCTTTCATTATATCCCTCCCTTTCTCCCCCCTCACCCCCCTCCTTACTTTTCTATCTCTCTCTCTCCCCCTCCCTTTCTATCTATCTCTCCCTCTCTCCCCCTCTCCCCTCCCTACTTTTATATCTCTCTCTCCCCCCTCTCCCACTCCCTCCCTGTCTATCTTTCTCTCCCTCTCTCCCCCCTCTCTCCCTCCCTCCCTTTCTATCTATCTTTCCCGTCTCCCTCGCTTTCTCCATCTCCAGGTGACGTTCACCAAGCGGAAGTTTGGCCTGATGAAGAAGGCGTATGAGCTGAGCGTGCTGTGCGACTGTGAGATCGCCCTCATCATCTTCAACAGCACCAACAAGCTGTTCCAGTACGCCAGCACTGACATGGACAAGGTCCTGCTCAAATACACAGAGTACAATGAACCACACGAGAGCAGGACTAACTCTGACATCGTGGAGGTGAGTCCCACACACAGCTTATTGCAGACTAATTCACGAACATGGTTTCCCATGTCTAATAGCAGATAAAAGGACTGATTATAAGTAAATGTTGAGTTTGTTGAATTAACAGTGGAATTCAGCTAGTCTGCTGGTATTTTGTGACATAGAGTACTCTTTTCAACTGTGTGTGGGTGTGTGTGTGTCTGTGTGTGTGTGTGTTGGGCTCATGGCCCACGGCTCAGGGAGGCTAACGTGTGCAGGGCTGAGTCTGAGTCGGCCAGCCTGGAGTTACTTAATGGTGTTAGAGAACAAGGTGTCCCCTCACACACACACACATGTCCAACATCCCCATTCAACCCTCTTCAGGGCCACCCAGCGGACCATGGTCCATGTGACAGAGGTTAGGGGTCAGGGTTTAGGGATCAGAGTTCACAGGACAGGTGGGTTGGATTCCGGCTTTGGAACGTTGACAGGAATCTGTACCAGCTTGGAGGAGAGTTGTTGTGGTCTTATATAGGATACTGTTAAAGAGAAGGGAGAAGGAGAGAGAGAAGAGAGAGATCAGTGAAATATGTGTGTTCCCACACAGGCCATGAGCCTCCCATTGGGAGTAGTAGGAAAACTGGGCTGAATGGTAGAGTGCAGAGGGGGGTGGGGATGTTAATGTGTGGGAATGGGGACTTCTAGCACTGCAGAAAGCCGGGGGAGAGAGAGAGAGATATGCAGCTCAGTTTTGGGACTATTCCATTTGTTCCATTGTAAACCAGGCAAACTAAATCAACCAAGCTAAAATATTCCATAGTATTTCACATTTGAGCCAGATCTGATGGTTATGTGTTTGACGTGTCAGTGGTGTATAACGTGGTGTTTTGCCTGATAGCTGATGTTGTAACGTGGTGTGATGGAGGGTCAGGTCTCCCTCTTCACCTGTCCTCCACAAGGCCACCTCATGGTCAGTCAGCCAGCTCCGACAGGAGCAGCATATAATTTACTGTTAATCTACTGTAATCTACCATAATCCCATCACACTCATTACTGTAATCTCAATATGCTCCTTCTAATCCCTCTCACTAAACGTCAACTCTCCTCTCCCTTCATCTCCTCTCCCCATCCCTCCTCTCTTTCCTCCCCTCCCTCTCTTCCTGGCTGACCAGGTCACCTCTAGTGTGTAGTCATCTGCTGGGGGACAAATAAATGATAATGGATCTTTTCCTCCTCTTTCTGCCTCATTTCCCTTTCCTTATCTCCTCCTCTCCTTCTCTCCTCCTCTCCCTCTCTCCCTCTCTCCTTCTCCTCCTTTCTCCATTCCTCTCTATGCCTATTTATTTCCTTCTAGATTGTTTGTGTTCCGTCTCTCTTTCCCCCTCTCTCTTTCCCCCTCTCCCGTTCCCTCTTCTTTCCCCATCCCTCCATCTCTCTCGCTCCAGTGTGTTTGGTTAGTTCAGTCTTGGCAGGGCCAGTCATTCTAACTGGTTTCCCCTCCAGCTCTCTACCACAGAGCTGATAGAGTTACTGTGACTTCATGCACACGCATGCCAGTGCATTCCTGTGCTCTGAGTTGTGTGCTCTGTTTGTGTGTGTGTATGTTGTTAGTGCTCTTAAATGTTTTCACCTACAAATAGGATGTTGTCCACACTGCTCACACCACAGACACAGAGCGCAACAATCTCGACAGACTAAAACATTTTAAAACAAAAATAATCCCAACTCAGTCTTTTTACTGGTGTGTCCTGTCCTTCATAAATTGGTAATGACTTTCTATGTGCTAACAACAACATACCGGTATGTTTTTCAGCATCTCACACAGCTCCTGTGCTTTGTATTGGTTAAAACCTCATGACCTAGCTGTGAAACCCTGTAGCTGTAGAGCTATCTGCCTGACAGGAATGGAGCAGAAGAGAGTCTCCTTTGTCTGGGTTTCTTTCCCCAATAATGAGGGTGTGTGTGTGTGTGTGTGTGTGTGTGTGTGTGTGTGTGTGTGTGTGTGTGTGTGTGTGTGTGTGCGTGCGTGTTTGTGTGTAAAAGAGCTTGTTGGATTTGTTGCTCGTGGATCAGGATCATGGCTATATATAACGGAGAACTTCTGAAATCCTCACCCCCTTTTCTACTAACCCTATTTTGCTCCATTCTGTGGTGTGTGTGTGTGTGTGTGTGTGTGTGTTTGTGTCTGTCGCAGATTGAAAACAGCTGAAGCTCTCAGTGAGGTTCGTCAAAAAGAACTTACAAAACACACACACACAGTCCAAGTGGTAACTCCAGCTCTCTTTGTGTAGTCGATTCCTTCCTGTTAAATGCCTGGAAACTAGCAGCAGGCTAAAAATAGACCACTGCTGCTAAGAATAGCCTCTGTGGGATGTGCGTATGAGTGTATGTGCGTAAGAGTTGTGTGTGTGTGTGTGTGTCTTGGCGGGCTGGCAGACATGAGGAGGAAAATAAAGGGGTCGTGTAACTTGGTCCAAAAAACTTTAGATTTCACCTAATTTTAACACTGTCATAAAGAGCACATATCCAACTTCATAAAAAACACGTTTTCCCATCTCAAGAGTTTAAATAAAAAAATGACTACAGTAAGTACCTATTATGTGCCAAATAAAGTAACAGGGTTGACTGTAACAGGGTTGACCATTTCATCTTAAATATTGTTTGTTGTGTGCAACAGGGAGGGGCAATTGAATGGAAGCTTCACAATTTAAAAAAATTATCTTAAAACATTTTTAGCCTGTCTATCGTAAGAGGGTTGAAGTGTTATGCGCGACCCGCTCAGTTTTCCACCAGAAAATGGCCCAAAAAAGAGTAGAACCAGCTCACCTGCTTTTACACTATGATTTGACTATTAGATGTTAAATGTTTCTTTAAGAAAAAATATTTTAAAAGTAGTTTCACCATATTAAAATGAGGGTTCAGTTCACGTAACAGGGTTGACCTTAAACTGAGGGACAGATGTAAATGAATCACTAATCATGTGAAATAAATAATAATCTTCAGAAAGGACTTTGTCAAAGTACCAAAAATAATGAGGGCTTTACACGATGGTGAAAACCAGTGCAGTCAAAAACGTGATCTTCCTGTGTTTTATATATATTTCCACACTGTGAGGTTGGAATAATACAGTGAAATTGTGAAAATTATGATAATGCCCTTTTGATGCTGTTTGAAAAGACCGCCTGAAATTTCAGCCTGTTTTGGTGGGATTTAGTTGTGGCCTGGCTGGTGACATCACCAGGCGGTAAATTAGTTCAAAGGTCGTTATCAGTAAAACGGCACAATACGGTGCAGAGAATTCCATTTGGCTGCTGGGGGGCCAGGAGACCCCCAGCTCCGCTAAAACCATTGACAAATAAGTTCTGTTTTCAAGGGAAAGTTAAATAAATGTTATGAGTATTTGGTTTTAATATCATCACCTCTTTAACATAATTGTTCCATGCAAAACGTAGCTAGATCATCAGAGTTATACAGCCAGTAACTGCATGCTTTTCATGATCAGTACACATCAATTGATCATGTAATTTCAGATACGTGAGGGTAGCCTATCCATTTGGCATGTAACTAGCTAGCTAGCTAAGCAAACAAAATGTGTCATTTAACTTTCTTCATCAGAGATTGGGCTTTTGGAAAGCTCTTGACATCGGCAAGTCCTCGTCCTGGTAAAGTTGTCAGTCAGACTTCTGTCATCACCACTATAGATGGCAAGCAAATCAAACAATATTTGCATATGGCCATCTAGTTTATCCACTGAAAGTTAGCTTGTTAACTAGCTATTATTGACGAGATCTGTTATTAGCTAGCCAATTTGAGAGGTATCATCAGGCTACCCTCACATATCTGAAATTACATGATCAATTGATGTTTACTGATCACGAAAAGCATGCAGTTACTTGCTGTATAACGTTGATGATCTAGCTAAGTTTTGCATGGAACAATCGGAAATGTGTAGTTCTGACTATGCTCTTCAAGAGGTGATGATGTTACAACCAAATAGTTAACATTTATTTAACAATCCCTTGAAAACAGCATGCAGCAGGCAAATAGACCAATAAGAAAGAGAGTTCCAAACCTCTCTGTCACTAACAGCTTGTTTTCAGTTTTCCCCTCCCCACTAAGACCACTCCCAGGCAGTCCTAGCAAAATTCTTGCTTGATAAATTGCTCTTTTTGCTTTTTGATCATTTTAATTTAAAATAAGTAAGTTACTTAATTGTTATCCAGAAATGATTTTATGTTGAGATAAAAACGGCTGCATTGGACCTTTAAGTGGGTTCAAATATTCCTAGAAGTTACAGAGGGTGCATGAAACATAAAAATGCTCATATTAAAAATCTGATTTATTTAGTGATTTCTGTGTGTGTGTGTGTGCGTGCGTGTGTGTGTGAGTGTGTGGTAGAAATGTCCGCCTGTTGGGGTAAGAGAGGTGAGATGTTGTGAGAGTTGCACGTCATGTTCCCTGGCACACGAAGAGCTGCCTTGCACTCTGTGCCCTTGTAATTATGGCACATGCCATAATTGATATGGAAGTGGTTAGGAGACCAGACCACCCATAGGGGAGGAAGAACAACAGGGAGTTGAGGTGGAGGTGTAGACAGTTTAGGGTGGTTTGGAATGGAGATAGGGTGTTCAGTGGTCTCTCTCTCTCTCTCTCTCTCTCTCTCTCTCTCTCTCTCTCTCTCTCTCTCTCTCTCTCTCTCTCTCTCTCTCTCTCTCTCCTCTCCCTCTCCCTCTCTCTCCCTCTCCCTCTCCCTCTCCCTCTCCCTCTCCCTCTCCCTCTCCCTCTCCCTCTCCCTCTCCCTCTCCCTCTCCCTCTCCCTCTCCCTCTCCCTCTCTCTCTCTCTCTCGCGCTCACTTTGACTTTATATCCTTCACTCCACCCCCCCCTCTCTCCTTCTCTTCTCTCTCCCTCTTTCTCTTCTCTCTCAGCTGTCTTCCCCTCTGAGCACCTATAGTCAGCTGTCCACTCAACCACCTACTGCCTTCACCTCTCACCACGCACACAAACACAAATACGCACCTCTCTCACCACACACACATGCTGCTCTCAAGGTTACACATTGCGGGCTGTGTATGCCAGGGCTCTGTGTAGAGCCGCAGTATGGAGAGTCATGTATTCTGAAATACAGAGTACGAGTTCTTCACTTTCTTACTTTTCACATGTGTACTGTCATTTCATTATTGTCTGGCTGATATGTTTTTCGTCAGTCATGGACATAGATAGTGTGTGATTGTGGGGTGGAGAGGCGAGAGAGGTGTGGGGGGAGAGAGTAACAGAAGGGAAGAGAGGGGTGGGGGTAGGGAGTGGGCATGAGAGAGACAGAGAGAAGGGGTAGTGGGGGTGAGAGGGACGGGGAGTGTGGGGACTGGGGTCGAGGGGTGCTCTGGCTGCCACAGAGGCAATAAATAGCCATCTACGGCCATCCCTCAGGCGCAGAGCTGTGATTGGCTGAAGCTGGGCTCGGCCACTCCCCCTCCCCGTGTTGGCCAGTGACAGGTGGGCATGACTGGGCAATATTGTGCTGGGCCTGCCACAGGTTGTGTGTTGCGTGTGTGTGTGTGTGTGTGTGTGTGTGTGTGTGTGTGTGTGTGTGTGTGTGTGTGTGTGTGTGTGTGTGTGTGTGTGTGTGTGTGTGTGTGTGTGTGTGTGTGTGTGTGAGATAGCTGTAGTGGTCTAGTGATAGGCCAGTGCTAGGCTGTAAAGTGCTGAGACACGACAAAGTTGAGACAAACTGCATACAGTACATATACATGAACACACACACAGACACACACTAGGGGAAAGCATCACAGCTCCATCGACATTATCAGCAGTGATAAGAGAGGCCTACTCTTTCCACTCTACTCTCTCTCTCCCCCCTCTTTTCTCCTCTCATCTCTCCAAATCACTGCCTACCACCCTCTCACTCTATTTCCTTAACAAACAATTATAATTTTTTCTCTGTCACTTTGTCTACTCTCCCTCTCTTCTCCTCTCATACTGTATTTCAATGAGAGTATGTATCTGTCAAGTGTTATAGCGTCTCTTGGTGGTAGTCAAGGGGACTGCAACGCTTCAGGGATCTAGAATAACTGTTGTGATTTAATCACTGACAATTATTTTGTAACAGTAGCGTTAATAGACTCTCAAGCAATTTGCAGACTATCATTAACTTTTGTTTTCTCTCTCTCTCTCACTCTCACTCAGACTCTGCGAAAGAAGGGTCTAAATGGCTTTGACAGTCCCGACATCGAGGCAGACGACTCTGCTGGTCAGAGCCCTGAGTCAGAGGACAAATACCGCAAGATCAACGACGACATCGACCTCATGATCAGCAGACAGAGACTCTGTGTAAGTACTAACTGGACTTGTGTGTGTGTGTGTGTGTGTTTCAGTCTTACCACTTCTCCATTTGCCTTGCTAACCCTGTCTTCTCTCTGTCTCTGTCCAGCAGGCTCTCCCCCCCTCTAACTATGACATGATTGGCTCCATCCAGGGCCAAAATAACAGCGGACTACTCTACTCTCAACCTGGGGCGGGGGGGTCCTTAGGAAACCACAATCTGCTGCCCCTCTCACACACACACACTGGCCTGCAGAGGAACAGCATGTCGCCTGGACTCCAACACACACACCGACCCCTCAGCGCTGGAAATGCAGGAGGGATGATGGGTTCAGAGCTGTCTAACACGGTCTCTAACGCTGGTGAGTTAACTATCGCGATGCACCTAAATATTTCACGGTGTGATGTCTTGTGCATTAACCGTGCTTTTCATCATGTTATGATTCCTATTAAACCTAGGTAAAACAAGAAAAACTGACAGTATTCTCCTCTGTCTGTCTCCTAGGTAATGGTAGCTATGGTAACCACCGCAACTCTCCGGGGCTTCTGTCTCCTGGATGCGTGGCCAAAGGCATGCAGGCCAAGACTCCACCCCAGATGGCCTCCATGACCCTGAGTGGTAACCGCAAGCCAGACCTCCGTACGCTGCTGCCCCCTGGCAACAAAAACAACGTGCCCTCCGTTGTGAGTAATCTCCTCTTTCTCCATCTCTATCTCTCGTCCTCTCGCCTCTCAGACAGATGTCAAACACTTACCTGACCCCTCTTGAACAGTTCTTCACACTGTACACTCAGACACTAATATGAGTTGTATTGCTTTTCAATGCTGCCAGTGCGAGGACTTTGACATGATGCTGGTGAGTAGTGTGACATCACACTACTAGACAACATGTGGAAAGTTACACAGATTATCTGTTTGTATGTCTAGAATGAAATGGAGATCCACATACTTCTACCTATAAGTGTGCTAATGTTTGTTTATTGTTTTTTTCCAGAACCAGAGAATAAACCACTCCCAGTCAGCCCAGTCTTTGGCTACTCCTGTGGTCTCCATAACAACACCTACTCTGCCCGGGCAGGTTATAGGAGGGTACCCCTCTGCCCTCTCCACCTCCTATGGCACAGGTATGCACTCCTCCTCTCCTCTCTTCCTCCTCCCCTCCTCCTCCTCTCAAAATCACTGCACCACATTAGGAATAGGAAGCCATTTTCGATTTGCCCAAGGTTTGTAACCTTTCTCCCCACTCCCCCTGTGTAGAGTACTCTCTGGGTGACCTGAGCTCTCTGTCAGGGTTTGGAGGGAACGGCTCTGGATCACTTCACCTGGGATCAGTAACAGGCTGGCAGCAACAACAGCTACAGAACATGCAGCACTCAGCACTAGGACACATGGGGTGAGGGTGTGTGTGTGTGTGTCGCTGTGTGTCTCTGTGTGTCTCTGTGTGTGTTTGTGTCTGTGTGTCTTTTTCTCGGTGTGTGCTTGTGTTTGTGTATTTCTTCTCCCTCTTTCTAATCACTATCTCTCCTCTCCTCCAATAGAAACCTTTGTCAGAACTCCAACCTCAACCTCCAGAATGCCCATCAGAACCTTCACATCAAGTCAGAGCCCGCCTCCCCGCCCAGAGATCGAGGCATCGGATTTGTCAGCGGAGGGATGGGGGCCGTGTCCCAGGGCTACCCAACAAATCTGGGCCCAGCAGAAGCAGGGCGGTCTCCTGGCAACAGCCTATCCAGCTGTGGGAGCTCATACGACGGCAGCGACCGCGAGGATCACCGCGGAAATGACAACTTCCTGCTGCGCCCGATGTCCAATCAGGAGGAGCGCCATAGCCCGTCCGTCAAACGCATGCGCCTATCAGAAGGCTGGGCTACATGATAAGGCCCGCCCCTGATTCACAGAGGGGGAGGGGCTTGTGTAGAGTTACCTTTAGTGTTACTATGACTATTATTAATCCAGTGTCCAAAATGGTACCCTATTCCCTACATAGTGCTCTTGCCAAAAGTAGTGCACTTTATAGGGAATATGGTGTGATTTCAGATTTGGCCTATATTCTTCTTGTGCAGAGTGAGAGTGTTCCACTATAACAGGGACATTATATACAGGAGTGTGTGGGGGGGTTATAACAGTGACATAGACTGTGTCTGAAATGGCACCCTATTTCCCATGTAGTGCACTACCTTTGGCCAAAAGTAGTGCACTACATGGGAAATAGGGAGTTACTTGAGACAGCAGTGACATACAGGAGTGAGGGTTGATATGGTGTGGGGGAGTCAGTGTTGGAGGGTGGGTGCAGCGTTGCTTGTGTTGTGTGTTTGTGAGGGAGGGAATACCTAAATTAATATGTACACTATGTAAACTAACTAAGAAAGGTTGAAGATGTCTGGTACTCTGTATGGCCAAGCTACTGGTGAGTTCAGTAATGTACTAGGAGACACAAGGACAGGCACTGAGGAGTGGACACGTCATGGTGTGTTTGTGTGTGTGTACGTGTGTGTATGTGTGTGTGTGTGTATGAATGAGTGTCTACATGTGTGAATGTGTGCACACTGGTGTGTGTGTGTGTGTGTGTGTACTATGTACTACCTAGGCCTAGTCTGCAGATGGCTGACTAGCAGACAGATAGTGTGAGTGTTCACTACAACTCATGCATGTTGCAGGTTCAACGTATTAATGTATATAACGAGGGAGGATAGGTAGAGAAAGAGAGAGAACGAGAAAGGGACAGACTGATAGAGGAAGGAAGAAAGAGAGAGATGGAGGGAAGGAGAAATGGATAAACAGAGGGGGGAGAAAGATGGAAAGAAAAGAGAAAGAAAGGAAGAGAGCGATAGAGGGAGAAAGAGACAGAGAAAGAGGACAGTGATAGGGGGAGAAAGAGACAGAGAAAGAGGACAGTTATAGGGGGAGAAAGAGACAGAGAAAGAGGACAGTGATGGGGGAGAGAAGAAGGAAGAGGACAGTGATAGGGGGAGAGAAGAAGGAAGAGGACAGTGATAGGGGGAGAGAAGAAGGAAGAGTGGGAGAAAGACATTATGCAAAAGGTTGCACAGAGCTGGAAAAATAGAATAAGAAGTCATTCTAATATTCCAATTCTACGGCTGGAACCCTGGACAACTAGAATATCTCACTTGATGTGAAGAAGTTTAGGAATCGTAGTTCAATTCAGTCAAAATAATTTTTAAGAGCCATATGCTAACAAATATAATCTGAGTCGTATACACTACAGTGTTACTCATCCAGATGTACAATACAGTTTGTGTTATGTAAGAAATGCTTTGTTTAGTCGATTGAGCCAGTGTGTGTGTGTGAGTGTGAGTGAAAGAGTGAGTGAAAGAGTGAGTGAGAGAGTGAGTGAGTGAGTGAGTGAGTGAGTGAGTGAGTGAGTGAGTGAGTGAGTGAGTGAGTGAGTGAGTGTGTGAGTGAGTGTGTGAGTGTGTGAGTGAGTGATAGCCTAGCCTGTTTTAGCATGCAGAGAGGCAAAGCCACGGGGAGGAAGGGGTGTGAGTTTAGACAAACAGAACTCCTAAAGCCATATTATAAGATGGGAAGTCGATGCTTTGCTGCACATACCAGTGGTTTCTCTTTATAGTCTCATGTCATGTCATTTTGAAAAAGTATATTCCTACCTAATTCTATAAAATCATTTTAAGAATATTTTGTAAAAACGTCTGTGACATTAAGGATGCCTATAGTTCTCTAAAGTATATTTAAAATAATGACAACATTGTTAAAATATAGATAAAACCTTTCTTCTCAGTGGGGGATTATTATGTAGCTATGTGCAGGTGCACATATTTTCTATCGATCTCAAACATTCAGGGAAATGTTTCGTTAAAGCTTCTCAACCTGCCACCGATGTTAGCATGTTAGCCTGGTTACAGATTCTTTAGGAAAGGTTGCTTCGACACCCAGATTAAACATACTCCTGGACTAAAAAGCTAAATGGAGAATCTCCATTGAAAGTGTGTGATAATCCAGGAATAGGCTAAATCGGGGTCTGGGAGATCTAATCTAAGGCTGCAGAGTCAATGTATAGACAGAGCAATTGCTGAACGGCTGCCTCTCCTCCCTTCAGACAGTTTTATATGATGTCAGATATTATTACTAAAAAGACAGGAAACCCATCTAGAAGCACAACTTCTGACTTTGAAAGTCACATTTGTTCCATTTTGCCAGGTTGCAATACAATACAATACTGATTGATGTCAGTAGACTACAAGAGGGCAGAGCCCCACAATGGGTTATAGACTAACCAACAGCCTGATGCTATCCCACTCACCTAACTCATCAGAGCTAATGTTTTCATTTTATTTTATTTTTCTTCGTTATTAGATTTATTTGTCTGTACTGCTAAAATCTGCAATTTACCTGTACCTCAAATGTACTCCACACATTTTCATAGCATGTTGGTTTGAGTGGGATTCTGAGAATGTTGTATAAATTGATTAAATCAATAGGTCTACTCCATGCAATATCCACTTCAATTATATAATGTTAATGTTTTGTGACAGAATTAGGACTTTACATCTCAATAAGGTAATTCTATATCTGAGTTAGGGTCCCTGGATGATTTGGCTATAAGGCCCTATGTTGGATTCTGTTCTTTAAATTAACTTTATAACACTACTAACCACATGGCAGTGGGTAGTGCACTCAGAGAGTGTGTGTCATTAGGCCTCCTAATCCAGACATGAGACGTCTTTTTGAGGTGAATGTTTGGATGCTACAAGGCTCCAAGCGGCAGAAGCAGGCCTTTGTCGCCACTTGAAGACAAAATGTTTCTCACCGAAGGAAGGGAGCTAACGTCTGTACTACTCGGCCAACGGAAATAAACATATATGTTCCAGCACAGGCAATTAAATTAAATGGTATTTGTATTTTGCAGACAAACTCAGTAAATATACAGGCTCTTTACTTTTAAACACGTCTCTGTGTGGTTTGTTTGACTCCCATGACTCCTGTTTCTGTTCCTCCACTATCACCACGTTTTCTCTCTCTCTCTCTCACTTCACTCCTACTTTTAGTTACTTATTTGTTTGACTTGTGGTGAAAGGTAAACTAAGGGCAAAACATTTTTCTAATACTTTATCAGTGTGTCATAAACCTCTCATGTCAAGTGAAACTGGTTCAACCACTAACACAAGGCTAAATGTTTTCTCCTGTCTAGAGAAGGATAGGACAAAACTTTAGATCAAGTTTTGTTTTATATACTGGAAGACTCTGTTTTAGCCTAAATTACATAGGGTGGAGATCAGAGGAGGCTGGTGGGAGGAGCTATAGGAGTACAGGCTGATTGTAATGGCTGGAATGGATTAAATGGAACCGCATCAAACATATTGAAACCATGTTTGACTCCGTTCCATTTAAACCATTCCAGCCATTACAATGAGCCCAACCTCCTATAGCTCCTCCCACCAGCCTCCTCTGGTAGAGATAGAGGTTTGAAACCAATCTGAAGAGATGTGTGTGACAATCTGTCCTGTCTGGTTCTTGGTATACACTGAGTGTACAAAACATTGCTCTTTCCATGACATAGACTGACCAGGTGAATCCATTATCCCTTATTGATGTCACTTCAGTCAGCGTAGATGAAGGGGAGGTGACAGGTTAAAGAAGGATTTTTAAGCCTTGAGACACTTAGACATGGATTGTGTACGTGTGCCATTCGGAGGGTGAATGGGCAAGACAAAATATTTAAGTGCCTTTGAACGGTGTATGGTAGTAGCTGCCAGGGGCACATGTTTGTGTCAAGAATTAAAACGCTGCTGGGTTTTTCATGGTCAACCGTTTCACACCACAAAAGATTACAACCAAACACTTAATCAAGTATAAAGATTCCAGATGGTTAGTGTATGATACATTACTGCATTTTCAATATATTCCACAGATTAAACATGCTTAGAGAGAAGGATAGTATGGAGTCTCCTGCTCCCAGCTGTCAGTCTATGAGTGATTGGTCAATGGACGCACCTGAAAACTTAAAAGGAGGAGTTTGTCTCCCTGATCTATGGTAAGAGCATGGAAACAGTAGCCTGGAATCCAAACTGAATGGTTCTGTTTCACTATTGTATGTTTCAAATTGTTTGGTGCAATGATTATTTTTTAAACACTTGCTTATTTTGTTTTCATTGTATAGTGTGTTTTTAGTTGATGCATAGTGTTTCTAAAAAGAGGAAGATGGAATTTTCTGATGAGATTTCTATACTGAAGAAGATCATCTATAAACTGGAGCAGGAGAACTCTGAGCTGAAGAAAGGATACCTAGAGGTGATGCAAGGAGAAGGTCAGTATCACAATGACTTCACAGAGTTATGAGTCTCAGGTTATTACTAAGTCTAATAAGTCACATCTCCTCTTGTGCCTGTCCTCCAATTTGTCTTTCTCAGGCTGGGTTGAGGTACCAGCTTTGGGTCAGCCCATTCATCCTGGAATGCTGTATGTCTGTCGCTCCGAGTCCTTCAGACCAGGTATCTGCAGAATCTGCAGAACAATATCTTGCACTGCGTTTCCTGACATCAAAGGCATTTTCACATTAGACTATCAAATATCAACCCATATTGAATCTACCCTGTGTGACCATTATCTGACTGTCTTTCAGGGATTTTATAATAAAGAAATGTCTGACTTGATCTCTTCTCCTCAGAATCCTTGTGGGCCTCAGACTCTGTAGTGTATGGGAAAATATCACTGCCGATTCCAACCACTGAGACCCAGGTAACAGAGACAGACTCTCTGCAGGAGAGGTTCATAGCTCTGACACTGGATCAGCCAGTATCTAAACCATGCACTCCTGTATGATGTGAATCCTTGCAGCTATTTGACTTTGCACTATAAGAGAACCACGAGACTGGATCTGCAGACTCCCTCCCTTTTAGAGAAGCAGATTCATCCTGAAGTGATTCAGCAGCAAACAGCCACACATGCAGTCATTGCTGTGACATACGGAGCTCAGGCCTTCCTTGTCCTTAAGGGTTTCTCATCTCGGAAGAGAAGGGAATTAGTGAAAATGCTGAAGAACATGATTCCAACTTGTTCAGCAGAGGACGGAGCTCCAGAGCTACTGGTACCTGAACATCCCAAAAACTATTTCCCTGGTCGCTACTTCGCTTACTATGGAGATCTTGAGGCAGAGAAAGTGGTCAGGGGTTACAGACAGATAGTAGACCTTTGGAAGTCCCTCCCTGAGCAGCTGGTGCCCAGTGGAGAGAAGGCTGGTCCTCTGAAAGTTTAGCTCTGCCCTCTGAAGAACCAACACCCTAAAGCAGCCTGCGTTAGGAAGATCAGTGAAAACCTGCAGTCCAGGATAGAGAGACAGCTGGAAGACTGCAGAGCAGTGACTAGATGACGAACAGGCTGAGCTGGAGTTCCTTGAAAGTCTTCCCTATGACCTCAAGTCTAGGAAGTTGTCCTCAGACCAATGATCCAGACACAGGCATTGTGGTGTGTTTTACTTTCACATCTCTGGGTGAAACAGACCTGTGTCTCTCGTCCCTGACACAGTATCTTCAATAGCTACAGAAACAAACACAGACCAGGCCCGCGCACCTCTACCAGAACACTCAACTACCGTGGTTCAAGTCTGAGGAGAACAAGAACAGAGTAGGAAAATTATCACAATCATTCAGGTCTTAAATGGTTCTTACCGAGGCCAGACAAAACTGGAAACTCAAGTTCACTGCAGGCTCCATCCCAGATGATTCGACTCCTGGAGCCTCCATCTGTCTCTACCAGGGAGGTAGGTTAGTGGACTCTGACTATGAGCCTTTGTCAAAACCTGACCATGTTCAGATAACAGACAGACAGCCGAGCAGCATCACTCTGATTTTACCACCGTCAAAGACTGGACGCACTGACAGGCTCAGAGTGGAGTACAGACCTGTCAGAACTGATCTATTTCCCTGTGTAGGGAAGTGGAGATACTTGTAGACCAGAGATAATGGGGAAGACTGTGTGATATCAGGCCTGGAGAGAGACATGCAGTTCCAGTTCAGACATGTAGCAGTGGACAGGGTAGGAGTTGGTGAGTTCAGTGACATCACTGTAACAGAGACTGTGTCAGGGTCTGGGCCTGGGCATCCCATAGTCCTGTCAGCAGACAGAAACTCAGACAGTCTGTCCTGGTGTAGCCAAGCGGGGGCTGTAGAGGCTGCAGAGGGACGTCCTGTGCTCTGCTACAGACTGGAGGACAGATAGGAAGGACAGGAGGAGTAGGCCTCACTGCTAACAGACGGGGATGAGTGTGTTGGCTCCCTAACCACACACACATCCTGCAGAGTCCAAGTGTGTGCCATCTATGGTGAGGGAGACCCAGCGAGGAAACAGTAATTCCTCATACAGGTACAGTGCAGTTATGTTGGGAAAACAGTTATGTTGTTAATAACACAGATGGAATCATGCCCCAGTTCCAGTTTGTACGGATCTAGTTCAAAGTGGTTCAAAGCCAAAAGACACATTTCCATTTTCTGCAAATAAAGTTATTATTTTAGCTACACAGGGAGATTTGTACATCTTAATGTACTTGACATTTGATATGACAGACATTAACAGAGAGGGCTATTTCTGACATTGATAACATTTCCCAACATTTCTTTTGTCTTTACTCTCAACAGCTGATGTGACTCTGGACCATCATACAGCTCACTATAGTTTGATATTGTCTGATGATGGGAGGATAGTGAAACAAGGAGATGAGACGAGTGTCCCTGATAATCCACAGAGATTTAATAAGAATCAGGGGTGTCCTAGCCAAAGATGGCTTCTACTCTGGACGACACCTCTGGCAGGTGGATGTGAATAAACTCTGGTTGTAGGAGTGGCCAGAGAGTCTGCTCAAAGGAAAGATATCGGAACTTACTCGCCAGAACAGGTTTACTGGTGTCTAGAATGTTTTTTTGACTCCAGTCTTTACGACCCCATTACTGGCTGTACTGGAGTGTTGGGTGTGTGTGGAGGTTGAGGAGAGGTGGGTCTCCTTTTACAATGCTGAGTCCAGGGCTCACATCTACACTTTCACTGACTTCACTGAGAGAGAGAGAAGATCTACCCCTTTTGAAGTTAATGGAGAAGGCTTTGTGATCCAGAAGCTGAGATAAAGCCTGGCAACTGGAGGGCTACTGGGTTCACATCCTCAAGACATTCCCCTACTGTTGAGCCCTTGGGCAAGGCCCTTAACCCCAAAACAATGCTTTCCATCCAGGGGAGATACACTGCAGCTTGACCCAGTGCTCGTCTCAACTGAACGGAGCAGAAGACACATTTCTCTTGTTCGCTGTAACATATGGACAATAAAGTTGTAATTATTCTAAAATATAATATTAAGGTAAAATGGACCCAAATTCGAACACAGGAAGCTAAACTTGAGGGTGCTTTCTATTTGGTAAACCTGTGTGCTCTCTCCAGCCAATCACCATCGTCAACAGATAAATTAAGTGCTGTGGAAAAACTAAACCCAGAAACAGGACAGTGGAAATCAGTGGTCTAAACCTTTAAAATTGTAACGATAATTGTACAAGTTTGCAACTGTTATTGAGAAAATAAAACATCTGAATGTAAACTCTTGGGACTGGAACTGAGTTTCACTCCAATGTCAAGCCTGTCAGAGGAAACTTTTGCCCAATCCCATTTCAACATAGGGGATGGTTCTCATTCTGCCCAGCAGATGGAGACAAAACCTTAGGAACAGTACCCTACTGCAGGTACTGGAAGATTAGTACATACTAAGACTGATCATCATTGAGGATCTACCAGCTTGTGTAACTGCTGTAGTTCATACAAGGGCACATCACCTATTTGGCAGGAGAGGGAAAAAGAGTATTCATATGGGGTCATTTCATAACTCTCTACCTCCTCCCCATCTCTCTTCTCCCTCCATCTCTCTCCCTCTTCTCCCCCTCTGAGTGAAGCGTTGGCACCAATGAACCCATTTATGACCAGGCCTAGTTCCTCCAGCCAAGTCAAACAGCCTCCCAGTGCTTTAATCATGGCCTAAAAAGCTAACCTCTTGCCCGACCCCACCTTGCCCCTGCATCCTCCCCCGGATCCCACCACCCTTATCCCCAAACCCACCTATCCCACCATCACACCTACTCCTATCCCCTGCACAGATGCTGCATTCAGAACCAAGTTGTGTTTCCCGTAAGCAAAACTCTCACTGGTTTCTCTGTGTCGTGTTCATACACTCAGCGTTCTTGAACAAGAACACAGTTATCCAGACTCTCTCCATCACACACA